>NW_026858958.1:0-418840 GCF_026571515.1 Ruditapes philippinarum
CCTTTTAACAATAGCAACAGGTATCAACCAAACACGAAATATGTCAGTCATTGAACTGAGAAAAAGTCAAAACATCTCTTTTTATTATCGGTGAGCTTGCCACTGGCTCTTGTTGCTGGATCGCGTGGGTATTGCGTTCATGGAACGCCGCCTTTCCTTGATGATCTTGTTTATCACTATTTTTACCTAAATATCCAGTTACTCCGTCTAAAGTAAGAGGACTACCAAAGGTATTTGCCTATTAAACTTGAATACATTAATCATATTAGAAAAAGTGTAAAAAATTAATATTTTGCACTAATAAACTTAATCATGACATCAGTCAATAAATAAAGACGTTTCATTAAATAAGTGAACCAATTAAAATCTTTAATACTCAAATGTGACTTTAACACTTATTTATCCATTCTTTCCATAAAATAAACCGCAAAATGTATAAAGCTACCAAATATGATATGACAGATCAGTTACTAAATAAGTATGGTGTAAAAATATGTTTTAGCATTCCACCGATAATTAAAATAAGACAGGCACCTGAGGTATCCACTTTCCAATATAAATCAAACAGCGACATGCATGAAAAGGGTATTGCATAAATGCTGTCAAAAAAGGAACAAACATCAGTCATGATGCACCAAAAAAAAAATTAAATTACAAAGTTACAAAGGACGGTCAAATTATTTTACTTGTGTAATTTTATTGTGCTTGGGTAGAGACCTACAATTATGATCCCATGACATGACAAGACAAAAAAACTGATGTTTAAGTTTAAATGAATACCACCAGTATATACATGTCGTTCTAAAGATTGATTTATTTCAAAGCTTTAACCAAGAATTTGCTAACCTCAAAAAAGGCTATTTCTCTGTTAAATTTATGTAAAATTTTTGGGGTTCAGAGTGTAACCTCCATTTATGATCGCGAAAACATGTACATTTATATCTTGTTTCAAGTTAATTCCTTCATTTTTGAAAATTGATGTAATATTTCGTAATTATGAATTAAAATTTCGTAATTACGAATTAATTTATTTTGTAAAAACGAATTAATATTTCGTAAAAACTAATTATAAGTTCGTAAAAAACAAATTAATATTTCGCAATTACGAATTAATATTTCATAAAAACGAATAAATTGCCGTCGAAAATGTCACTTTAGGGGCTCCGTAAATTTCTGTAGCAAAATTGCACATTTATTTGTGAATCGATATCAAAAGTCGGATCAGATATGCCATTATTTACTATAATTGTCAATTTTGTCAGACAAATGCAAAATGAAATATATCTTTGTCAAAATAATGTTGAAAATTATATTTGTGACTTGATACGAGAAAATATGAATAAGCAAATAATTTTGATTAATGGATTGAAAGTATGACTTGAATTCAATATTCTCTTCAGGCAATACCTGATACATTTTATTTTCATAAATATAATGTTTGTACTTAAATGAAAGATCAGATCCCAGTTTGTTTTCTTTAGTAAGCAACATACATACTTTTGTGAATGATATTTATTTCTTGTTATATACATTACTTATGCCATAGCAACTTCTTAAAATTTCTAAAAATGGAATATGCATTCAGTTAAGAAGTCATAACAATATTATGACTGGATCGTAAAAAGGAAATGTCGAATTAAATTGACATGTTTCATAACATACACTAATTGTCTATTTCCACAACCTTGATAATTATATAAAAACACCAGCCAGAAATAAATTGCACATTCTTTGTTATATCTATTAGCCTTATGTAATAAAGCGCTTCAATATGTCGTATCGAAAGAGTATTTGGTCTCCATGGTGTTTTAAATAATATTTCACTTTTCGTTATTGCTGGAAGAAATATTATATTTGTTATATAACAAGTATAAAACAACGATATTATCTGGCACTGTTATATGCATACATTCAGAATGGTGTAATAAAGAGTATTAAATCATCGTGTCAATTTTCATTTTACAAATATAATATTATAATAAGTATGTTTCTTCATCATTATCAAGATAAACAAAATGTCAAAGTTTTCATACCGCATATATTGTATATGTATATCAATGCGAGTGAAAAACATAACATATCTACCAAAATGTCGTTTTTGTAATGAAAACGACAGTCTCGAATAATAAATTGTATAAAAATAAAAACAATATATTTTTGAACGAAAAAACTATAGATAATAATGATAATATACTTGAAATAACTTAAAAAATAAAGAAATCCCATGAATATGTAAAGAAAAAGAAAAATAGACCAAGCAAAATTCTGTCTGAAACGTTGGTAATGATAACATATATTTGCTATTTGAAGTAAATTCCCCCTGGAAATAAAGACTTTTTAGAAAAAATATGACAATTTTTTCAAGGAGATTTTAGTAAACAAGAGGGCCAAGATGGCCCTTGATCGCTCACTTGACCCATCGAACTCACCCGAACAATTACCTAGACAAGCATTTTGACCAAGTTTCATGACAGGTGAGTCAAATATGACTAGAGTGTTAACAAGGATTATCAACATTTGAGTAGTGTGACTTAGTTTTTAACCCCAGGTGACCCATATTCAAACTTGACCTAGAAATGATCAAAAAAAAACTTTGAGACCAATTTCCAGGATACTTGGCCCAAAACAATAGCCACTAGACGGGCATCCTGACCAAGTGTGATGATAATTGAGTTAAAAATGTGACCACTAGAGTGTTAACAAGGTTTTTCTATTTTTAGCTCCTGTGGCCTAGTGTTTCATCCGAGATCAGACATGTTCGAACTCATCCGAGCTATTACCTTGATAAGCATCCTGATTAAGTTTTCAATTGTGTTGTGTTGGACTTCCTTTAGGGATTCTGTTTTTCTCTATTTTCTATTTTTAGCTCCTATGACCTAGTATTTTATCCGAGATGACCCATGTTCGATCTCATCCGAGCTATTACCTTGATAAGCATCCTGATTAAGTTTGATGATGATTCAGGCAAAAATGTGACCGCCAGAGTGTCAACAAGGTTTTTCTATATTTAGCTCCTGTGGCCTAGTTTTTCATCCGAGATGACCCATGTTCGAACTCATTTGAGCTATTACCTAGATAAGCATCCTGACCAAGTTTGATGATGATTGAGGCAAAAATGTGACCACCAGAGTGTCAATAAGGTTTTTCTATATTTAGCTCCTGTGACCTAGTTTTTCATCCGAGATGACCCATGTTCGATCTCATTCGAGCTATAATGTAGATAAGCATCCTGACCAAGTTTGATGATGATTGAGGCAAAAATGTGATCGCTAGAGTGTTAACGAAGAAGTGTGTGGCCCAATTATACAGCCATTAAAGCTTACATAGAACTGAAATTTGTTGTCTTTGTATGATATAGTTCAACATCTCATAGTTAAGCTAGACAGAAAAATTCCAAAGCTAAAAGCGATGGTCATAATTATACAAGTCCAATGATCTTTTTCAACCTTTATTAAGACAAGGCAAAAAGGAGTATAATGGTTCATTATATTGAAAAATACGAATTGTGCTTGAGGCTGAATACGGCTGTATTTAATGTAATGTTTAGGTACATAGAGTTAAAGATTCGCTGATATAAAACATTTCTCTTACTGTTTGAATACTGAGTAAATGTGACGATTAGAAGAATAATAACAATAAATTGTCTTGAATTCTGATGCACATGTTTTATTTATATACTATCGACACCGCTTATTGAAACCAATCAGATTAGGTGTTATATGAGGAAACAGGGTCAGTCATGACCTCTGTAGAGTTTGAAGCAACCAAATGTAGTTGAAGGACATCATTTAACTACTAGACTACCGCTCTCCTTTTCAGATTATATGAAATAAAGTCGAGAAAAAGTTCCTGGGCTGATGTTAACTATATTATCAAAAAGAAAAAAATAATTGCACATTTTCTGCAACAATGAGTGTATTACACTTATTTTCAATAATACTCTTTTTATGAAATAGTTGCGTGTTATAACTTTATCATGTACTCGTATAAGCTACTCCTGTAAAAACATGGAAGTATTTTAACAATAGTCACGTAATTTTCTTGGTTCATTCACTGGTAATATATTGATGTGGCGGCCCAGTTTTCATGTATTTCTATATTATATCTGATTAGACACAGTACAGTATTTTAATTTTCGATAGATTTCCGGGACATGTTTGCAGTAAATTGTGAAATAATATGTAATTTGTGTCTATGGAAAAAATTACACTAAGTGCTATAGCGCAATAGGATAAACTACAGATTTAGAAATTCTAAATGACCTACGTATTATAAGATCGAGTCCGCGTAGTTCTTTGTTTTTTTTTTCTTATTTATATTTTCAATATTATTGAAACTATGATTGTTTTGTTTGTTGTTCGTGTTGTTTTAATACGTTTTGCACTTATTTTGATGTGTTTCGCATTTATTTTGGTAAATACTATACATTTTATAAATGACATGGTTTAGTTAAGGATTAATATTTAAAATTCAATCGGATTAAAATCAATGTCATTTCAATGCCGTAAACACACGCAAAACAAAAACACGAGACAAAACAGTGTTTCTAAGTTGTATCAAATCCATGTAAAAATTTTGCAAGCACCCGGCGATTTCCATTAAAATATGCCCCAAAAGTTAAAAAATGTAGGTCTTAAACAATGGCAACTGAAGGGATCGAACACAGACTTGTCGTAAATTAAGCAATCACTCAACAGATTGTGCTAATGCGGATGTGACGACACCTGTACATCGAGTTGGCATGACTTTCTACATGGACAGAACCGAAGTGGTGAGATCGAATATTTATATGAGTGCTATAATATATTCATAGTTAACAGGTCAATAAAATCACACTATACGAACGATATAAAAATGTACAGACAAATATATTTTGACATGCCACGATTAAGAGGGAAAATAGTTCTTGTATCATTTTTTATGAATGCCTGCTTTACATTGTCTATATTCTAAGAACATGGTCACAACTCCTCTATCAACTCTAATCATGACAGTATTATTGAATTCTTACCTTAAGTAATACACACCACACTTACCTCCTGTCCTGCGTTTATTGGAGACAATAAAGCATTGGAAGTGTAATTTTATATGTAACAACGTCATAAAATGTCTGTTAATCTTCAATTTCCAGATAAAATATCAATCACAATTGTAGATTTACCGTTGGGAACAAGTAGGAAATGATCAATATTCCTCTTGAAAAAGGGTTTGACCATTTGTTAGAAATAAGCAAATGTTCTCAAAAGAATACAATCCCTTAAGCATTAGTAGTAACTAGAACTGTTTAAAATGATTCTATATTATATAAACACGTGTTCCTTATGAATGGCCTGCTTGGTTGCTCTGCCAGCAGTGCATAATAGCGCGATGATACATTAATTTCTACAGTCTGTAAAAATGCTAAATGGCAGCTGAAAAAATTGCCACTTTATCTTAATGGCCTTAATATTTCTCAAGGTGTAATTTGATTACATACTTATAAAAACGGAATACAGATTTAATCGGTTCCCTAGGACGTCTGGAATATGTTGCAATTTTCATAAACTCCAATGAACAGAGACTAAAATAAACCGACTGTGCGAAATTCAACTATCTATTTTCATTGTTCTTTGTTTTTATTACTCTCTATAGGTCTTCCTTGTTTGGATAAAATGATGCTCTAATAGTTTAGAATTTAAAAAAGAAACTTGAACTTGTTTTAATAATTTTGGTATGGTTACGAGTTATGGAGATTTTTTCTTAAGTAAAACTTGGCTATTAGAAGGGCTCTTTTTCAGAAATGAGAAACTCTAAATATTCTATTTTATAATCATAATTATCTCAAAATCAGAAGCAAACTCCAGGAAATAAAGTACCGAAATATATTTATTGATTTATGTATGACACTTAAGTACATAAAACTCAATATTACTTAATAATGGATTAATGTAAGAACTAACATTATAGAACATAATTCATGATAAATTATAAATGTCCAAAGTCAATATAACAAAAGGGCTTACATTAATCAGATTCCGCCCTTACATTAATCAGATTCTGCTATATTTTCAACAGCACACAAACAAAATTGCCCTTGGATGACATAATACACAAACAACAAAAAACTAACCAACAGGTATATATAATGTACCTAATCAAAAAAACACAAAATAATAGGGCGGGCGGGAGTGGCAAAATTTAACATTCCATGAAAAACGTGTCATACAAACTGTACCAAAAACTAGTTGAGCGACTTATTTATAATAACCGCGGATGAATACAAAAAATCAGTCAAGCAAATCAAAACAAGTCACTGATTTTAAAAGGGAGACTATAAGCCAGGTAACAGACGTAATAATAAAAAGCCCCTGTCAATATCGATAATTAAAAGATTTTATGTTTCACAAAAAATACTTCAAATTATCTCAAAATCAGAAGCAAACTCCAGGAAATAATGTACCGAAATATATTTATTGATTTATGTATGACACTTAAGTACATAAAACTCAATATTACTTAATAATGGATTAATGTAAGAACTAACATTATAGAACATAATCCATGATAATTTATAAATGTCCAAAGTCAATATAACAAAAGGGCTTACATTAATCAGATTCCGCCAAAACCCGCCAAAACATAAAACATAAAGCAAAAAAAAAAACAAAAAACAAATCACTGACAAAATACATATCAATCAATGTTACAAATTTAACAAATCTAATAATCATAAAAGAATGCAGCAAAATCAAAACTATATCAATCTCAACAAGACTAGGGTAACGTCAAGAAAACCATTACCACAAGTCTTCTAACCTCGAAGAAGTGACAAAAACCTCCTTCAAAAGGTAACAAAAACGTGTAAGACATAAAGATACTGTCGAACCACGTACAAGAAGTCTAAAGGAATAAGAACAACTCCCTTTAAAGACTATGTATCTGAATCAAAATAAAGCACCATGAACAATTTTGACAGAGCTACATTCATTGAAATAACAAACTTATATACAGACATAAACTTAACATATAAACATGAATATATACATATATAACATACAGTGCTACATGCTGAGCAAACAACATCTTACAGAACCACTTTACCTTTAACCAAATGCGACACCGTATTAATGAAAAAACGGCGTAATAAACGCGTGCCTTCTAAATTCAAATGAAGACCTTTGTCTTTAACAGCAAATAGTGAACGAATTGGTTTACCAAACTTGAAAAAAGGCCTAAATGAATGAATAAATTGACAATTCCTTTCTTTACATAGACCTTCCAACAACTTATTGACTTGTTTAACTTTCGCACTTGTATCCATATAATCACACGGACGAGGCAAAATAGAAGAGAAGACAATATGAGTATGAGAATTAATACTCCTAATCAAAGTAATCAGATTATTGAAAAAACTAATAATCTCATCAACTGAATAATTCTCCCTAGAATTAATGTCATTAGTGCCAACATGAATAATTGTGAAAGGTTTTGACACCAAAAAATGAGCATTCTGTATCCTAGCTGAGAGACGGGCTATGTTAATCCCTGGGAAGGCAATCACCTTGGTATGCCAAATGCCGCTAACGTCCTTGGCAATGGAATCAGAAATAATATGAACCATCAGGCCTGGAATGACAAGAAAAACAGATAACCAAATCATTCTGTTTCTAATACAAACATCCTAGATAAAATATCAATTTTATCATTCCAATTAAGATCTAAATAAACCTTATAAGCGTCCGATTTCCAATCACCTAGTAATTGAATAAGCTCATGGGGGATATTTGACCTATGTGCAAGAGTTGCAAAACCCCGTCTAAAAGAATGACTGGAAAATTTCTCACAATCTAAACCTATCATTTGAATACATTCCCTTAACTTTTTCTGAAACAAATAATATGTAACCACTGAACCATTTGGTAAAGTAAATAACACATGACGATGTTGACGAATTTTCAAAGATAAAAGCAAATCATAAGCTGTAACAGGACATAACCTCCTATCTTTTAATCTAACTAAGGGACATATAACCTCTCTTTCTCCAAATTGTATAGTTTTTGACCAATTAAAATGTATTAAAACATAATTACCACAATGGCGAATACAATTAGAGTTCAAAAATTTTCCTTTATCAATATCATCCAAAGAAGTGGGAACCAAATTCGATTTTCTTGCACAAAGAAAAAATGCAAAAAGAAATAAACACCAATAAACAACATTGTCTTTAACAGAAAAATCCAACTTTTCAAAAATCCCCAATAAAATATCTAAAGTAATAGGCTCTGCACGTTGAACAGCCCAAGGATTTAACCTAGCAATACCTTTAAGGGATAAATTAAGTAAATAAGTATTAATAAGATCAATGTTATAACCTAAACACATATGCAATGTCTTCACTCCACTAATGTAATTCTTAATACTTTGCACTGATTTAAAAGATCTACTAAGAAATTGAGCATATAATTGTAAAGTTGATGTAGAAGCAGGTAAATAACAAAGTCCAAAATATAAACAAAATAAGATGAAACTTTCCCACTGTATATGCAAATTCTTGTTGGTACCATCAGCAAAAGCTGATTTATGTGACTTCCTGAGGTCCTGTTTAAGAATCACAAACTGTTTCTCTGAAACAAATTACAATTACCAATCATGAAGAAATCTAAAAATATCTTCAGGAACAGCAACATTCTCCAACAAAGAAACATGAGAAACTTGTTCATAAAATGCATTAATATACATAGGATCTGAATCCCATCTGGACAAACAATCTGCAATACGATTCTCATCTGAACTGAGATGAATTGCTTTGATTTGAATCTCATGAACTGAGGTAATAAAACATAGCTCCCGTAAGCACTTTTGTAAAAATAAACTCCGAGTTTTGCCCGTATTGATAACAATACAAACTGCTTGATTATCACAATAAATAACCACTTTTTTCTTTCTCAAAACAGCACACCATAATTTAAGAGAAACAATGACAGTTAACATCTCCAAACATGTAATGCTCAAATTCTGATTTAAATTAAAACCAGGAAAAACACTGTGGAAAAAACTATTACCACAAATTCCACCACATCCTGTTAAACAACTATCACAACTAAAAACCGAATCTACTAGCGACCATTCTCCATAAACAATCAGAGATTTGCCCTGAAATATAAATAAAAATTTATGCCACCACAACAAATCTTTTTTAACGTCATAAGTCACTAAAAATTTATTTGAAGAACAAGCATGACATTCTCTAAACCAATTCAAAATCCTGTTAACAAATATTCTACTTGACCTAACACAAGCACCCACAAAGTTAAGTTTACCCAACAAACTTTGTATCTCTTTTAAAGTAACCGACTCTTTCCCTAACCAAGAAGAAACCAAAGACTTAATCTCTGCAAGTCTTTCTTGAGTAACCTCCATGGTCATAGTACTGCTATTAAATAAAACACCTAAAAAGACCATAATGTCAGAAGGAGGACAAGCTTTATCAAGAGCTTCCTCAATGCCACTCCTAACAAAAATCTCTCTAAGTAACATAAAAGCAAAATGAGCCACATCATTTTTTTCCACACCACAAAAATCATCTAGATAATTACATATACAAAAACCAAATTTGAACATCATAAAAGCAAAAGCATTTGTCACTCTTTGACAAATATGTGCTGAAGATCTTAACCCCATAGATAATACAGTGTCAAAGAAAATATGTTTTTTCCATTTGAAACCCACTAAATTATAACTGGATGGACAAATGCTTATTTGCCTATACGCTCGACGCAGATCTAACTTAAACATTAAACAACCTTGACCTTTGGCTTTAATAAGAGACACAAAGTCATCTATTTTAGGATAAACCAGTTCGACATCAGAACCAAGATATTCATCCTTCGAAACAAAATCATTAACTCCTGTACCATCCTTGGGAAAACTCAAATCTAAAATAATACGTCTCTCATTAGGATTGGATTTGGGGACTGTGTTTAAAGGAGAAATGACCATACCATCTAGAAAAGGACAAGAACTAAAAGGACCAATTATAGCATCACAAGAAGCTTCTTTCTGTAAATATTTCAACATATGATCCGGGAAAGCGGTTGCACCAGCTAAATTCCTCTTACAAGGTGGTTTATCAAATAGAATTTTTTTATCCTCTAATGTTACATCAATTGGAAAACCATATTTTAATAAATCACACACCAACATATCATTGTAACCATGCAGCATTTGCTTAATAAAATCTGTATCTATCCTATTATTAACAGGAATCCTGCAGCCTTCAAAATTATAAAGGCCTGAAGATTTAACCTCCCGACTTATCTCAATTTTTTCCTGAGATGAAAGAGATAATGTTTCTTTCAAGCTTAAACAAACCTTACAACTTTGTTTATGATTACAAACACACTTTACAACTGAATTTTCAAAATTAGAGTCTTCAATAACCTTAGGAGACGAACCTATGTGTTGATATTTACAAAAACTAGGCAAGAAAATATCAGCCAAACCATCTAAAGAAGTATTATCTGATGTATTATTAGTTGAGGCCATAGCCCACAAGCCATTAGTAAGTCATACACTGGCATGAGGGCAGGCAGTGGAACATTCTGGGTGTGGCAACTCTTTTCTATCTGTTTGCCAACATGTAGCACAAATATGCTTTGCAAACCGGGTTTTTCCCCCTTTCAAAGCAATAACATGTGATGATTTTTGCGAACATTTATTCCTTTGATATCTATTACAAAACCAAATTTTGTAATCTTCACCTCCAACAGTACTTGAATTTTCCTGAGGAAGATCAAACGATGGTTTGGGACGTAATTGCACAAAATCTACATTTCTAAAATTCTTAACTTTGTGTCTAGCCAGCACTGCAGACTCAACATAATGGAAATCATCCCCCCAGTTACTGTGACCTAATTCAATCTCTCTCAAAATGGCAGCATAAAGTGACTTAACAACAGAAAAATCATATGAGCTATTTAGGTACATCAACTTTTTTAACAAATCCAATCTAGCTTTGGCTTCTAAAATTTAACATTCCATGAAAAACGTGTCATACAAACTGTACCAAAAACTAGTTGAGCGACTTATTTATAATAACCGCGGATGAATACAAAAAATCAGTCAAGCAAATCAAAACAAGTCACTGATTTTAAAAGGGAGACTATAAGCCAGGTAACAGACGTAATAATAAAAAGCCCCTGTCAATATCGATAATTAAAAGATTTTATGTTTCACAAAAAATACTTCATATGAAAAAATGTTTTCCTATAGAACATTTTTAAGAAACAAATAATAGCAGCAAGCTAACAATGACCTAGCAAAATTATAGTTTCTACTTAAAACTTGTTTTAATAATTTTGGTATGGTTACGAGTTATGGAGATTTTTTCTTAAGTAAAACTTGGCTATTAGAAGGGCTCTTTTTCAGAAATGAGAAACTCTAAATATTCTATTTTATAATCATTATGAAAAAATGTTTTCCTATAGAACATTTTTAAGAAACAAATAATAGCAGCAAGCTAACAATGACCTAGCAAAATTATAGTTTCTACTCAAAGTGTTTGAAATATATATATAAATAACGTTCCCCACCCATTTTAATCAGTTGTTTGATCGTTTTTCTACTTGGAGGGCCTTATTCAAAATATCCCTAACATTTACTAAAATCAGGGGGGTAATTAAATATTTTATAACTTTTTGAATCATTGGATATTAAAGTTGATACCTTTATCACATATATTATGATCTGTAGGTTAGATATTAGTAAAAACTAATAAATGGTGCAAATATCACATTATGTCTGAATATTTATAAGACATTTCAAGACTTTTGATGCTCGCATTTATGTTTGATTGCGTGACGTCTGTTTGATTATGTTATGTTATGGCGGAATATTAATCATCGATATGTCATACAGCATTTTACTTTTCCTTCTTGATTTTTGCATGGTGCTTTTAAAAGAAAAAAAACCAAAGTGTTTTACATAATGTGCATAAAAGTTTAAGAAAAACACGCATTTGACAAGTACTTCAAAACATAGCTTAACAGACAAATTTTGCTGTGACCTTTGGATTTGAGTTAGGAACAAAATTGTTAACGCCTGCGTATCCCAGACAGATATCGACAAGGTAGGCTGCTAATCCTCTAACGGCGATTAAACTAAAACTTATGCATAAATACTAGAATAACCCAAAGAGGCTTGTCAAGTTGAAATAAAAAAGGTACAACAAACATAACAACATAACTATTTCACTCATTAATCTTTAACCATTAATTTTCCAAGAAATATTATTAACATTCAGGCAACACTATTGAATAGAGGGCACTTTGGATTCTTTCGTGTGAGGAAGCTATCTAGCTGGCTGTGGTTGCTTATGCCTGAAATAATGCACCTCAAATCTTTCTCCACCCAGTAAAAAGCTGGAAAGTCGCCAATGACCTTAACATTGTTTGTGCATCGCAAAACCTAACACCCCTCTTTCTAAAAAAAATACAAACAAGTATTGAATAGATCATTATATTGTCCAACAATATTGACCTGGCACTTCATTAACTTTCGTAAACGTCATTTGAATAATCACTGACCAGTATCTATCGAAATTATCGATATATTTGTTAACTTCACTTGTCAGTGACGTGTGTTGTATTGGTATAGATGTCGGACTACCAATCTAAATGTCTCTGGTTCGATTCCTTACCAACACCACATTATTTTGTTATAATTTATTTGCAAGAATTAATTTGAAATCGCTTTACTACACCTGGTTTTAGAATACATTTTAAGTGGTGTTTTTACACACAATTATATACTGTACATTATCTTTCCACAGTTCTCTTTGTGTCATTATGCAATCGTTTATGCTTTAGCGCATACATGCTATAAAGGCAGTTATTCAAAATACTACACACTACACTGATAGTACACACAACGAAAATATTAGCAAATAGTTTTAAAAGAATGGCAATTCTAAAATTAAATAAAAAAGAAAAATGAAATCGCTGAAATAGGATTCGAGCCTACCAGTATACGTCTACATTCAATCTTCAAGTGAGACCCCTTTATCAACTGCGCTAAAGGGGCTTTTTAATTTACACCATTTTAACAATTGGACAGTTACATTTAATGTATATCGATTTACAATTAAGTACATCGTAACGTTTACGGAATATGCCGACTACAGGGTCAAATTCAAGAGTGCTAGGTCAATGCTGTTTGACAATAGCATAAGATTTTTGTAGCCCTGATTATGTAACAATGTTTTCATGTATATCTTCCTTTAAAACCTTACTCATGTTTCTGGAAAAAATGATAAAAAATAGGAATGATTCACTATTGTGTAAGTAGCACATACAAGCCCAAAATGATACAATATTCTTTATCCCATCTTTTAAATAATCTATCATCCAACAAACAATTTTGTTAAAATATCAATCTATTTTAAGTTACAAGTAAAGTTAATTACATATAGATTTTACATAGAACGGGAATTTTACGTCTTTTACATAGATTCTACCATTCATTTATTGTTTTTACTTATATTTCGACCTTAGTTGCTACTTTGGGGGACTATTTTATATTTATTGTATTATATCTGTGAGTTTCGTAATGGATTAAGTTGAAAGGAATGGATCAAAGCAAAACTACATTTATAGCGATAAGACTAAAATTATAAAATGTCTGTTTAAAAGGACTTTTGTAGATAAACTATCACATGAGTTCTTGTATCTTCATAAACAGCTTATCGTGCCTCCATTTATGCTGTACAGTTTTTTAATTCTTTGACTTATCTTGAAACCATTTAGCCTTAACATTAAAGAGTCCGACGCTATTACAGTATCAAACTAAATCTTTTGTGCTATGAAATACACAATTGGACATAATTTTAAAAATGTGCATGTACGTAAAGATATAATTAATATTTTATAAGCTTTTATCGACAAATAAAAATAACAAATGCATAGCTTTTATTTTACTAAATGCTTTACTAGTGTCAGACACATTTTCACGAAAGTGTCACATTGAAAGTTAAATAATAACCGTCTTATGAAAGCATCTGCGGATGTTTTAAAAATTTACCATTTGCATGTTAAAATGTTGTCAATGAATTCTGCTAAAGCCGGTGCTAGGGGCGTGGACGGTAATTGCACTTTCGAGTACCGCCCATGAACAGGATCAATCAAACCGAGCCTGCAACAATTTTAATTTTGTCCTTTTGTTCGTTCTTTAGAGATTTGGTATTTTCTATTGTACGTTAATATTTCAGTTTTCCCGATTTGAAAAGAATCAGTGAATCAATGCTAGCACTATTAATTTAAGATTTTGAAATGAAGATGATTTACAATTTAATCACATTTCAATCGTTAATGCATACTGAACATGAAAAAAAGGATTTTACTGATCAGTAATGTAAGAGATATTTAAGGATTTAGCTGGAACGAACAGAGATTTTTTTACAGTTAGAAAAGAAAATAATAATTAAAAGATGGTTTCTAGGGATTGTCATCACTATAATACGATTGTATTTTAATCGTGCCTGGCCGTCATAGCCATAAAGTCAATGTCTCTTTATTCAGCATAGCACCGATGACGCGACGACGTCAGTAACCTTTACACTAGCAACAAGTATCAACCAAACATAAAATATATGTCAATCATTGAATTGAGCAAAAGTCAAAAAACCTCTTTTTATTATCGGTGAGCTTACCGCTGGTTCTTGTTGCTATATTTTCCAACCTCAAAAAAGACTATTTCTCTGTAAAATTTATGTTAGATTTATGGGGTTCAGAGTGTAACCTCCATTTATGATCCCGAAAACATGTACATTTTTATCTTGTTTCAAATTAATGCCTTCATTTTTGAAAATTGATGTTACATACTTATACTTAAACGACTCTTGTGAGGTAATTTTGCGTGACAGGACTTGAAATTTATTTTCGATTCATGTTCCATTAGATGTAGGTCTATCTCAATTACGTAAAATCCTCTCTGTTTTCCCAGAATAATTATTTTAATTGTGGAAAATGACCCAAAATTGAAAAGCATTACAACGCTGTTCACGCTTCACGCAAAAAAGCACAAAGTATGATTTTCAATTTATTTCTGAGTATATTTCTGAATTATCTGTTGGTTATATTTCTGTGCTAAGTGCCCCCAGCTGATCTATGGAAGAAATTCAAAATGTGTTGTTTTAGGCTTATGGTCCTCAGTGCCCTTTAACCAATAATTTTCCGAGCTCACAGAGACCTAAGGATCGGTCAAAATCAATGTCACAGTAATGTTTATTGGACAGTGAACTCTATTTGTGATCACGAAAACATGCATTATGATTATAGTAAATACCTTCAGTAAATTCACAAAGGACCATAAAACAGTAAAGCCAACATTAGAGTTACGAGTTTTGGATAAATTGTGTTTAAAAAAGTGACATCCAATTATGATCCCGAAGACATGCATTTTGTGTCAAATGAATACCTTCAGTACACTCGATGATATCATTTTTCTTTTGTTCAATATAGTCCATTATTCTGTCCAAAGAAATGCTAGAATATATGGTTTTGCATCTCCTATGACAGAGGATCTCTAAAGTATTTGTGAAGTTAAAAGCGAAATTCGTTGCTTTACAACCTGGATATTGATACCTTTATTTAAAGTGGTAGGCCATCGCGGACACTGACACCAACACCACTATTATTCAAATAGTTGAGTTAAAAGGTTCATCAGGCTCCATTCTTTTTTATACAAGTGACATGAAACATTGCAATATCCAGGAATTCCCCGAGGAACAAAATAAAATTTACATGTTAACTGGTGGCTTTTGGTGCTATTTAGATGCACATTTTGAACCTGTAGTGTCTACACATTTTCACATAAATCAAATATTATTTTTGCAAAAGTGGGAGAAAAAAACTTAATCGGACGGACGGACTGACATAAGAGCCGAAATAAATGAAATCAAAGAAAAAGTACAAAAAAGCTGTTACCTGTAGCCACATAACTATTCTCCTGTAAGTACGAACAGACGGACAGAAGGGGGCCATTCCTTTAGTGCCCTCCGCGCTTTTGTTTAGTTATCAATGAAGTTAGTTATAAAAACTCAGTATCTTTAAATCGAGAACGTTAAATCTATATTTCTTCAGCAAGCAACATACATACTTTTGTGAATGGTTTATATTTTTGCTATAGACATTCCTTATGCCATACCAATTTCTAAAAATGGAATATTCATTCAATATTCATTCAGTTAAGAAGTCATAACAATATTAAGTCTGGATCATAAGAAGGAAATGTCGAATTAAATTGTCATGTTTTATAACATACACTGATTATCTATTACCACAACCTTGATATATGAAAACTCCAGCCAATAATAAATTGCGCATTCTATGTTCTGTCCATTAACCTTATGTAATAAAAATCTTCAATGTGTCTCGAAAGAACATTCGTTCTCCATGATATTTTAAATAATGTATTTATGGAAGAAATCTTTCATCTTTTATAAACCGAGTATAGCAGAATAAAGAACGATATTTTCTGGCAGTGTGATTAAGGTTTATGATCCTCAGCATTCATTCAGAATTACGTTAGAAAAAGTGTTGAATCATGAAGTAAATTTTTATTTTACAAATATTGTTATAATAACGAGGATATTCAGTTTTTTCAATAAATACAGGATATATTTTCATCAAGTGGTAATTTTCATACCACATGATGAAAGTAAATATTAACAGACAAAACTTGAATTATTTGCGGGGAATATTCACGCTAAATTTGATTTTTGTCAAGAAATTGATAAAAAAATAGGTCATAGAATTTTTTTTCTCATGAAAATGTAAATATTCGGCATGTTGAATTTTGACTGGTAACGTTTCTAGAACAAGAGAGAGAAATGATTTGGGTAACTGACACGGGTTCTTGTTTTGTTGACAATATCTCATGCACTCTAGATTTTTTTTTTATCAGAAAAAAACATATTTCTAATTTTTGTAAGTAAGTGTTGAGGACATCTGAAGTAACATAAAATTGTCGCTGTGTGTCTGTGTATCTGTATGTGTGTCTGTGTATTTATCTCCACCAGTAATGCTGGAACGTCGCCAAATGACCTATATTGTGTCGGTGTGACGTAAAACCCAATCAAACAAACAATCTGTTATTGAGAAAGTAAAAATCAAAACGTCAGTATTTAAAAAATATTTAAGTCAGTTTGATAGAGTCGTTAGTTCCATGAGTATCATTACAATGTTTTATTTGAATTTATTTGACTTATTTTCGTTTTTTACGTGTGTACAATTGATACCAAACGGTGCAGACAAAAATATTTTGACATGCCAAGAATAAGAGGTAAGAACTACTTGTATGATTTTCTATGAACGTCTGCTTCATATTGTTTATATTCTTAGAACATGGTCACAACTCATCTATCAAATCTAATCATGGCAGGATTGTTGAACTCTTACCTTAAGTATTACACACTTACTTCCTGTCCTGCGACTTTTGGGGATAATAAAGCATTTGAAGTGTCATTTTATATGTACCAACGTCATAAAATGACTGGATTAAAATGACATTAATCTTCAATTTCCAGATAAAATATCAATCACTGTTGTAGATTTACCGTTGGGAACAAGTACAAATTGATCGATTTTCCTCTTAAAAGGGTTTGACAATTTGCTAGATATAAACAAATGTCCTCAAATGTATACCATATCTTAATCTTCACTAGTAACTAGAATCGTTTAAGATTATTTTTACCATATTAACACGTATTCCTTTTGCAATGACCTGCTTGGTTGCTCTTCCAGCAGTGCATAATGGCATGAAGATATGTTCACTTCTACAGTGTGTGAAAATGCTGAATGGCAGCTTAATAAATCGCCACTTTATCTTAATGGCCTTCATATTTATCTTGTTTTAAGGAGTAATTTGATTACATACTTTCAAGGACTGAAAACAGATTTAATCGGTTCCCTAGGACGTCTGGAATATGGTGCAATTTTCATAAACACCAATAAACAGAGACTGAAATAAACCGAGTGTGAGAACCAACTATCCAGTTTCTCTGTTCTCTGTCTTAATTACTCTCTAAGGGTCTTCCTTGTTTGAATAAATTGATGCTTTAAAAATTTAAAATTAAAAAAAACTGAACTTGTTTTAGGATTTTCTCAACAAATGTTAAGGAAAGCCCATCATAGTTCATAAATCGAATTATACAAAATTGAAGATTATTTTAATATTGTCATAAAACAAATCTTCTTTAATAATGCAATTGTCTCCGTGGAATAAGTCATTTATTCAGAACAATATCTTTTACTAGAGAATAAAAATTCATAAAAATTGTGTAGTTACTTTTTGCAGTGAAATTTTAGATTAGTTTTCAGACAGTTGTTCTCATCTTGTTGATTGCTTTTAGTTATTACACGATGACCAGTTCAATACAAATTGTCATTCAATGTCACCAAAAGTTGTTCGGAATAATTTATCTGATTTTTGTACAGATCAGCTTGTTTCTGAGCTGTTATAAGGCGGATTGTATATTGGAATGCCGTTAGTAAAAATTACATAGGGTGACGTTACTTCTTTTAGACTGTTAGCTAATTTCATAGAGTGTTCTTTGTAACAATCGGTATATTGGCAGTCTAAAATATATGGTAATTGCAAATATAGAGATTAATAATGATGTTATTGTTGGTGAGGACGTAAAAGTGTATCTGAACAATCAAACATGTTGTTTCAATGATAAGTTAGAATGAATTTTAAAAATGATCCCAACATATTTTTAGTGAAAGAGAGATATAGGGTTCAAGACCTGATAAATACCACTTTCTTATAAAATCAAATTACTACTAAATATATGCAAAATAATAAAACATGCACGTGTTTCAAATAAAACGTAATTGACAAGTTCTGAAGCGATTTGGTCCATTATGGAAGGTCTGTGTGTAATACCGTAAGTAATTATTTTCATAGTATTTAATATCATATGTTGTAACAAACCACGTGTAACTTCCGAATTCCGGAAACTCTGAAATCCGGAAACTTCTGAAAACCGAACATTTTTCAGGGTCCCGAAATTTCTCCTTCTGTTTTCTATATAATAAATACCTCTGAATTCCGGAACTTCAAAATTCTGAATTTCGAACGAATTTCTGGAAAAATGTGGGTTATATGAATTCAAATTTACTTCCAAAGTCCGGAAATTGAAAAGGTTGTGAATGAATATTGAAATTGAGATAATAAAACCTTTAACATGTCAGTATCTTCCAATTAGCTGAAACCATTTATCTTGACACCTATTAGAATATCAACCTGTCAAGCATGTCAAACACTTGATATATTAATAAGTTTGAAAATTTAAAAAAAAAGAGAAGTATAATGTGATGAAAAACAATAAATTACAGGTTAATAGCTGGTACAACATGAAATATTGAACTAAATTACATTATGATTTTGTATAAACAAATTGAGTTGAAGGTGATAATGACATTTAACATACAATGTACTCGTACATGTAGTTGTTAACTTTTTAAAAGTCCAATAATTCTTCAATTTTATGAATTAAATCAGCTTCATATATCTTTGATCATGTCTCACTGAAACAACTGATGTTTAATGTTTCTACTTGTTCAGATAATCCCAAACTTCTGAATTCCGGAAACTTCCAAATTCCAAACTTTTTGGCTAGTCCCACAGGTGTTCGGTTTTCAGAAGTTAAACTGTATCTGGATTTTGTTGATAACTTTGAGATTTATGATCTGATACGCTTATCTATATATATTAGGCAATAAATTGTCCCAGAACAAAATTATATTATCATTCATATAAATATTCATACGTTAAGTCTTTAAATGTTTATAAGAGTATTCAAACGATACATTTTCTACAGTAACTGTTTTTATCAATATTTGAAATAAGTGTCCATTGTAGACAAATCCACTTAAATGTTAAATGCACATTGTTTGGCGATGATCAAACATTTGACTTGTTGTCGTTTTAAACGTATTCAATTCTGACCGATAACATGACGTTCTGTTTATGACAGTTTAGAAAATACATTTGATTTTATTTGCTTATACTATATGTATGAACACCTTAGCATAGAAAACATTTCTTCTCAGACTTTGGGGCGACCGTTGCCGTGAAGTAAAAGTTATTGACTTCAAAAAGCTTGCCTTTCACCACTGTGGGTTATAAAGTCCCACCAGATTCTGTTCTCCACCAGTTAAGCTGATAAATCGTCATATCGCCTTTACAGCGCCATGTACCCATGAATCCTCAATAACGATATTCGTTCGCATGAATATAAATGAAATTTAATACAGAATATGATAGGAAAGAGGAAAAAGCATACGTTTAAACAAAGCAATGATGGTATAATGCAATTGAAAAAGAAAATGTAAAAAAATAAATAACACCATATTCAAATTCTTAATTTCATTAAAGATCCTGTTACACAAATTCTTGATGGATATCATTTATATGATGCTCAAATTAAGATTTATCAATTTTGAAAGTTCTAAAAAGCATTATTAATAAAGATATTTCCGAATTTTACATTTCATGTAGATAAAGGGAGGTAATAAAAATGTTATTTAAAAAAAAATCTTAGTCAAATTTTTCAATAAGAAGTGAATGCATATATTTTAATGATTACATATAATATGTTCAAATATTTGCAGTACATATTTTATATAATCTTCGATGTTTGAAAATTGTTTTATAAGCATAATTACATACATATATATAATTTCACTTAAGTGTGGTATGTAACCTCAATTAAAACAGTGTGCCGTGGATTGTGTGAATTATTTTACGTTGCACTGCCAGAAAATAGAATTTACTATTGCTATTATTTCGATTAATTGTATATAAATGATAAGTTGCTTTTAAAATGAAAGTACCAATCAATCCAATTTTTTTTCTTTCACGGTCCGAATAATAATTATAACAATAACAACAACTATAATTAACGCCAAGAGAATATTGAATTTTGAATTTGCATTTTTCCACTTCCGAAGTCAATATCATTTGATGACAAATAAAAAGAGAAATATTTGTTTTGCGTAAAATAGTGATTTGTTTAGTTTCACTGAATTATTATTGTCATTGTAATAATCTACACCCTTTTTGCCAGGATAGAAAACTATTTTATAAATTACTGAATCATTGGATATCAAAGTTGGTACCTTTATCACATGTATTATGATCTTTAGGTTAGATATTAGGAAAAAACCAATGAATCGTAAAATATCACATTGTGTATGAATATTTATAAGACATTTCAAAGCTTTTAAAGCTTGTATTTATTGTTTGATTGCGTAACTTCTGTTTTGGTATTAAGCTGTTATGTCGGAATATTAATCATTCGCTTATCCCCAATAAATCAAAAAAAAGATAAAAATTATTTTTTTTATTTTTTTTTCCCTTCCCCCTTTGATTTTTTTTTTGGCCCATGGTGGGGGTGCCCCCCTCTTAGAAGATAAAAAAACTAAAAGTGTTTTACATAATGTGGCAATAAAAATTAAAGAAAAACATGCAGAAAAGACAAATCCTTCAAAGTATATGCTTAAAACAAACAATTGTTTGCTTGTGTACCGGGTTTGGATTTGAAAATGGGGAACATGAATTGTTTAACGACGTGTTTTCCCCAAAAAGCTGTAGGCTGCAAATCCTCTTTAACGGCGAAGTAAACGAAAGCTAAATGCATAGGGGGGGTGATACTAGACATAAAACGCCAAAGCTGGCTTGTGAGAAGTTCAAAGAAAACAGGTACAACAAACACACAAACACAACAACAATACAAATCTGGAAACAATGTGATCCCTCGGAAACATTAATCACAAAAAAATTAAAGGAAAAGCAGACTGTTTTTTTGAGTCTGTAATGAGGGATAAGTAAAGTGCAACATTCCCCCACGCCCCTAGCCCCCTGAGCGGATTTTAAATTTTCAAAAAACGTAGTAGTGCTGGAAACAATGACCACGAAAAGGCAAGAAAAATTTTAAAAACCCGAAATTGAAATACGGGGGCAAACTTTTTACAGGGGTGCACACAACCTTGACACCCGCTGTTGTGAAGTATAAAAAACCCGGAAAAAAAGTGATCCCTTTGGAAAAATTAATCACAAAAATATTACAAGAGAAATTTCAGACTCGATTGATTGAGTCTGTACTTTAGGGATATGTAAAGTGCAAAAATCCCTTTACGCCCGTAGCAAACCCGGGAAGCGGTACTCAAAATTCTCTAACACGTTTCTAAAGGCTGGCTCCCAACCAATGATTTCCCGAAGAAACCAGAAAAATATAACAACACTGAAGTGAAGTACGGGGCAACCTTTTACAGCTGCCACCTGCTGTTGTGAAGTATAAAAATCTGGAAACAAACGGATTCCTCGGAACTTCGGAAGTCGCACTTCACAATCATTCACCATTAATCGACATTAACCAATAAATAATAAATATCATTAACATTAAGGCATCAGTACTAAATAGAGGGGACTTTTGATTATTTTGTGTGAGGAAGCTACCCAGCTGGCTTTTGGAAAGTCACTGGTTCCACTCAGGTACCCGCTCATGCCTGAGGGGCACCTCAAATCTTTTTTCCACAAGTAAAAAACCTAGAAAGTCGCCATATGACCTTTACAGTGTTGGTGCTGCGACGTAACACCCCCCTTCAAATAAATATACAAACAAATATTGAATAGGTCATTATAATATAAGATGTTTTGAGCCTTTTTAGCTTTGATTATGTAACAATGTTTTCATATATATCTAAACTTTTCTTTAAAACCGGGAAAGCAGATAATAATTAGGACAAGAAACACATACAAGCCCAAAATGATGATTTTTTATTACATCTTTTAAATAATCTATTTCCCAATAAGCAATAATATCAATCCATTTTAAATTACAAGTAAAATTGTTTTCATATAGATTTTACATAGAACGGATATCTTACGTCTTTTACATTGATTCAACCATTCAAATAGTGTTTATACTTACAACTTGATCTTAGTTGTTACTTTGGAGGTCTTTTTTCTGTTTATTGTATAATATCTGTAATTTTCGTAATGGAATAAATTAAAAGGAATAGATCAAAGGAAAACTACATTCAATTCATAGCGATAAGATTAAAATTATAGAATGTCTGTTTTAATTGAATTTCATAGATAAGCTAGCACATGAGTTCTTGTATCTTAATAAACAGCTTATCGTGCCTCCATTTATGTTGTACAGTTTTCTTATAGCATTAACATTAAAGAATTTGAAGCTGGTACAATATCAAGCTTAATAGTTTGTGCTTTGAAATACGAAATCGTACATAATGTTGAGAATGTGCATGTACATTTCATACTTGTTAGTATTACACTTACGTTATCATTAAATAAGTTACACAGAGTCAATATTTAATAAACAATGTTTTAAAAACGCGATAAACAGATAAACACTTACTTTAAAGAATGTGAAAACTGATTAAATGACATCATTTAAACCTTAATAGCTTTGTAGAAAGAAGAAAGAATGACAAGTACTCAGAGGGCATAACTTTACAGTGGTGAGATATTCTATGTCATAGACTCAAATTACCTTAAGAAATATTAGCACCATGCCATTAAAATTAGGAAACTGATTTGGTTAAAAGAACAAACATTTAAAGGGTATCAAGCTATATCTTATGAAGTATTTTTTTCATGAAATTTAAAAATGGTAAAATTACGTTGTTGCCATAGTCATAGAAAGAGTTGCACCATAGAATGTCTCTGTTCTTTAACATTCATCATACGTTAAAAGAACAAATTGTTCGAGAACAAAAATTATGCTATTATTCAAAGTATGATTTTCACTGTTAAGCAATTATTTTGTGCATGTGTTATTCTTTTTTATGTACACTTGAAACGTAATTGTTTCATACTGGTATTTTATTTTTATTCTTTGTCAAAAATTAAACAAAAATTGTACACTGCAGACAGCAGGTGTATAGCTATATACACTTTAAATAGTCATTTAACACATGTTCACTGATGAAAAGATACTTAACACATGTTACTTGTGATTAAATTTGTCAGAATAAAACACTCTTAGTGATTTCCTATGTATGTCTCTAAAAGGTTTAAGCAAAACCCGCCATAGTTAATAAGTATAACAATTACAATACTTTATATGACGCAACAAAACACAATTTGTGAAAAATATCTTATTTTATACATTTATGTGATTTCTTAAGGATAGTCTTTTGAAGGGCAAACTATGTCACTTTTGTTAATTAGGTACTAGAAATGCGGATTAGTTTTCAGATATCCAATCTCATTTTGTCGATAACTTTATGTAGTTACACGATGACCAATTCATTACAAAGTGTCTTTTAATGCCGACAAGATTGTTCAGACTATTTCTTTCTATTTTAGTACAGTAGTACAGACGACACCATTTAAATCTCGCGAATGTTTACGGACGAAATAGTATGCCTGAGATTAATGTGTCATTAGTTGCAAGTTTCTTTCAAATTATCAAATTACAATTTATTTCTGGCGTTGTTTGATCAATTTAAAAATACAAAAAGTACAAATAAATAAATAAATAAATAAATAAGTAAAGGATATTTGTTTTTTTTTTATGGAATATCGAAATATATTTCACTGAGTGGACACCAGATGCTAAATTATCACGAGTGGCGTAGCCACAAGTGAAAATAAAATAGTTGGTGTTCACGAGTGAAATATATTTCACTCTTACATGCAAAACAAACACATTTTCTATTTATTTCATGCATGTTTAGTGATTTTCATTTTTACTTGTTTTGCCGCGTAACGTCATGCGTTCTTCTTCACGATGTCATCACATCATGACGTAACCGTACTATTGTTTAAATTTAATTCTGTAAAAAATTTGCGAATTTTTTTACACAATACATGCAGGTATTTACTTCCTTCTCCTAAAGAAGCAAAGTTAATATACGACGAAATTTATTCCTGTTGATAATTCTATTTTGTATGAAATATTATTTTCATCCGCATTCAAATATAGTCCGGCTACAGTAAAAATGATCAAATGTACTCTCACTGTAAAAAAGTATCAAATGTTATTTCACTTTCCACTGCAAAGCATGTAATATATAACAGTTTGTAATATAAGTAGAGTTTGTATCATAGTTTGGGGACCTTTCTGTAGAAAAAGTGTCAAGAGTTAAATCGTATACATATACATGCACAGTGCGGTAACTGGAGTGCGGGTATCAGTTACCCGCACTCCAGATAATGCCCGTGATTGGTTCATTTTTGCTGGGATTTACATATTGTAACGGCAGAGAAAGGGAAAGGGGCAGAAATATCATATTCAAATGCTCGTTCATTTGTTAATTTTTCCTGGGGTTTCATTTTATGACAACAGGGAACGTGCTGTCATGTTTGACTATGATACAAAAGAGAAAGAACACCAAAACACTCGGCAATCTGATTTATACTCGGGGGCTACGCCCCCTCGTACAAATCAGATAGCCTCGTGTTTCGGTGCTCTTTCTATTACTTAATGAGTATTCAACATCTTGATAAATGATAATAACAAACTGATGAAATATATGAACCAACAAAAGTTTGTTATCGTTTCACGAGTTTTAGATGTTGTTTGCACTATGCTTTTCATGCTAAATTTTATTACTACGTGGAGCCGTTTGAACTAAATTTTCTAGAAATTGAATCCAATGTATTCATTTTCAATTAGTGTTTTATGATCTTGTTTCATATATTTCTGTTGCTCGTTAAATAATATTCACATATGTTGTTATAACTTCATCTTTATATAACATTTAGTATTTGTTCTTCGGTACAAACTTATAATACATTTGTTACCTAACAATGATATCAAGCAAAAAGTTTCAAATGGCATTTGCAGAAATGAAGATCGCAATGTGGTAAATTGAAGTATGCATGCCTTAGGAAATTGCATATTGATGTCATATTAATGATACTGATGTACTGATTGTTACGTTTTATATGCCAAAATTATTATTTTATTGTCAAAAATTATTTCTTCGCTTCCACTTATATTAATTTGATCCATTATGTTTGTGAATTTATTTTAATAATATGATATGAAATTGGCATAATAATCAAGCCCCCCCCCCCCCACAACTACAAAAAAAAGGAATGCGTTAAATGTGAAAATTATGTTGTGAATTGATAATGAAAATAGTATCAGTCTTCTTCATAATAAACAAAACACATGGTACTGAAAATTTCTGGATATTGCACTTGAGGTAAGGTGAGGTGTGCGTTCAGCTTAACATTGTTAATCAGCTAATCTGTATGAGTTGCGGCGTGGCCGAGTGGTTACTGCGCCGGACTAGTAACCTAAGGTGCTGGTCGTGTGAGTTCAAACCCCGTCAAGGGCCAGTCGTTGATTCCGTGAGCAAGAAACTACACTTATTGCTTTGTTATGGTTTGTTCGGGGGTGTTTTAATAAGCTTATAGCTACAACACAATCGAACTTAAAATAAATTGGTATAAACTTATCACCTTAACTTGTTCACCATTAAAACGATGTCTTAAATGGTTCTTTTAATAGAATATGATTATAATCTTTCTAAGTTTCTCACTTAGGAATTTGATCGATTGAATTTTCCTAAGTTTTGTAAGTTTTGCGAATCCAGCTAATCCATCTTGACATGGTATGCTCATGTGAAGTGATGTTAAGACTGTACAAATCAACACACCGAGTAATCTACAGTCTTTTTAAATATTGTCAAATAACTGTTCTGTTTTTGAAGTGAATTTATTTTAATAATATGAAATGAAATTGGCATAATAATCAAGCCCCCCCACACACCCACAACTACAAAAAAGGAATGCGTTCAATGTGAATATTATGTTGTGAATTGATAATGAAAATATTATCAGTCTTCTTCATAATAAACAAAACACATACTTACACGCTATCAAATCTGATCATGACAGGATTAGGGTTAGGGTGCAGTTCAAAGCACTGCTGAGAAGAGCTTATTTGAAATTACAAAGGAACATGGTCACAGCACGCTATCAAATCTAATCATGACAGGATTATTGACCTCTTACCAAAAGTATTACATCCTGCGTTAATTGGGTACAATAAAGCATTGGAAGTGTCATTTTATATGTACCAACGTCATAAAATGTCTGGATTAAAATGACGTTAAGCTTCAATTTTCAGATAAAATATCAATCACAATTGTAGATTCACCGTTGAGAACAAGTACGAATTGATCGATGTTCCTCTTAAAAAGGGTTTAACCATTTGCTAGATATAAACAAATGTCCTCAAAAGTATACCATATCTTAAGCCTTACTAGTAACTAGAACCGTTTCAGATTATTTTTTATCATATAATCACGTATTCCTTTTGAAAAGACCAACATGGTTGCTCTTCCAGCAGTGCATAATGGCGTGAAGATATTTTTACTTCTTCAGTGTGTAAAAATGCTGAATGGCAGCTTAAAAATCGTCACTTTATCTTAATGGCCTCAATATTTCTCTTGTCTTAAGGAGTAATTTGATTACATACTTTTATAGACTGAATACAGATTAGAACGTCTGGAATATGTTGAACTTCATAAACTCCAATGAACAGAAACTAAAATAAACCAAGTGTGCGAAATTCCACTTTCAATTAATTTTCTATGATCTCCGTTTTATATAACTCTATGAATCTTCCTTGTTTGAAGAAATTGATGCTTTAATAGTTTTAATTTAAAAATATGAATAATTTCAATAAGTTTCTAAACAGATATTAAGCAAAACCCGTCAAAGTTCAGAAATAGAATTACAACAACAATATGATTTAAGATTATTTTAATATTGTCATAAAACAAAATTTATCTTAAATCTACTTTAATAATGCAATTTTCTCGTGAAATTAGTCAATTATTCAGAACAATATCAAATGTTTCTAAAGAATGAAATGTTCTGTAAAAATTGTGTAGTTACTGTGTCAGTGAAATTTGATTAGTTTTCAGACAATTGTTCTCATCTTGCTGATTGCTTTCTGTTATTACAAGACGACCAGTTCCATACAAACTGTCATTCAATGACACCAAAAGAAAAAAGTATCAAATGTTTGTACAGATCCGCTTGTTTTTCAGCTGTTATAAGGCGGCTTGTATATTGAAATGCCCTTAGTAAAGTTCCCTTAGGGTGACGTTATTTCTTTTAGACTGTTAGCTAATTTCATAGTGCGTTTTTGTAACAAACAGTATTTTTACAGTCAATTGCAAGTATAGTTTAATATTGATGTTATTTTTGGTAAGGACGCAACAGTGTATCTAAACAGTCAAACATGTGGTTTCAATGTTTTGAATGAATTAAAAAAAATATATATATATTTTTGAGAAAAGACATATATGAAATTCGAGACCTGATAAACACCACTTTTTTATAATGTCAGAAAGTTACAACCCGATATATGAAAAAACAACAACAAAAAAAACACGTCCGTGTTTTGAAGAAAATGTAATTGACAAGTATTCTAAAAGCGATTTGGTCCATAATGGAAGGTCTGTGTGTAATATCATGAGTAATTAATAACAACGAAATAACAGTCTCTTGATTCTGTTCATAACTTTGAGATACATGACCTGATACGCTTATCTTTATATATCAGGCAATAAAGTGTTCCAGAACAAAAAAGTAGTATCATTCATATAAATATTCAAACTTTAAGTCTTTAAACCGTTTTTTATCAATATTTAAATATGTGTCCCTTGTAGACAAATCCACTTTAATGCACAGTATTTTGAAGTGGTCAAACATTTGACTTGTCGTCAATTAGTCAATTAAAACGTTATCATATCGACGTTCAGTTTATGAACAAAATCATGTTCATAATGAAAATACGTTTGCTTTTATTTGCTTATACTCTATGTAAGTGCACATAAAAAAGGAAACATTTTTCTCAGTCGATGGGTCCATCGTTGCCGTGAAGTAAAAGTCATTGACTTCAAACTGCTTTGCTTTTCACCACTGTGGGTTTTAAAGTTCCAACAGTTTCTGTCCTGTAAAAAAGTTTACAGAGCTTCGGTGGTTATAAACAGGAGCTAGCTCGTACCTAAAACAATGCACTGAGAGTCTCCAATGGTCTCCTTCTCCAACATTTAAACTTGAAAAATCGTCATATGGCCTTTACAGCGCCGGTGAAAACCTGTATCAGTGAATCTTCTATAACGACATTCTTTCTCATGAATATAAAAAAAATGTTAATACTAAATGTGATTGGAAAGAGGAAAAAGAATACGTTTAAACAAAACAATGATGTTATAATAAAATTAAAAAAGGAAAGTGTAAAAAAGTAAAAAAATAAAACCATAATCGATTTCTTAATTTTGTTTAGTGTGTGATGGATTTTGTGAACATTAAATTGCTCTGCCAGAAAGTAGCAGTTATTATTTTTATTATTTGCAATTATTTATACGTAAATGATTAGTTGCGTTTTACGTAGTGTGCATAGAACGTTGAACAGGAACGTGCAATAGACAAATACTTCTAAATACAGATTAACAAAAAAAATTTTCTGTGACATTTTGTATTGAAAATCAAGACTTAAGGAATGTACACATTTTATAGTTTCTTTCACTTTGACTGAAAGGTTTACGTGTTTGAAGTATTGAAATGAATTTTATTTTCTTATTTATTTAATCAATTAGCAGAAACACTCATATGAAATCTATGCAATAACAACATTGCAATTGCTTCAACTGGATTTGAGTGGGGAACAGACGTGTTAACGCCTGTGCATTTAAGACAGCTGTTGACAAGGTAGGCTGCAAATCCTCTATCGGCGATTATTCTAAAACTACTGCATATATACTAGAATAATCTAAAAAGACTTGTCAAGTTCAAAGAACAGAAGGTTCAACAAACACAATAACAAAAATGTCGCACTATTCAACTTGTAACCATTAATCGGCATTAACCAGAAATTATTATTAACATTAAGGCATCAATCTAGTATAGAGGGGACTTTTGACTTTTCTTTTGTATGAGGAAACTTCCAAGCTAACTTACTGAACGTCGTTGGCTCTACTCAGGTGCCGGCAGGAGCACGAAATAATGCACGGAGGAGCACATCAGGTCTTTCTCCACCAGTAAAAACGTTTGAAAGCCACCATATGACCTTTACAGTGTTGCTGCGACATAAAACACAACCCACGCCACACCCCTCCGCCCCCCCAAAAAAAAACAACAAAAAAGCAAATATTTAAAACATTAATAGCAAAATATCTTACGCGTTGACCCTATATTTTTATTGCATAAATATTTTCCTTCATTATCTCACTACACGCTCGACAAAGTATAGCAAAATTCACCGTGTTGAATTTTTTTTTATTACACAATCTTTATTGCGATATCGCTCGATATTTGCATTAGATATGGACGCCAGAACGTTTTGAAAAATAACGTAGAATCTCAGACTATTAAGGAAATGTTAAAGAAAGACATACATTTACTGAACATTATAAAATTAAAAGGGAGGAAATCGGATGAAAATTGATAAGAACAGACCGGTTTACTGATAAAAAGACGCAATTTCGCCGCCACCGATAGAAGGCACTTTGACGTCATAGTAACGCTGTTTATTTATAAAATAATGCTGCAGAAGTAAAGCTCACATATACCAAAAATCATCCAGATCTGATATCTTGTCAAATTTTGGTCGGAAAGTAGCGAGCTACCTTAAATACGATAGCTTGTTTTTTTGTTTGTTTCATTTTTACGCCTTTTTTCCAACAGTATTTCAGTCATATAGGCGGGTAGTTTCCTAACCATCGTTCCTGGAGAGTTACACCAGTACTAGACTACCATCCTCCGCGCTAAACTAGCAAAGCATCTCCCGGGGATCGAACCCACGCCAGAGAGGTAACTGGATTAGAAGTCATCGACTCTAACCCCTCGACCACGGAGGCGGTTAGCAATCAGAATTGATACACTATTGTGTAAGTAACATACAAGCCCAGAATGATAAATTATTCTTTATATCCTCCTTTAGATAATCTATCATCCAGTAAACAATATTGTTATGATATCAATCCATTTTATATGACTAGTAAAATTAATTTCATACAGATTTTACAAAGAACGGGAATCTTATGTCTTTCACAATGATTCTACCATTTAAATATTGTTTAAACTTGTAGCTTGATTTTAGTTGTTACTTAGGAGGTCTATTTTATGTTTATTGCATGATATCTGTAATTTTCTTAATGTAATAAGTTTAAAGAAATAGATCAAAGAAGCAAAACTACATTTATAGAGATAAGGTTAAAGATATAGAATATTTGTTTAAATGTATTTTCGTAGATAAACTACCACATGTGTTTTTGCATCTTAATAAACAGCTTATCGTGCCTCCATATATGCTGTATAGTTTTCTAAATTCTTTTCCTAAACTTGAAGCTATTTATAGCGTTAACATTAAAGAATTTGGAGCTATTACAATATCAAGCTAAATATTTTGTGCTTTGAAATACGCAACTGGACATAATTTCGAAAATGTGCATGTACATTTAGTTATCTTTAAGTTAGTTTCACATTGTTAAACGCGATAAACAGATAAACAATTTATTTAAAGAATGAGAAAACTTATCAAATGACATCATTAACACCTTGATATCTTTGTAGTACTCATAGAGCATAGCTTTACCTTGGTGTAATTCTATGTCATAGACTAAAATTACTTAAAGGAATATTAAACCCATGCCATTAGAATTAGATCACTGATTTGAATAAAAGAACATTTAAAAGGTATGAAGCTATATTCTATAAACCAGAGTTTATAAAATTCATAAAGGGTTAACGTATTTTGTTACCATTATTCTAGAAAGAGATACACAGTAGAATGTCTCTGATCCTATACACACATGTTAACATTTAGCGAAAACATTGTTCGGGAACAGAAATTCATGATATTATTCTAAATAGAATTTTGACCGTTTAGCAAGCATAATTCTTTTTCTTTGGAGCTTTTCAAACGTAATTCTTTCATACAGGTATTTTATTCTTATTCAATGTCAAAAATTAAAAACAATGTAAACTACAGACAGCAGATGTATATGGTTATACATTTTAAATAGTCATTTAACACATGTAAACTGATGAAAAGATACTTGCCATTAAATTTGACAACACGCTCTTAGTGATTGCCTAATGTTAACAACACGTTATATGACGCAACAAAACACAATTTGTAGAACTTCTTAAGGTAGACCAGCCCTAACCTAATGACCTAATGCATTTCCTCGACTTTAAAGAGTTTTCAAATAGGCTATAATCACTGTCAACTGCATTGAAACTGAGAGGTGTGGGTTCAAACTCCAGAAGGGGCAACTTTTTTTCTTTCTTTCCTTTTCTTTTTAGCATTATTTTTGTATCTCTCAGATTCCTTATTGAAAGAAAAAGTGTTAATTTTAATTATTTAATTATTGTATATATTCATTTGCTAAATAATGCTACATTTAATAGCATATATGATGCAAGATATTTTCATAGTTTAATAAAATAAACAATACACGGTAAAAGTATTTAATATTTTGCAAGATCAACTAAATTAAATATATACTTTACACAAATTTAGACAAAGTTTGAAAACATCCCTCATTTTGGTAAACTTTACGATATTTTGAATAAGACTTTTAACATAGGGAAATGGTCAAATAAATGATTTAAGTGGATGGGGTAGGGTAACATTTTTATACATATAGAAAACATTTTGTTTAGAAACAATCATTTTGCTCGTGTAATTTTTGACCTGAATGTTAGTATTTGTTTCTTAACAATGAGCAATAGGAAAACATTTTTCATAATGATAATATTATTATGATATAGATTATTCAGACTTTCCTCATTTCTGAAAATGAGCCCTTCTAATAGTAAAGTTTTAGTTCAGGAAAATGTCCATTTTGCATACAGGTGGCCTTTAAGACATATACTGTCCTATGTTGTCAATTTTACAGTTTGGGTTAGTGCCCATTAGGGGTAGTCTACCTTAAATTATATTTTCATGTAATTTTTTAAAAGGCCTTTCTCAAAAAATAGTCTTTTTGAGGGCAAAATATTTAAACTTTATTAATAAGGTACTAAAATTGCAGATAAGATTTTAGATATCCAATCTCATTTTGTCGATAACTTGTTGTAGTTGCACGATAAACAATTCAATACAAACTCTCTTTTAATGCCCACTAGATTGCTCAGAGTATTTTTTTCTATTTTTGTAAAGACGACACCAGCAATTTTAACGCATAAGATGCGCCTCATAAATTGCAAATTTCTTTCAAATTATCAAATTTAGTTATTTCTGGCTTTATCTGATCAATGACAAAATACAATCGGAAAACAAACAAATAAAAAAATGAACCAACAAAAGTTTGTTATTTCTTTCACAAGTTTTAGTTCTTGCTTTTATACACGTATGCACTACGCTTTTCAGGATAAATTTGATTACTTCGTGAAGCCGTTTGAACTTACTGTTCGAGAAATTAAATCCAAGGTATTCATTTTCAATTAGTGTTTTATGATCTTGTTTTTATATACTTCTGTTGCTCGTTAAATAATATTCACATATGTTGTTATAATTTTTATATAATATTTAGTATTTGTTCTTCGGTACAAACTTATAATACAGTTGGTACCTAGCAATAATATAAAGCTAAAAGTTTCAAATGGCATTTGCAGCAATGAAGATCGCAATGTGGCAAATTGAAATATGCATGTCTTAGGAAATTGCCTTTTGTTGTCATAATAATAATACTGATATGCGGATTGTTACGTTTTCATGGCAAAATTGTGATTTCATTATTACAAATATTTCCACATATCACTTATGCTAATTTATTCCAGTATGTTTGTGAATTAATATTAATAATATATAACGGCTGATTTGTGCCATTCGTGTTTTCGCCCCGCGACCTCGCCAAGCGAAAAGTCGAAAATTAACAAGTTAAAATGGCGGGGGCGCGCAGCAAAAACACGCTTATAAGCGATGGCGCGGGGCGAATTTTAATAAATAAAACTTCGCACCGCGGGGCCGCGGAGCGAGATTTAAGAGATAAAACGGCGGGGGCGCGCAGCGAAAACACGCTAATAAGCGGGGTCGCGAGGCGAAGGTTAATAAATAAAACTTCGCCGCGCGCCTCGCTAATTAGCGTGTTTTCGTACTGCGACCCCGCCAAGCGAAAAGTCGATAATGAACATGTTAAATGGCGGGGACGCGCAGCAAAAATACGCTAATTAGCAAGGGCGCGGGGCGAAAACACGCTTATTAGCGGGGGCGTTAATTAGCTTGTTTTCGCTGCACGCCCCCGCCGTTTTATTTCTTAAATCTCGCCCCGCGAAGTTTTATTTATTTAATTCTCTGCGCGCCCCCGCCATTTTAACTTGTTAATTTTCGACTTTTCGCTTGGCGGGGTCGCGTGGCGAAAACACGAATGGCACAAATCAGCCACCATAATAATATGATTTGACATTGGCATAACCCTTCTCTGAATTGATAATGAAAACAATATCAGTCTTCTTCATGATTAACAAAACTCATGACATTGAAAATTGTGAAAGACCTTTTAAAATGCGAGGGAACTGTCTGGATATTGTACCCGAGGTCTGTGTTAAGCTAAACATTGTTCATCAGATTAATTTTATGAGTGGCGGCGTGACCGAGTGGTTAATGCAATGCGCTGGACTAGTAACCTTAGGTGCTGGACGTGGGGGTTCAAACCCCGTCAAGGGTAATTCGTTGTTTCCGTGAGAAAGAAACTTAAGACTTATTGCTTAGTTATGGTTGATTGTTTCAATAAGCTTAAATCTACAACACAATCGAACTAAAAATAAGTTGGTTTAAACTAATCAGCTTAATTCGTTCACCATTAAAACTATGTTTTAAATGATTCTTTGAATAGTATATTATTATAATCTACCTAAGTTCCTCACTTAAGAACATGATCTATTGAATTTTAACACTTTTAAGTGTTGAAAATTGAGTACCGCTCAAGCCGGTGCTAGGGGGCGTGAGGGATGTTGCACTTATTCATTATCTCTCATGTACAGACTCAAACTGCATGCCCAATGTTGATTTTCTGTCCCACCAGATTCTGTCTTGTGAGAAAGTTTACGGAGATTCGCGGTTATAAATAGGAGCTAGTTTGTGCTTAAAACAATGCACTGAGAGGCTCGAATGGTCTTCTTCTTCACCAGTAAAGCTGAATAATTGTCATATGGCCTTTACAGCGCCGGTGAGACTTAAAACCTGTACCAATGAATCTTTTGTAACGACATTCTTTCGCATGAATATAAATGAAGTTTAGTACAGAATGTGATTGTAAAGAGGCAAAAAATACGTTTAAACAAAGCAATGATGATATAATGCAATTGAAAAAGAAAATGAAAAATAAAAATAAATGACACCATATTCAAATTCTTAATTTCATTAAAGATCCTGTAACACACATTTTTAATGGTTTCATATCATAAATATATGGTGGTTAATTTGTGCCATTCGGGTTTTCGCCCCGCGACCCCGCCAAGCGAACAGTCGAAAAATTAACAAGTTAAAATGGCGGGGCCGCGGAGCGAAAACACGCTAATTAGCGAGGGCGCGGGGCGAAGATTAAGAAAATAAAACTTCGTCCCGCGGGGGCGCGGAGCGAGATTTAAGAAATAAAACAGCGGGGTCGCGGGACGAAAACACGCTAATTAGCGCGGGCGCGGGGCGAAGTTTATTAAATAAAACTTCGCCGCGCGCCCCGCTAGTTAACGTGTTTTCATCCCACGACCCCGCCAAGCGAAAAGTCGATAATTAACAAGTTAAATTGGTGGGGCGCGGAACGAAAACACGCTTATTAGCGATGGCGCGGGGCGAAGATTAATAAATAAAAGGGAGGAAATAAAAATGTTATTTTCTTTAAAATCTAAGTCAAATTTTTCAATAAGAAATGAATGCATATATTCTAATGATCACATATAATACGTACAGATATTTGCAGTACATATTTAACATACTCTTCGGTGTTTGAAAATTGTTTTATAAGGCTTAGCATAATTACATACATATATATAATTTCACTTAAGTGTGGTATGCAACCTCAATTAAAACATATAGGATCTTGTTGCTTTTAAGATGAAAGTACCAATTGCTTTTAAGATGAAAGTACCAATCAATCCAAGCTATCTTTCCTTCACGACCAGAATAATAATAATAATAATAATAATAATAATGATAATAATTTGCCAGGATAGAAAAATATTTTATAACTTATTGAATCATTGGATATCAAAGTTGATACCTTTATCACATAAAACTGGAATATGTTGTAATTTTCATAAACACTAATGAACAGAGACTAAAATAAACCGAGTGTGCGAAATTCAACTTTCTATTTTTTATGTTCTCTGTTTTTATTACTCTCTATGGGTCTTCCTAATTTGAATAAATTGATGCTTTTTAAGTTTAAAATAACAAATTAACTTGTTTTATAATTTCTCAACAATTATTAAGGAAAACCCATCATAGTTCATAAATCGAATTACACAAGATTTAAGATTATTTTAATATTGTCATAAAACAAATCTTCTTTAATAATGCAATTGTCTCCGTTGAATAATTAGTCATTTATTCAGAACAATATCTTTTACTAGAGAGTGAAATGTTCATAAAAATTGTGTAGTTACTTTTTGCAGTGAAATTTTAGGTTAGTTTTCAGACAGTTGTTCTCATCTTGTTGATTGCTTTTTGTTATTACACGATGACCAGTTCGATACAAATTGTCATTCAATGTCACCAAAAGATGTTCGGAATAATTTATCTGATTTTTGTACAGATCAGCTTGTTTTTGAGCTGTTATAAGGCGGATTGTATATTGGAATGCTGGTATTAAAAAGTTACTTCTTTTAGACTGTTAGCTAATTTCATAGTGCTCTTTGTAAAAAGCGGTATTTTGACAGTCTAAAATTTACAGTGATTGCAATTTTAGAGATAAGTAATGATGTTATTTTGACAAGGACGCAACAGTTGTCTTTTAAGAAAGTTTGCTGAACGTCGGTGGTTATAAATAGGAGCTAGCTTGTGCTTTAACAATGCATCAAGAGGGTCCAATGGTCTTCTCTCCACATGTAAAGTTAAAAAATCGTAATATGGCCTTTACTTAAAACCTGTACCAATGAATCGTCTATAACCACATTATTTCGCATGAATATAAATGAAGTTTATATTACACAGAATGTGATTGGAAAGAGGAAAAATAATACGTTTAATCAAAGCAATAATGTTATAATAAAATTGAAAACGAAAGTGAAAAAAGAACAAAAAACAATTGATTTCATTTCGTGTGTCGTGGATTGTGTGAACTAATTAACATTGTACTGCCAGAAAATGGCATTTATTACTGTTATTATTTGCAATTAATTATACGTAAATAATTAGTTCTTTTTAAAATGAAAGAACCAATAAATCAAAGCTATCTTTCTTTCATAATAATAATAATAATAATAATAATAATAATAATAATAATAATAATAATAATAATAAAAATAATAATAATAATTAATGACAAGAGAGCATTGGATTTTATATTAGCTTTATTAACTTCCGAAGTCAATAACATTTGATGACACATAAAAAAGGGATATATTTGTTTTGCGTATGTCAGAAATTCTTACTTTAAAGTGATTTGTTCAGTTTTACTGAAAACTTATCGTTATTGGTAATACTGTATACCCTTTTCCAGGATAATAAACTATTTTAGAAGTGTTTGAATCATTGGATATCAAAGTTGATACCTTTATCACATATACTGTATTATTATCTGTAGGTTAGATATTAGGAAAAAATAATATATCGTGCAAATATCACATTATTTGTGGGATATGTATAAGACATTTCAAGGCTTTTAAAGCTAGTATTCATTGTTTGATTGCATGATTTCTGTTTGATATTAAGCTGTTATGTCGGAATATTAATCATCAATATCACAAACAATTTTTAACATTTCCCTCTTGATTTTTGCCTGCTACGCTTAAAAGGAAACCAAAATGTTTTACATAATGTGCATAAAAAGTTTAAGAAAAACATGCAATAGACAAATACTTCAAAATATGGCTTAACAAATGATTTTTATGTTGTGACCTTTGGATTTGAGTGGATAACAGAATTGTTCACGGAAGTGTATGGAACGCCATAGCTGCCTCATGTTATTACATTTCTTTTTATCTTGCCCAGAAAGCGTCTTATTATGTCAAATATAAGCGTTGTAATGTCATTGTAATTTGTCGAGTGGTCTAAACATTGCCTTATTATACCTAACAGTTGTCTTATCTCTTTAAAATGTGATGTTGACTTGTGTTAAAATTGTTTTATTATTTCAAACAGTAGTGTTATAATGTCAAACATGTCGTTTTGGCTTGTCTGAAATGTGTTATATTATGTACTAGTCGCGCTATGTGGTCAAATTGTGGAGCTGTTTTTTCAAAAGACTGTCTGATCATTTGAAACAGTAATGTTCTGTTGTCGAAATTTGGTGTTGACTTGTAAAAGCACAGCTTTACTTTATCAAACTGCCATGTTATTTTGTCAAAATACGGTGTTTAAATGCCTAAATATTGTCTTATTGTGTCAAACAACTGTGTTAATTTGCCAACGTACACTACTGAATTGTCTTTTTATATCAAATATTCGTATTATCTTGGCGAAATGGGGTGTTGACTGTGCTAAATCATGCCTTATTATGATAAACTGTATGCTATTTTGTCAAAAAGCAGTTTTGACTGGTTAAAACTCAGTCTTATAAAGTCAAAAAATTGCGGTATATTGTCGAAATGTGGTAATGACTTGTCTAAACTATTTCTTATAATGTAAAACAGAAGTGTTTTATTGTCGAAATTTGATGTATTCTTGTAAAACACAGAAACAGTCTTATTATGTCTAATAATTGTGTACATTTCTTCAAATTTAGTTCTGTCTTGAGAAAGCGCTGTCTAATTTTGCTAAACTTCCCCGTTATCTTTTTTGCTTTATATTTTATCGCTCCGCGCGGGCTCTGGTCACGTGATACTAAATTTTGACAACATCACATCTGGACAGGATAACACGATTATCTGACATAATGAGACAGCATTTAGACATGTTAACGTCATAAACTTGCATGTCAACGCCACTGTATTACATAATGATACTGTGTTTCAATAAAAAAACACCACATTTGAAAAGGAAAAAAGATACTTCGCCATAAAAGGACGATGTTTAGTAAAAATAACACCGAAGCTTGACAAAATAAAATGACACTTTGACAAAAAGATAGTAATTTTAGACAAGTCATCACCACGTTTCGACAAGACGATATAACTATTTGACATAGTAAGACGAAGATAGACAAGTTGATTTTGCATTTGGACATAAAAGCATGACAGTTTGACAAAATTAAAAATAGCGTTTTAACAGTTCATAACCATAATTTTTAAAAGATACCACCATTTATTTCACATAATAAGACGGTGTTTAGGCCGGTTAACATAAAGTTTTGATAAAATAGCATGGCGACCTTGAGAAAATAAGACAGCGTTTAGACATGTCAATACCATCTTTCGACAAGTCAATAATACTGTTTGACATAATAAAATAACGTTTACACAAACAAACAAAATTTATTGTCAAGTCAACATTAGTATTTCACATAATAAGTATATTTTTAGACAGGATAATAACAGTTTTAGACAAGACAGCATGATGTTTTGGCACAATAAGACAGAATAACACCACCTCATATAAAGCAACATAACAGTTTGACAAAACAGGACAGCACTCAGCCAGGTCAATATAACGGTTGAACAAGATATCACTACTAGCCGACATAATAAACATGAGTTTGACAAGTTGTCACCCAGTTCCGACAAGATAACACTACTGTTTCACATAATAAGACAATTTCTAGACAAATAACCACCACAGATGGACAAGACAGCATGCTATTTTGACATAAAAGACATTCATTAATCAAGATAATACCGAATTTGAACACAATGACATGCCAGTCTGACAAAATGTGACCGTGTTTAGACAAGTCAATATCACATTTGGACAAGACAAAACGACAGTATAACATAATACAGCAGTGTCATAACATACCAGGATCACATTTGGACAAGATGACACCAACTTCCGACAAGATAACACTACAGTTTCACATGATAAGACAATTTCAAGACAATTCAACACCACATTTGAACAAGTTTTTGTTCAGACTAATGAAATCTTAATTCGGAAAAAGATGGCGTGCATGTTAAACATATTAAGACTTCCATTCGGCATGTTAACACCGGGATTTGCACATGATAACATGACGTTTTGAAATAATAAGACAGTGTTTAGACAAGTCAGCAACTACGTTTTGACAAGATAAAATGAAATATTTGACCTAAAAAGACTTCGTTAAGACAGATTCCCATAAAATGTTGGCAAGCCACATAATAAGACGCTTTTAGGGAAAAATAAAACGAAATGAAACAACATGAGGCAGCTATGGCGTTCCATAGAAGTGTATCCCAGACAGCTATCGACAAGGTAGGCTGCAAATCTTTTAACGGCGACTAAACTAAAACTAATGCATGAATACAAGAATAACCCAAACAGGCTTGTCAAATCCAAAGAAAAAAAGAAGGAATCGGCCGGGAATATCAGATTTAGTTAGCTATTAACGATAATTCGTATTAAGCGAGTTTGTTATAAGTGGAGTCGACTGTACATCAAGCACAACAACAAAAATGTCGCACTTATCAATTTTTAACCATCAATCGGTATTAACCAATATATATTATTACCATTAAGGCATCAGTATTGAATAGAGGGGACTTTGGATTTTTTCGTGCGAGGAAGCTATCCAGCTGGCTTTTGGAAAGTTAGTGGTTCCACTCAATTGCACGCTCATGCCCGAAATAATGTACTGAGGGGCACCTCAAATCTTTCTCCACAAGTAAAAATGCTAGACAATAAACATGAAATGGTACAGTTTTGAATTTAGAAACATCCACAGACGTGTTCATACGGCGGTTATCATGGAACCTTCAATGTAAAACTTCCGTGCAATTTTCCATGACAGCCCGGCCCTATGTTTTCCCCCCCGAAATAAAAAGCATTTTGCCCTAAACTGAAAAAATGGGGGGAACTAAAAAAAATGAAAATTTTAAAAGGGGGTCGAATTTGGGAATTTTGATATCACAAATAAGACCGTCAAAAACCCAAAGGGTTTTTAAAACAGGCAAAATTCCTAGGGGTGATTCAACATTATTCAAGTAGGGTTAAATTGGGAAACCCAACAGAAAATGCGCAAAAAAAATTAAAGGTTTTGCCCTATGACCTTAACAGTGTTGATGCGACGTAACAACCCCACTCTCAAAATATATATACAAACAAATATTGAATAGGTCATTAAAGTAAAAAGTTTTTAGAGCCTCGATTATGTAAGAATGTTTTATTGTATATCAAAACTTTCCTTTAAAGCCTTACTCATGTTTCTGGGGGGAAAAGGACACAAATTAGGAATGATGCATCATTATGTAAGTAGCATTCAAGCCCAAAATGATGAATTATTCTTCATTCCATCTTTAAAATAATCTTATATTCAATAAACAATATCGCTATAATATCAATCCATTTTATATTACAGTACAATTTTAATATAGATTTTACATAGAACGGGAATCTAACGTCTTTTACATTAATTCTATCATTCCAATATTGTTTATACTTATAACTTGCTCTTAGTTGCTACTTTTGAGGTCAATTTTCTATTTATTGAATGCTTTCTGTAAATTTCTTAATGGAATAAATCAAAATGAATTGATCAAAGCAAATCTACATTTATAGCGATAAGATTAATTTATATAATGTCTGTTTAGATAAACTAACACATGAGTTCTTGTATCTTAATAAACAGCTTATCGTGCCTCCATTTATGTTTACTGTTTTTCTAATTATAGCTATTTATAGCATTAACATTAAAGAATTTGAAGCTGTTACAATATCAAGAAAATCTTTTGTTCTTTGAAATATGCAATTGGATATAATTTCAAGAATGTGCATGTACGTTTAATACTTGTAAGTATTACACTACCGTTATCTTTAAGTAAGTTTCACAGAAGCAATATTTGATAAACAATGGCAAACGCGATAAACTGATAAACAATTACTTTAAAGAATAAGAAAATTGATTGAATGACATCATTTAAAACTTAATAGCATTCTAGAAAGAATGACAGGTACTCAGAGAGTATAATTTACAGTGGTGAGATATTCTATGTCATAGACTAAAATTTCCTAAAGAAATATTAACACCATGCTTTTAGAATTAGAAAACTGATTTGGTTAAAAGAACAAAGATTTAAAGGGTATCAAGCTATAACTTATGAAGTATTTTTTTCATTAAATTTAAAAATGGTAAAATTACGTTGTTGCCATAGTTCTAGAAAGAGTTGCACCATAGAAAGTCTCTGTTCTTTACCATTCATCATACGTTAAAAGAACAAATTGTTCGGGAACAAAAATTATGCTATTATTCTAAGTACGATTTTCACTGTTAAGCAATTATTTTGTGCATGTGTAATTCTTTTTTTATGAACACTTCAAACGTAATTCTTTCATACTGGTATTTTATTTTTATTCTTTGTCAAAAATTAAACAAAAATTGTACACTGCAGACAGCAGGTGTATAGCTTTATACACTTTAAATAGTCATTTAACACATGTTCACTGATGAAAAGATACTTGCGATTAAATTTGTCAGAATAAAACACTCTTAGTGATTTCCTAATGTATGTCTCTAAAAGGTTTAAGCAAAATACGCCATAGTTAATAAGTATAACAATAACAATACCTTATATGACGCAACAAAACACAATTTGTGAAAAATTCTTTATTTTATACATTGATGTGATTTCTTAAGGATAGTCTTTTGAAGGGCAAACTATGTCACTTTTGTTAATTAGGTACTAGAATTGCAGATTAGTTTTTAGATATCAAATCTCATTTTGTCGACAACTTTTTGTAGTTACACGATGACCAATTGATTACAAATTGTCTTTTAATGCCGACAAGATTGTTAAGATTATTTTTGTCTATTTTAGTACAGTAGGACAAACGGCACCATTTAAATCTAGCGATTTTTTACGGACGAAATAGTTTGCCCATTAGTTGCAAGTTTCTTTCAATTTACCAAATTAGAATTTATTGCTGGCGTTATTTGATTAATTTAAAAATACAAAACGTACAAATAAATAAATAAATAAAGGATATTTGTTTGTTTTTTATGGAAGATCGAAATATATTTCACTGAGTGGACACCAATTGCTATATTATCACGAGTGGGTTGGTGTTCACCAGTAAAATAGATTTCACTATTACATTCAAAACAAAAACAGTTTCTATTTATTTCATGCATTTGTAGTGATTTTCATTTTTACTTGTTTTGCCGCGTAACGTCATGCGTTCTTCTTCACGATGTCATCACATCATGACGTAACCGTGTAAACATTTTGCAAAATCTTTTACACAATACATGCAGGTATTTACTTGCTTCTCCTAAAGAAGCAAAATTAATATACGACGAAATTTACTCCTGTTGATAATTCTATTTTGTATGCAATATTATTTTCATCCGCATTCAAATATAGTCCGGCTACAGTAAAAATTATTAAATGTACTCTCACTGTAAAAAGTATCAAATATTATTTCACTTTCAACTGCAAATCATGTAATATATAACACTTAATTATATAAGTAGAGTTTAATGAGTTTTCAACATCTTAATAAATGACAATAACAAACTGATAAAATATATGAACCAACAAAAGTGTGTTATCGTTTCACGAGTTTTAGTTTTAGATTTTGTTTTTATACAAGTATGCACTATGCTTATCATGCTAAATTTGATTACTCCGTGAAGCCGTTTGAACTTTATTTTCTAGAAATTAAATCCAAGGTATTCATTTTCAATTAGTGTTTTATTATATTGTTTCATATACTTCTGTTGCTCGTTAAATAATATTCATATTCGTATCTTGTTATAACTTCATCTTTATATTATATTTACTATTTGTTCTTCGGTACAAACTTATAATACAGTTGTTATCAAGCAAAAAGTTTCAAATGGCATTTGCAGCAATGAAGATCGCAATGTGGCAAATTGAAATATGCATGCCTTAGGAAGTTGCCTTTTGTTGTCATATTAATAATAATAATGTGTGGATTGTTACGTTTTATATGCCAAAATTATGATTTTATTGTCAAAATATTTCTTCGCTTCCACTTATATTTATTTATTCCATTATGTTTATGAATTTACATTAATAATATGATATGAAGTTGGCATAATAATCAAGTACCCCCCCCCCCCAACTGCAAAACAGGAATGCGTTCAATGTGAATATTTTGATGTGAATTGATAACGAAAACAATATCAGTCTTCTTCATAATTAACAAAACACATGGCACTGAAAATTGTATAGGACCTTTTTAATTGCAAGAAAACTTTCTGGATATTGTACTTGAGATGAAGATTGTGTTCATTGTTAATCAGCTTAACTGTATGAGTTGCGGTGTGGCCGAGTGGATACTGTGCCGGACAAGTAACCTTAGGTGCTGGTTGCGTGGGTTCAAACCCCGTCAAAGACCAGTCGTTGATTCCGTTAGCAAGAAACTTTACACTTATTGCTTAGTAATGGTTGGTTCGGGAGTGTTTCAATAAGCTTAGAGCTACAACACAATCGAACTAAAATAAATTGGTATAAACTAATCTGCTTAACTCGTTTACCATTAAAACTATGTTTTAAAGGATTATTTTAATAGTATATGATTATAATCTAAGTGCCTTCCTTAAGAACATGATCGATTAAATTTATCTTAGTTTTGCATTAATCCAGCTTATCCAGCTTGACAAGGTATGCACATGTAAGGTGATGCCAAAACTGCACGAATCAACGCAATCAATGTACTGTCCTTTTAAATACTATCAAATAACTTCACGGATTTTGAAGTGATACTTAACACGTTGAAAATTAAATGATCTGCAGTGGTCCAATAGTTTAGTGAAACAAAAACATCACACTATTCATTGGAATGCAAGATTTGGCAGATCAAAGAACTGCTGAGAAGAGTTTATTGGAAATTTCAAAGGCTATAAACTCTTGCTCTGTGAAAAGCCAATCAGTGAGGAGAAATATCAGCAACGGGTCTTGAAACATGCTGAATGTATAAATGGCTTCAGACCAGTAATTACAACGTGGACGTAACTGGTTTTATTTAATGTATAAATACATATCTCCGGTAGATATCTTTTTTTAAAAATCATTAATGAATCCAGTTAAGTTGTCATAGTTTATTGGAGGAATATTAAAAAAAGTTAGTAAAATTAGTTAAAATAAACAAAATAAAAAGGAAGATTAAATGAAGCATATTAAGTCTAATACAGAATGATATTGAAATAAACAATTCATATTGCCAGCCTTTGCGCACTTTATAATCGGTGTATAAATACGTCGTAAATACAATAGCTGTTATAAATTCAAAAATGGATTTTGTGACTTTAAATGAATCGTTAGAGAAAAACACTCCAAATGTGCCTTTTCACCAGATCAGCAAAAGCATGACTTATTGCGAAACTAATTGTTCGAATTCGACCTCGGGTCATTTCCCGGTCTCCGAGGAGTTGCCAAAGGAAATGCAGTTTGGTGTGCAACATGTGATATCTATTACAGCATATTCCTGTTTTTTCGTTATAGCGGCGATAGGGAACCTAACTGTATTTATAACATTATTTCGGAACCGAAATGATAAATCTAGAGTAAACATGTTTATCATGCATCTTGCGATGGCTGATATGATTGTAACGTTTATCATGATGCCGCTGGAAGTGGTCTGGAAAGCAACAGTTGAGTGGCTTGCTGGGGATGCTGCCTGTAGAATTTTGATGTTCTTTAGAGCGTTTGGATTATACTTATCGTCTTTTGTGTTGGTTGTTATAAGCCTAGACCGCTACTTTGCAATTCTATATCCGCTCAGCCTCAATGATTCCGATAAGAGAGGAAAGATAATGCTAGGCTTCGCATGGTTATTCAGCATCGTTGCTAGTATACCTCAGGTAAACCTTTGTGAATGTATTGTAGCATAAATATCTATTATAAATACATGCAATTAAAAAAGGATTTCTGCCGAAACATTGATTCCGAATGGCTTTTGTCCCGATCAAAAGCTTAAATAGCAAACATCAAATAATTGTTGGCTGTAGGCAATTAAACAAATGAGAACAGTATCTAAACATTCTTATTTTTATTGCTTTATATTCATTTCCGATTGCATTACTGATGTTTTATCCCTTAAGTCTGAGTCGCTTACTTTATCTTAAACTTTAGATTTACATCTGATCAAATCAGCAACTTCATTTGTAAAAAGAATTATAAAAAGAGCAATAATTAAAGTAAACAATTTTTAGGATTCGTATTAAAAGCATTTCCTTTATCTAAACAGAATAATAATTTATTACATTTTTAAAATAAAAAAAGAATCGTTTGGAAAAACGATTCGATTAGTTTCAACACAAAATTAAAATAACAAAACGGAAATAATAGATTTGTACGATATTGTTGAACAGTTATCACTATATACTTAAATTCTAAACTCTGTTTTATGATTACAATGATTTTGAATAAATGTTAGGTCATGTGGTTAAGTTAATAATGAATAAACCCATCTAATCAAGTAAAGTAATAAAGTTCAAATTATCTTTCAAATTATTCAAAAGGGATACTTTGCTTTTAGTCTTTAGAAAGTCATTAAGATCCCTTTATTTTTAGAAGATTTAGTACTTATAAAAATGAAAAAATAAAAATAAGTAAAGAACATTTGATTTAAATGACAATATAAAGATTATTTATTTTATTTTGATATTATGCTAGCGTTTGTGTTTTGCTACTTTTTTATTTATGATACCACGTATTGTCCATTAGGTATACATGTTTATTACACTTTCCTGAACATAAATAAATGAAGAGAAGAAATATTCCAACATGCGGTGGCTGAACTGTGCTCTGGTAAATTCAATGTGGCTAACTGCCGTGATCCGGAGTGAAAACTACCATCACCATAACCACATTCCAACATTTTGTTTGGTGCGATAATACGAAGCACTACTTTTATGTAAAAAAAACTCCTTTGGTTCAGATATTGGCTGTATGACGTTTAGTAAGAGTTAAATTTCAAAAATGGTTACTTTTTTAAAATGAAAATGTTATATATATACATACATAGGTAGCCATCAGAAAATGTTGATTTTGGGTAACTTCTTGCAACAAGCTATTTTAAAGTGACTCATTCTCTGATTAACTTGAACACCATTGTATTTGGTATCATCAATATTCCTTATATTAGAAACAACTTTTGATCTATATATTGTCCGTTATTATTGACTGGTACCCTATTTTTTAATCAATACATTCTATTCAGCTTAAATAATCTTATATTCTTTGCAGAAAAATCAATTGTCTAATGAACCTTAGTAAACTTAATATTGAATTATATAAAGTATATATCAAGTGTGACAGTCGCTAAAATCCGTCCATGAGATTAAACGCATGGTTCAGATCAATGCACTATTCTATATTATTATTTTCATGGGTCAAGCTTTTAACAAATGTCTTATGTGTAAAGTATGACGATGGGATTGGTAGGTGAGAATTAATGTCAGAGAAAGCCCTGATATTAAATAACGCTGATAACATACATTTTCAACCTCTGAGAGCACAGTTAATGACTTTACCGTGGTCACATTCTCTACACTTTTGACATGTAATGTTTTATTCATAAGTATCGTTTTACAAATATATGTAATATAGCGACACTTAAAATGTAACAACATTATATTATATCAAATATGTCGACGCCAGACAATTCCCTGAAATATCATTATGTTAGGTGATTCAACACTGTATGATTGTTTATAAGACTAGATTATGACGCTATTTCATTGTCACTGTTGTTTTGTCTATTATTTACAGGGATATGTTTTCACAAAAGCATTTTAATAGTCAAATAAATTACATCGAAGTATTTCAAACATGTTTTGATAGTAACATAAAGGGTAAAATAAAATGGACTATGGTTAAAATTGTACAATTGTGGTATACAAGGTAAAATACTTAGAATTGTAAGGGATATGTATAAAAAAGTAAAATCATGTGTTAAGTCATTTTCTAATTATTCTGATTATTTTAATTACGCTGTAGGCTTACGTCAAGGGGAGGTAATGTCTCCTCTGCTATTTTCTCTTTTTATGGAAGATTTAGAATTGTTTTTAACAAAACAGTGTCGACTCTGGTCTATTACTGGAGGATATAGTTTTTAATTCTTTTTGTTGTTTGCTCACGACATGGCCATCATAGGTCAGACACCTGAGGAAACTCAAGAACTTTTAGACACTTTAAAAACTTATTTGTGATAACTGGGGTCTTAAAGTAAATACAACAAAAACAAAAATAATGGTCTTCTGTAAAAGGGGTGGGCTCTTACCAAAAGAGAATTGGTATTATGATGGTAAAAAATTGAAGTGGTAAATGACTTTAATTACTTGGGAACAGTTTTTAACTACACTGGTAGCTTTTTATTGAATCAGGAACATTTGATAGGTAAGGCGTTAAAGGCTATGAATGTGTTATTATGTAAATGTAATGAATATGATCTAAGTCCAAAGTTATTTTGTCAGTTATTTGATGCTTTTGTTGTTTCTATTTTGAACTATTCATGTGAAGTCTGGGGATATTCTAAGTCGAAACCAATGGAAAGAATTCATTTAAAATTTTGCAAAAGATTATTAAAAGTGAGACAGAATACATGTAATGCATATGTTTATGGCGAATTGGGAAGGTACTCATTGTATGTAAATAGATATATAAGAATAATAAAATACTGGATGAAAATTGTTGAGACTGATAATATCTTATTAAAAACACTGTATAATATAGCATTAAATGACAGCAATAGTGGATGTGTAAACTGGGTCACAAATGTGAAAAAATTTTTAAATGCTTATGGATTTTCATATGTTTTTGATCAAATAAATTACATAGATAAGAATATATTTTTGACAGAGTTTAAAAATCGCATTTTGGATGTTGTTAAACAAGAATGGTTTGCTAACTTAGAAAATAGTTCCCTTTTATATTTTTTTATAAAAATGTCAAGAGTACATTTGAATATGAGAAATATTTAGATATTTTACCAAAAGGATTTAGATTTTATTTTTGTAAATTACGAATGAGTGGTCTTCCTCTTAGAATTCAAACAGGAAGATTTAATAGAAACCCTATTCCCCGTAATGAACGATATTGTTTATGTTGTAACAATTTAGATATAGAAGATGAATATCATTTTATATGTATATGCAGCTTTTATTCAGAATTAAGAAAAAAATACATAAAGGATATTTACGTCAAAAGACCATCTGTTCATAAATTTATCAATCTTTTGAATTCTTGTGATAAAACCGAGCTCATACAATTATCACTGTTCATCAAAAACGTTCTTGCTTTAAGAAATTCAGTATTAACTGTAGAAAGATAACTCTAATACATGTTCTTTCTCCTTATACATGATTAATTGTTTTGATTTATATGTATTCAATTACTACCATTCCTGTCAAAAATAATTATGTTCTTATTGTATCTCACGTTGACATATATATTTATTGATATGTATATACAAGATGATGTACTATGTACAAATCTGAATAAACTATTTGTTGTTGTTCCGGTAAAAAGATAGATCTAATGATTGTATGTAAATGTTCCACAAGAAAATATTATGCTGTCATTTTAAGAAAGGTTAAACCTAGCCGGCAACATTTTCAATTTTGACGTTTTGGACTTTTTTAGGGATTCTTATTTGCTCTGTTTTAACTATTTAATATTGATTTTGGCATGAGCCATTTGCTCTGAAGGAAATATACGGACATATTTCTATTTTAAATTCAAATAACACTTTTTGCAGCATATAGAAATAGCTTTATACACTTTAAAGAATGGGCTATGACAAAGTTAACTAGAAAAAACCAAAATGATTTAATCATGAAACATGGGCTTTATGATCAAGGATCACTTTTAGGGAAAAGTACACTATCAACATTTTTTTTCCGTGTCAGTAAGGCATTATTAGGTTAATTAAAAAAAACGAAACTAAGAGTTGTAAGGTTATAGATTTTATGTAATATGCCATGTATATGATTTCTTCATTTAGAATATAGAACGCCATGTTTCAATTAACAAGATTATCATTTTTGATAGTTATCAGATTACACGACGTAAAGAAGCTTAAAATGGATGAAAGATTCAAAGGTATTGTGAGTGATAAAACTATAAAGCTTTATTAAAAGTTTTAAATCTACCTCAGTCATACAAATTTAATTAAATGAGTATAAGCAGATTGAAAGTTCATTTCCTCTGCCAGATTATAATACCTGATACATATAAACGTATCAGGTGAGATTTCAGTGTCAGTTATAAAATTTGAATCAGTTATTGCAATAATTAACACGATAATATAATAGCATTAGAAATATATGATTTGATAGATGTACTCTAGATAGTTATTATTATACTAGACACGCATACACACGATCACATTAAAGCAATGTTATGCCCTTTAAGGTGATTAGTAACAGGTTATTAATAACATATCTTATTAAGATGGGATTGACTTACGATAATTATATAGGACAAAAGAGTAACCTTTGAGAGTGTCTAATTTACTGTTTAAAAATAGAATTTGTAGAAATCTATTACACCTATGCCTTTGATTGTAAATTGCTAGCAAATTACAAATGTGTATTTAGGCAGAAAGTCAATCTCACCGAAATACCATGCAAAATTAACAGATATCATTTAAGTTGAAATTTTAAAAATAACAGGAAAATTTAATTAGCCACTTAAAATGTGATCAAACAGGTCTGACATTTTTAATCTTTCCGTATGAATATATGCTATAGTACATATATTTAATTTGAATCTTTATTTTTTTTATTAATTTATTATAAACAAAACGACAGAAATATATATAGTCGTACCAGTGAACCCGTTGAATTTTGTACATTTGTCTACTAAGTGTGATTAAAGTTGTTTGTTTTCAAATTGTCTGAAGGGAGAATACTCAATAACACTGACGTATCACAGTCCTGGAGTGTTGATATATCCTATGCGTGTTTGTTTATATTTTCTAGAGTATTATGCAGCCATAAAAATGTTTGTCGGAATCAATTTTGAAAATAATCATCATGCATCTGACCAAAAAGCAATAAAAATAACCACTGGTATTTTTCAAACTGCAGCTGCATACTTGCTTAAGTGACGGTTTTCTGTCCCTTGTCCTTGTATCAATTTATATTTTGAAAAATATTCATATTTCTTATTTATTTACTTATTTCAAACATAATATATATTCTTCTGGAAATGAAATGGAGATTTTTAACTTACAGTTCCGATAATTAATTAAACGAGACGACTTGCATTTCTATTTTAGTACCTTCTACCATTGCAAATTAAACATTCGTCGTTCTTGTTTACCATTATAAATGGTAGTGTATTCTGTTTGCAGCAATATATAATGAATCAGAAATTTATATCACTGTAATGAAAGTTTCTTAACATTTCTCATTATCAAATCCCATTTTTTTATTTTAAATCCGTTGAATATACAGACAGACATTTTTCAAGTGAAAAATATTGAGCAGATAACCAAAACATGACAAATAATAACCTTTTGAATTGGGGATAAATATATGATCATCTATAACATGTTAGCCATTTATCAATCTACTGATATATTTAGAAAAGATTTTCTCATTTATTTAAATTATGTCAATTTTCTGCAGCCTACATGGAGCGATATAGATAAATTTCTTGGCGTTTCGACAATTTAATATTGTTAAAAAACTATTAAGGATTTCCATTTATCAAAATATAGTTAAAGAATCAAATTGAAGTGATATATCACTGTTTTTTTTACATCAATGGCGTAAAATATTGCTGTTCTAGATACAAAAAACGTCCAACTTTTGTGACTGACGTAAATGATTTGTCAATATTAAAATTTGGCACAGAACGTAACGAAAACATGGTTTTGAATTTATTTTTCACGCTTTTATATAAGCATTTATTTTAGACATTTTCATTATAATCTTTCGGACATTTTTTAACTTTCAACAAGTCGTTGTGTATCAAAATGTTTGGCAGCAAGAAATTTTTAATCACGTCCAGATGAGCTGTATTTAATTGACACCTTACACAATTGTTTATCTTTAAGAAGGTCTTTTTTACATTTCAACTTATATTCAACAACAACTGATACAACTTATAAATTAATTTTATTGACAATTTGGCATTTCCCTTATTATATATATATATAATGAACGGGTATTAGTTAAATAAGTATCTATTATATTATATCTAACGTACTTTAAATTTTAAAATTAAACAAAATGTGTTTCAAACGTGTTTTCGATTCAACGCGACTACATTCCTAACACATAGGATCTTAAAAAATTAACCAGAATTATGTTTGATAATTGTAATCAAATGGTTACATGCAAATTTGAGTTGACTCCCTGACGACTTTTGAACAGATTCCTATCCTGTTGCACCGATATCAGAGATGTCATTTCAAAATTAGATTATGATAGTACAAGATATAGGAATTTTATTGTATACTTATAAATGAAATATTGAGAAATATTGATGGAATAAAATGCGTATTTTCATTTTCCGTATTTTCACTGTAAAATTTATTTTTCACTGCAGTGAATTATATTTTTCCGTATTTTCACTGATATCTTGCCGAACTACTTTCTTCTAAATTCAGCCAATATACAAAATTTAAGTAAAAATCTTTCAAAATGTAATGTCAAAACAGACAAAAATGTATATGATAAACAGAAAATTTAAGTTTTTTCCATAAATACAGGATTTATTTTCATCTTGTGGTATGAAAATCATAATATTTCACTTGTGGCTAGCATCACTCATGAAATATTCATTTTCATACCACTTAACGAAAATAAGTCATGTGTTAATAGAAAAAACTTAAATATCCTCTATATATTATCAAATTATGGCACATCAGTTTATCTTAATTTTTATATAACTACTTAAGAAAAAAAATGAAAAGGGTTGCTGTCAATTTGTCTTGTTATCCTAAATTCACAATATTGCAAATAGTAAAAAAATACTCCAACCTATGCTAGAAGGCATTGGTGAAGATGTTGCATATTGTTAATAACAACTTCAAAATGTAACGAATGTCGGTTTGGTAAGATTATCATTAGAAGTTTTATAAAATGTACATTGTTGAAGATGCTTTTTTATTTTATTATTTCTAACATTAATATGTCAATCAAAATTGCAGTCATAATGACGCGTGTTATGCTTCATTAACAAATAGGAATCGTTTTTAGCATCTAATCAAGTGATTATATGAAAATTAAGAGTAAAACGAGTTAGTTTTTAAAGCAGCACGCCTCCAGATTCATATAAATTTTCATAAAAATTTTGGAAATGTATTTATAAGTAAAATAATGTAATGTGACCAATAAAGTAATTTACATATTGCCAACGGTACTTACAATCCAAGAAAATTACCAAAATGTGGTCAACATATGCAAAAACAGGCCTTACTGCAATAGTAACGCAGTAGAAATATGGTTATAAAATACTGCCAAACCAGTCGTAAACCACACAAAGCATGTAAAACGTTACTTGCTTCTCGAATGATTTTACATTTCTTAAAATATTTGTACATTTTTCTCAATATTGATTTTCTTGAAATATTTTTGCTCATCTGGAGGCGTGCAGCTTTAAATGTCAGTTCATGAAAAAATAATTTTATATCTGGATTATTGCAAACATTCAGTAGTGCGTATAATTTAGAGTTTTTACTCTTATTTGTGACGTTAATGTGAAATAAATGTTGTTTATCTTTCATAAAGGAAAACAGGTGGGCCTTTTAAATTTACAAGTAGCATTCATGTATAATTATGCTTAGAATTATTTTTGCATAATGTTGAAATATATCAACAAACAATATTTAAGACGGACTATAAAAGCATATCAAAAGTCTTGTATGAAAAACAAATATATATTCTTTACATTGTTACTCCTTTTTGCAGTTATTACTGACTTTAACATGTCGCCGTATTTACGAATACAGATAAACAAACGAAGACAAAGAAAAATACGTTCACTACATAAACTAACAATGCTTTAATTTCAAAATTTATTGGCAAACATTAACCATGATACATGTTTATGTAGTTTTCAAAAAAATACATTTCAATACATTGTTGAATAAAATCTAGTTCACAAAGATGAAAAAAAAAACTTTTAGATTTTATTTTTGATTTTTATAATCAAGCGTCCATCTGCAGGCAAAATGTATATAGAATAAGTGTAATATTTAAGCATTCAAGTTTTTTATCATTAAGTGTTAAAATCATCTAATTACTTTTTGCGTAAATTCGTAAGTTATGTCGGCAATTTATATGTACAACTAAACACGTGTCTTCTTCAGTTGCCCCGTACTTCACTTAAGTGTTGTTATATGTTTCTGGTCCTTCGGGATCATTGATGCCAGCACTATTAAGTGTTGAGAATTGAGGACCGCTTAATCCGGTGCTAGGAGCGTGAGGGAAGTTGCACTTTTTTTATTATCCCTCTGCCACTCATTTACAGACTCAATCAAACCGAGTCTGTTATTTTCATGTAGATTTGTTGTTTTTAATTCTTCCGAGGGATCACTTTTTCAATATCGAATATTAACTTTTATACATGTAATATTATCACTTAACGTTATGAAAGTAATTCAATCATATTTATAATTGAATTAACAATTTAAACGTTTGCCGTGAAATTGATCTCCGACGTTGAGTCTAATAGTCATTTGTTACAGTAATAAAACAAAAATATGAAATATCGGCGTTTAAAAACCCAAAACAAACAAACATACAAGCGTTTTTAGTGTAGAACGCAAGGGTTTTTAATTTGATTCAAATCATTACAATATTCCCATTATCATTCAAAATTTAAGTGAAAAACGATTTTATCTGACTTATTTACATGTTTATACCAACACGGTAAATGCGATCATCTAGACATATGAGAGCTCGTTTAGAAACCCTGTCTTGACATGTATTATCTTACATTAATTAAAATCACCTGACAGTGTATAATTTAAAGGAAATAAATAAAATGTTAAGGAAGAATATTTTATGCAGTTAATTTGATATATAGTTTAGAGCAAATGGAAAGGAAAATGGATTTTTTGTACCAAAGGTATAAGATTGTATGTGCCTGAATGTATACTATTCTAAGGTTGCATTTTTCCATAATTCTATCTTGATTGGATTTAAAAGTGTTCAGAGTTGGAAGGTGTCATTTTCTACATACAAATTTTTCCAATTTGAGACTGTTTGGGGAGCAAAAGAGAAAGCAAAAGGGAAATAAAAAGATTTATATTTCATTGAAGGTTTTGTTTCTTAGATTATTCGCATTTCCAAGATTGTATGCTGAGTATGTACTCAGTTTAAAAGAACGAAATCGATAAGTTAGTCATTTGTCTATTTCTAAATTTGGAAATATTTGAATTTAAAGTATTTATTGGTGGTCATCAACAACAGTAGACACACGTGTCATTAGCAAGAGACCGAGGTATGAATCAATGTCTTCTGCAATATAATTGATATTAACAAAACTCATTCAATAAATTAAGGATCAAAGATAAAATATTTTTGAAACACCAGATCATACTGATATAATATAACTACAAAGATTAATAGTAAAGATCACCTTACCAAGTGTACACAAACAGTAACCTTCATTGAGTAAGATCACTCTTTTTTCAATATGAGGAGTGTTCAAATATGAAAATTAAAAAGCGGCGATAAATGTTCTCCCTTCGGAAGGGGGAGCATAAAAACTAAATAACCATCGTAAGCTGTACAAAAGAGAGACAAAATGTGATCATCATGTCTGGTTTAAAGATGAGAATGGTTAAATCCAATGTATAGTATGCGACATCTAATATGATATGAAGATTGTTTCATTGTAATTTGCGCTTACCAGTCGTCTATGAATAGGATGAATCAAAGCGAGCCCGCAATATTTCATTTTCAATTTTGGTTGGTAAGATATCGAAATCAGCTAAGTGATATTATTGCCGCTTGAAGTTGGGTTTTTTTCTTATGATTTTATTCATTATTGATGTACATTGTTGCCTTTTTATTACTTTTTTTCTTTAATTTATTCTAATATTTTCTCTTTAATTTATTTCAATTCATTGTATCAACGTTGACATAGTACATCAATTATATTACATCAAAAATCATTTCCAAAATGTTATAACAGTTTGGTTTCACTTCTCGTGCCATTGTGCCTTTCCTAGATTTACAATCATTTAAAAGCGAAAAAAAGTAGAAAGGCATTGCAGTATATACAAAAAAAAAAAAAAAAAAAAAAAAACAACCCACACTAGGTGGACTACATACTGTGTGTTATTATTTTAATGAGGTTATGATTAAAACGGCCTACATATTGACCAAAATATATAAATACTATCAGTGATACGTTTGTAGACTTGAAACACACTTTATCTAGATTTATAAATATTGTTAAAAAATACATGTATATCTGTTTATCATGAAAAATACTTTTTCAATTAATGAATGTCCTAATTCCTTAAGCAGAAATAATCCATAGCAGAAAAATATAAATGTACCATTAAATTATCAAATAAATGAAAAACGTATATACTTTATACTTATTTGTAATACAAACAATTATTTTCGATAGCAAGACGCCAAGATAATCTGTAGCATAAAATGCTTCCAAAAATCATTTTGAACTAAAATCTGACAAGTGAGTTAATTTAATCAATCGGATTACCTTTTTGTACTAGGTTACTCTTTATAAACCATTCCATCTGCATCATAGAATTACCGGGAAGATTACAAATGACTTAAGGATAGGAGAGATCAGTATATTAGGGTTCAAAGAAGCCATAAACTCTGAGTATATGTAATGCCAATAACGATGAAATTATTTGTTACACATTAAAAGATTTGTAAATTTTTCTAAATCTAAAGATTTGTGATTACTGTGTACATATATATTTCTTACAACTTACTGCATCAATTTATTTAATTCAACCCTTTTACAAAACAGAAAAGAAAAAAATAGCATGTATTTGCTACAAGAAGTACCCTATTTGTTTCGTTTATGTACGAGTATAATTAATTTTTAGTTATACTTTCAGCAACATCATATATTTAGTATATTTAGTAAGCGTATTAATGTCTAGATATCGCTATTTAACAGAAATTTAAAAAAAGATTGCCACATTATATCCTAATTCCATATGATTGGCTAGACATAAAAGCAAAAGCAAGAGCAAAAGTGCCCATAGATCTGACAGAAGTAAGCGTAAGTGACAAATGAAGTACTATAAAAACGTTTATATACACGAGTGTTAATAACATGTGTAAGTTAATTTGAAGCTAAGAGCACTTTGTATGGCTGCACCAGCGATAAAGTGTCAACGTTCGCATGATACATGTGGACTTGCTACTGCTGTTTTAGTTAAGGCAAATTCACAATTACACAGTCAAATTGGATTTGTCATGCCTGAATACAAAATGTATACATCTTTGTGCACTGTTTTCAATTTAAAGATCCTGGACTTTTTTTTTTATAAAAACTCGATAAAATCAGCCTATGAGAATATATGCAAAATTAATTTCAATTCTGTAAAATGCTAACATAGAACATATTGTTTTTGAAGGAATCGACAAAAATACTGACGCATTATCCTGATAATTGTAACTGTCATTATAGAATTAAGTATAAGAGTGCTAGTGTTGTCCCTTTACCGCCGTTGTTGTGTTCTGTATGTAGGACAAAAGTAATAAGGCATTGTGGAAAGCAGTTAATTTAGATGAAAATATTAATTGAATTGTCTTGCAAGTTAGCGGTATAATCATAATTCATCTAATTAATTTAACATGGTTGTACCCTGTAAGAAGCAGCAAGTTGTCGCTTTGTTTTAAATAGTTTCCTCCACAAAAGAAAACAAACACATTACGTTAAGAAGACATATTAATTGTAACACTGAATGAACTGGTAGCCAGCTCAACATTAGAATTTCAATAACACAAGTGAGTACTCGTACACAGTCAAATGCAGGGCAGTATTTAGTCCGTGTTTAAAAGCTGAGATGTTTCAAAAGCAGCCGAATAAAACAAGTCTCGTTTTGATATGTTCAAACAAAATGTTTCCATTAAAAGTAGCATACGCTTTAAAGAGATATATTACAACGATTTTTTTTATACTATTTCGATGTATCACATGTTATTTGTATCCAATTATATGAACAGTAAATATCCTAAAATAAACTGTAAGATTCTGAATTATCTCTAATTATTTCGAATTATTTCTGGAAAAGTTTCTCGTATTTAAATGATTACCGATTTGAAATGTCGCCACTTAATCAGTTAGTCGTCTGGTATATATGCATGCAAATTGCTGTAAATAATTAGTAATAATTAGGCATTTATTGTGTTGCAAGACATATCTTATTAATTTGTAAATATGCAAAATATCAGATGGAAAAAACCCAATGTTTTTCATTACCATAATCCAAATTTAATTATAGACAATATTATTAGATATCAGTATCAAATATTAAACTCGCATCAGCAAGTGCATTAATTAATTATATGACATAATAGCATTAGAGTTGTAATATATGGTTAATTGAATTTTGTAGATGGAATCAGATAATTATTATTCTGTAAGGCACGCGATGATTAAATAGCATTAAGCGATGTATTGCCCTGAAGGTGGTTTGTAGCAGGAACTTTATACCAATTTAATTAAAGACGATTCTGATTTATTATGAACATATATGACAGTAATCTAACCATTAAGAGAATTTATCTGTTGCATATGCAGAAATCTGCATAAGAAGAATGGAATTATTGTCATTAATTAAATACACTTAATGTATGATAGTAAATACTGTTTTTATCCTTTCTGTTGGGTTTTTAGTCACACCGCCTCGGTATTGGTCATATGGCGACTTTTGACCTTTACTGATTGAGGAAGACCTCAAAAAGTAAAAATATTTTGACGTTATTAAAATTGCAAAGGAAAGAGCAAATACGTTTAAAATTCAGCTTGACCATGTACAAGACGAAAACTACATGTATATTGCCAGTAATATTAAAACAGGGGTTTTAAATGGTGACTGATTTGTGCCATTCGTGTTTCGCCCCGCGACGCCAAGCGAAAGTCGAGAATCAACAAGTTAAAATGGCGGGGCGCGAAGCTAAAACACGTTACTTAGTAAGGGCGCGGGGTGAAGTTTAATAAATAAAACTTCGCCCCGCGGCGGTTTTATTTTTTAAACTTCGTCTTGCGCCCCCGCTATTAGCGTGTTTTCGCCCCGCGAAATATAACTGGTTTATATTCGACTTTTCGCTTAGCGGGACGAAAACACGAATGGCATAAATCAGCCACCATAGTTTTATACTTACATCGTGTCGACGACTTACTAGTAGATCAGCGATTTCCTTGTTTGATATATTTAAGCCTTGCAATATTATACTTTGAAGCAAACTATCTTAATCATAATAAAATTTCAAAAGACGACCTTAAATGGTGCCATAAACGTTCCAAGTAAAGTTATAAATTGTGTATAATATATACTCCTTGACAATCGTGCGGCACTATCATTCTATTTCTAAAAGTTATTAAGTTATGTCCTTTGCGACACAACCACAAGTTACTTGTGATAAAACTCTTCGTTTTCACACGAGTACCCTTACTGTAAATGTCATTCAAGTTTTTTCTTAATAATTATATACTTTTTATCAAATTCATTTAAATATAAAATTGCCAGTTATTTCGACACTTTACCCTTTTACAATGACAATACTTGTACCCTATTCTCTACGAGAGACGATAGAATGGACATTCATAACCTACTGTCATTTCTCTAATAAAGATGTTGCTGCAGTACATATAACACGGTGCATATCCATATCGGTACCCTCTTTGCGAAATCTGCTGAAACGGTACCCTCTTTGTACATGCACAGGCCACTCTCTGCTCAAAACAAACCAGCGATGGATAACAAGCCAGTAAAAATTCATTGTAATAAGGAAAGGAGGTATGACACGTGGAAAAGATGTATACCACGGAACACTAGAATGTTTTATCTATCTGCTGATTTGTCATGTCCCCGTTTTTCATGTACTGCAACTTCAGAATAAGCTACAAAAAATCAACATCAAGATATGCACCGTGTATAATAACGTTATAGATATTTTACCTTAAGGAATTGATTTACTTGTGAACTGATAGTCTGCAAATGTGTGTGTCGTAATGAGTTAACATGCCCTGGAATATGAAGATGTCCTATCTAGGGAATTATTAATGTTCGTAAACTTACAGCATGATGAAACGGAAATCCGACATGGAATCTATATCACAATACCCGTGACCTTTAACAGGTATAATGACAGAAAATAGATATAATATGTATTTAAATGATTTCTTAGTGCAGTAAAATATGGAAAGTATGAAATATTTGTTGCACATATCCAAATAAGTATTTTTAAAATTTAATTTTACTAATTTTCTCTGCTCTTAACACAGAGAACGGCAAACATGCTTCTTCAATTATTCGTTGCAGTTTTCATCGATTTGTTTATGTTAGGCACAACCAGTCCTAAATAGGAAACAAACACTTAATGATTTATTTCGTTTGCACTTCAAAGCACTGCTTCATAAAATTGATGTATATTTTTTTGTTAAAATGTCACATTTTTGTCAAAAAGGTTTTGCGTACTTTAAAAAACTTAACAAACGGCTACTAAACAAAATTAGAAAGGAAACAGATCGTCAATCTCGTTTCTGGTGGCTTAATTGAAGGGTACTAATAAATGAGCGTTTTAATATTTGAATTGACGGAACTGGAAATACTGTGATGTAGATGTGGACTAATTCTTTTATACTAACGCTAGTACACAAACAGAAAACTAAGAAAAAGTTCTTTGTAAGTAGTTTTATGTTGAAAATATTATTATTCAAAAAGACTTTAAACTTGACCGGTAGAAATATATACAGGATCGTGATTTAATCAACCAATGAAACGCTTTTTTATCAAGGATGTTTATTTAAGTAACAAAGTGTCCTTAACATGTAATAAAGCAAATATTTCGCAATGCATGATTATTTTCGTAGAATCACAATATATAAAGTTTTCTCGTTCCATTTCCTATAGAGTCAACATCGTTACACCGAAATTGATAATCAATGGCGATAAAAAAATAAGAATCCGAAATTTCCTCTCCAATTTTGATTTTTTTCTCTAAAATACATGTACATCCTCTATGTATTTTCCTGCCTTGCGTTCTTTAAAATGATAATTTGGAGGAGACTCCTAACGGTGAAGCTTAAAGGTGAAACGCTATACACACAAAAAAACAACAGTAGCTAGTCGGGTTCGTGGGTAAAGGTTGATTGGTGTTACGAGGCTATGAGCATGCGGGATGTCATATTATCCCGCCCGCTAAGCTGTTATGGGAATGCCGAGGTATTTCCTAAAGATTTTATAAATTTATTAGTAAACTACAGTGCATTTTAGCTCGACTTTTCGATAAGATTAAGTAGAGCTATTGTAGTCACCCAAGCGTCGGCGTCGTCGTCGGCGTAACCACTTCTGTTAAAGTTTTTGCAATACCTCAAATATTTTTCAAAGTCCATTGACATATGGCTTTGAAACTTTGCACGCTTATTCATTATCATAACCCCAACCGGTAAACAGGAGGAGGTAACTGTATCAAGTATTTTTACAGAACAATGCACCCTTTTGACTTAGAATTTACATAAATTTTTGTAATACCTCAAATATTTTCACAGTTCATTGACATATGGCTTTTAAACTTTGCACACTTGTTCACCATTATGACTCCGACCTGTAGACAGGAGGAGGTAACTGTATCAAGCATTTTGACAGAATAATGCCCCTTTTTCGACTTAGTATTAATGTTAAAGTTTTTGTAATACCTCAAATATTTTCAAAGTCCATTGATATATGGCTTTGAAACTTTGCACACTTGTTCACCATCATGAACCCAACCTGTAGACAGGAGGAGGTAACTGTATCAAGCACTTTGACAGAATTATGCCCCCTTTTCGACTTAAATTTACATTAAGGTTTTTGTAATATCTCAAATATTTTCATAGTCTATTCACATATGGCTTTGAAACTTTGCACACTTTTTCACCATTATAACCCAAACCTGTAGACAGGAGGAGGTAAATGTATCAAGCATTTTGACAGAATTATGCCCATTTTTAAGGTGACAACGGAGTCAATTATCACTGAAAATACCTAAAATGAGATTTTTTGCTTAGTAGATTCATCAACCTTTTCTGAACACATTCGTGATTTATTTTGGAAGCAGTTAGTCCAAAAATGTGTTTTTTAAACGTTTTAAAACGGTACCTGTACCATTTTTATCTGCTATTCGCGTAACCTGTCAATTATCGATAACGCTCCGCCCCCTGTTGAGGCATCAATGAGGGAAATCGGTAGTTCCAAATATCCGTGAATTACTCCATACTGGTCCATACTACATGTAATTCATGTATCGTACAAATACCGTACATCTTTTATGAATATCGTCTACCTTTTATTTTGGCATTTTTTATAAAATAAGAAATTGTCGGCAAATGTACGTAACATAATGTATGAAACATGAATAATTAAGCATAGCGGCAAATCGCACGACCACGGGGTTGATTAAAAATAAAGTTGCTAAAATATCCATATTGTGTGAAAATAATTTGTCTGTCCCGTTAATCTGATAGATATTACATTGAGTTTATGGACTTGTGTACGGATTCAACGGCTTGCTTTACATTCAACCTCGTTTTCTAACAATGTCAAGTAAAACAACAACAAAAACAGACAACATTTTTATGTGAACGCCTATATGACTTGTGGTAAGGTGTCCCTGACAAATTTCTAAACGATTTTAGATTGTTTAAGGATGATTATTTCTCCATGAATCAATAAAAAAAGATATTAATATATATTATCAGTGAATGCTTTGAATAAATTGTTCGCCAGTAAATCGAACACAGTTCTAATAAACTTGGGACAAAGTATGGAATTTATTGTATATCCCAGTAGAAACTGAATATCTATACCGTGCATAGATGATTTTCATGATAATAGAAGTCAAGAAGGTCAGATCATAATGATCGAGTGATACCTTTTATTTCTATTAAAATATGTGAAGCATTTATATCAATTTGGAGGAAAAAATATATATAATATCCCGTTCTTATTTGTACATCTACCATGGCCTTTAAAATACCGTCAGAAGCTCAGTTTTTTGTTATTTTAATTTATATTTTAACGGAATTTCATACACGAATACACAGACAGAGTGACACTGGTATAATATAATAATAATGCTGATGATAATAATAATAAACTTCAAAAGTGAAACAATTAAATACCCCGCTAGCGGTGCACAAATACGTTCCATTTCCCCCCACCGAGTGTCTCAAATTTTACCGAAAGTCACGTGACATGTGCGACCGATACCAGACGGACAGTAAATCACATTAAGATTTGAAGAAATTTCTGTTATAAACTGATATTAATCAGCAAATTTTTAATTGGTCAGATGTCACTGGGTCATAAAATGTTGTTAGAGTATCTTACCGCAACCTGTGACCCTCTCTGGTGCGATATTTGTGTATTACGCAATTATTTAGCGTGAAACATAGGGGTCCGAGAGAGAACAGCCGATTTATGACTCTTCGTTTGATGCGGGACGGACTAACTTTGAATCGGCATAACTTTTTTAATAATCAAGCAATTAACATGCGGTTTAAAGCACATGAAAGGGAATTCATTTACGGAGGGAACCGTGTCAGGGATTTTTGTTTGCTCAATCAGCGACTTAATTATCTTTAATTACGTATTATGTATGGTGAAAAAGTCGCATAAATTGTTTGACGTTACGTTATATTTTTTTGAGAAAAGATAGAAAAAATTTGAGACACGGTTCCCCAGATATTATAAGTATGTTTATTTTCCAAAAGTTTGATAACAAAAAAATAAAAAATGACTTTGATATGACGATTTAAAAATTTTGGATTTTTATTAAAAAATCAATCATTTACAAAGGCATATTTTTCAAATATGTTATTTTTTATGATGATCAGCGACATTTAATGCACAAATATTAAATAAATAACAATTATTACTAAAATAAGTTGGTTTAAATGACATTTATGTTAGTACCACGGAAAGTGTCTGTTGTCACCTTAACTTAGAATTAACATTTTGGTTTGCATACCACCTCAGATATTTTCATATTCTATTGAAACAAGTTGAAATTTTATACACTTCTTTGAGAACATAATAGGACTCTCTCCAAGGCCTATAACTGTAACATGAATTTAAAGAAAAAAAATTGTCCTTAGTTATTAACTCAGAACATTTTACATTATCAAGGCTCTTTTACTATCAAGCACTTAGAATTGTCGAGCATTGTTGTCCTACCGACAGCTCTTGATGATGGTTATTGTTTGCCAATAAATTCGATTGCGATTTATATAGAAACAAAATTGATATCAAGAAAAACATATTTTTTTTATTAGTTTTGTTATTTTTTATTTACATTAAAAGCTTTAACCATTTATCAACAATCAACCTTTTCAAGTTAAACAAAAATTTATATTTGTATATGTATGAAACATAAGTGAAAGTGAGTTAGTAGGTTAAATTATAGATAAATTTTGGGTATATAGTAACTATTCAAAATTTTAATAACCAGTTACAGTGGAATGTTTTGTGCACATCCCTTGTTTTGTCTGTGAAGGTTTGGCAATTTTAAACCACTTAAATCACTGAGTTTTACATAATAATTGGAAACGTAAATAAATTATCTAATGGTATACTGCATTGTCTAGAATATGCACGAGTATCTAGTATTGCAGATATTTATCGTATACTTTATAGACATATTTGTTGTGAAGCTATTTAATCGAAAATATATACATCTATTTTATTTATTTGATAACTGAATTGTTTGTAGAAATATGCCACCATATAGTTGACAACAGAAATGAATAATCAAATAAGAGTGCATAATCATTTCAGTAAATGACTTACCGAAATATCAATTTTCAGATAGACCAAAAGCAGTGCTTTTATGTCAAGGCATTAAATATGAATATATCTTGGCTTTAAAATACTCGTTTATCTTCATTTGCGATTCAGGTTCTGCGGAAATAACAGAAAAGTACAAACATGAGTATTTAATGTAAGCAGGATTCTCAAAATCTGGGGGCAAATGCAATAATGATTTTGGCAACATCTACAGAGAAACATAATTATATTTCATAGCAACATCTTCACGATCTGTTATTCTTTGTATTCACATTGCGATGTTTTCATGGTAGCTCTTAATTTGTATAATTGCTTAATTCATAAAAATATGGAATGTTGTTAGTAATGCATAAGACAACCACTTTTCCATTAAAACAATTTCACAACAATTTTTTCCGATTGATATTTTGTTCACACTTTTTATAAATAATTTTAATTTTTTCTTTTTCAATAATAAAAATAAAAAGGGTCTTAAAACAATTTATTTTGGAAAATACTAATTTAATTATAAGTTATTGAGCTTTGTTTTTTTAAATCTGGATTCTCATAGAAATTCTTTTACAACGTTATGTGCTGACGCAGATAAAGATTTGATGTTGGTCTTTTTTATTTTTCAGAGCGTCATTTTCCACGAGGATTCTCATCCAAACCACCCATGGTTCAAGCAATGTGTCACGTTTGGCTTCTTTCCGACTATATTCCATGAGAACGTTTACAACATGTTCACAATGATTGCAATGTATGGTTTACCTCTGATCATTATCACCATGTCATACTTGCTCATTTTACGAGAGATCTCAAAGAAAACACGGCAAAGTAAAGGTATGTGATTTACTTGTAAGCTGAACCGTTTTGTCCAAAATTACAAAATTTATATAATGCACTTCAATATGCAAATATTGTCCATATCGTATTATCGTTTTTGTTTATAGAACTCTTTAATATAAGTTATACGGTATGAAAAATAATTGGATTGGAATAGCTTGAGTCAATGCATTTCTTTGCACCAGCAGGTGAGTTAGTTTTGACCCCGAGTGTAGCTTTGATTTTCGTTACACCCAAAGTTAGCCAGTATCATGTTTCCTGTTTCGGTGCCATAATGACCTTAACTGTGTTGGTGCGACGTAAAACCAACCAAAACAAACAAACAAACATAGAAATCAAGCCATTTTTTATTCTGTTGTTAATGATGTGTAAGTAATTTGCTTTTGCATATAGGTTTCCTAAGAAATTAAAGACCTTTTGACCTTTTCCGTAATTTAATTTTAATTTTTAAAGATAAGTGTTACCGTATTGTTAAAGGAATTTTTTGTTCCCCATTACTGCATTACAGAAAAAGAATATTCACATTTCCACATTTTTCATTTACTACAGTAACACACAAGTAATATGTAAAACGCCGTGCTTTAATTGAAGTCTGCACATTTTAAATATACTGTTTCAGAGGAAATGCAAGAAATGAATTCTTCAGGCGGACGACTACGGAGGTCAGCGGTAGGAAACATTGAGCGAGCCAGATCAAAAACGCTGAAAATGACTCTAGTGATTGGTAATACAATTTTGCGTATTTATGTGAAACAACTACTAATACTGGTTATATCTAAAATGAATGTCAGTTATTAGCTTGTCATGTTAACGCCGTTGAATTTGTGAATATACGAGTACATATTAATATTCAAAGTAAATTAGTTAATTATGCTTTAAATGTCAGGTATACGAAGTCTGTATGAATGCCTACACAAACAAAAATAAGGCATATAAAGATTATCAGTATTATAAATTGTATTATTTGAGTAAACACTATATCATTACACTACGGTTTAAGAACATGTCACAACCTTATCAACCGAATAAAGCAGCACTGAATGTTAAATATAGATAGAAATTGACCAATGAGTAACTTTTCGTTATAATAGAATACCAAAAACAAAAAGGTTTTCAGAAGTAAAAATAAGCATTTCTGGGGAAAAGTGGACCTTAAATTGGACTAGCATACCATGCGTTACATTAATTGGCACAAACTCTTGGTTTATTTACTTATTTAAAATAATTATATATAATCAACCTTTAATTAATGATTAAATTTTACTTATTGCTTTTTATATTAATTCCTGTCACTCGTCCGATGTACGTTCATATATATTCACTTACTTTTTAAAGAAATAAGATGCGAATATTTCATATGAAGTTAAAGGATTGTGCAAGTAAATGATATAACAATATATGAGATAGTTAAATTTTTCTTAAAATGGTTTAAGATGCTGTCGCATTTATTAATAATATTTAGTAATTCTTTAACTGAATGTTTTTCATTAGATTATCAAAACTCGTTTGAAGCTTTATTTTGTTGTTGATTAGAATGGCATTACAAACACGAAGCCTGTAAGATTTATAATACCATTGCCATTCATCGGTAACATTTGTTTAATGCATTTATGCTATGTCAAAAAAATTATGCTGAAAATACATTATTTTTACAAATGTAAACATATAATAATTTCAATACATAAATATTGTTTGTAATCGTTTAAGTGTAGGAATGTATAACATCAAGAGTGTTATTTATGTTACAGTTGGCGTGTTTGTTTTCTGTTGGACTCCATACTATGTTCTTGCAGTCTGGTACTGGTTTGATAGGTATGTGTATTGTGTCTTAGAATATCTTACTTAGTTTTATAGTTTTTGATAATGTAAGCTCAATTTACCTTTAAATACACAAAGACATATACAGAACCAACGAGTAACACATATATATCATTTTGATAGTCAAAAAAGAAAATGTTGTTTTCAAATACAAAGTACAAATATGAAACTTGAATGATTTTCTTTATGAAATATTCACGATCATGTTTTTAAGTGGTTTTGAGGTTTATTTAATTTGTTTTGTGTAGCCAACAAAAAGTAATATAGCTTGACATGAAACGAGGAAAACTCAAATATTTAAAATAAAAGGAAACACATTCTGAAAAGATTCCAATGTTGATGATGCACATAGAATAGAATGTTTCTAACGTCATTAGATAAATGTTTTTATAATAATTATAGTCTTTTCCAAGCCTATATTGTGGTTAATTTTAGAATTCCGGAATTTGTATTTATTTCAGTATAATTCCAAAAAAAAATGAATATAGAGACATTTAGTTTTAAAGGTAACATGCCTTACATTTTATTTCAGAGAGTCAGCAAGGCAGCTTGACCCCAAAATACAGAATTGTCTTTTCATATTCGCTGTGTCTAATTCCTGTGTTAATCCAATTGTGTATGGTATGTTTGTTTTAACGTTTTTAGTCTTCTCCAAGAAAATGTTTTACGTTCTATTTTTAAAATGCATTGATCGACTTTTGGCTTTTGTTATTAAAGAAATGAAAAACAATAACACCATTTTGTTTTAATTTTTTTATCACTTCTGACTTTTGTCAATATGTATATATTTTATTTAAATGTCATTAAAAGTAACCGACTCACTAAACATATTGGATTAACATGACAAAAAATACATAAATAAATAAGAATATAACTTAGGTCTCTCCGTTTAGTATCAACGACTTCTTATAAATTATAAAAAAATGTTATAATAATATAGAGTTATTAGACATTGACATCTTAATGTACTTGCAAATTTTGTTAGGATAGATATTAACTTAAACGGTCATATAAATCCGTTCCAAATCATTTATGTTTGAAACAAATGTTTATCGAAATTTATTTTATTGTAAATGCATTTTCATTTCAGGTCTTTTTACAATTAATTTCAAAAGAGAATTTATGAGATGCTGTTGCTGTCTTAAATCAAGATGGCGGAACGCTCGGAGAAACCAGGGAACGGATTCTAGATTGCGTGCTGGAAGATCTATGTACTCTAAAACAACACTAAGCTCCATGCGCTCACCATCGACGGCAAATTCTTCAGGCTTAAAAATTAAAATGCAGACAATACCTTCAGATGATAGTGTTTGCAAATTCATAGTCAAGACAGATCATGCAAATCATCCAAATAATGGACTGTGTACTCCAATGAGAAATCCCCAGATAAGAGATTGTAGACAAAATTCAAATAACTTTCTCGTAGTGCATATGAAACAGGAAGCTGTTTAGTGACAGTTTTAATGAATAGATGATGAAAAATGTATTGACATACTTGAAAAAAGCAACACAAAAATAAAAGTCAAACTTTTCTTTTTGACTTTTAAAAATTCACCTATGATATTTATGAAATTAAATACACGAGTATATATTAAAAGAAATTCCTACAAAATTGTTTTGTTAAAGATTCCGGTGATTCAATATTCCTGTTGCCAGTTTTGTGCAAGCATTGCCAGTTTTGTGCAAGCGTTGCCGGTTATGTGCAAGCATTGCCAGTTATGTGCAAGCATATGTGCAAGCAGTGTGTTCAGGCCGTCCTGCTGATCCGCATTTTTAAAGGTTGTATTGGCCTATTGTTTGGATACGAATAGGGGCTATGCGAGTTCTGATTTATTTTGAAAAAAAATTAAACTTCGTTCACTGGTAAGATTAGCCAATATTCTGAAACGTAATATTCAGAGTATTTTTTGTTGCTATCAAAGTATATCACTTTCAATACATACAGGTTTTGTGTCATTTCGCCCACTGTCTAAAGGACGTAAAGATTTCTGCTTGTCATTTAAAGCAATCTTGTAAAGCAACTTTTTAATTCCATAAAACTATACTTGTTAATGTTAGTATTGTGGTGTCAGTATTGGAATAAAATATTGTGAAATAAATACCTTTTGTTTTTACCGACACTTTGACGGGTTAAACCCATTTGAAATTTCACGCACATGTCGTTGTTAAATTATAAAGCGATTGAAGAGATAACGTGGTAATTTATAGTATTTAACATCATCACATCATAAGGTAATGACATTTCATGCAAAAATTATTAATCTAATATTATCCTAATATTTCTTATCACTTGAGTTTACTTCTTTATCAAGACCTGTCCGCAGACAGGGCGATCCACATTTCTGTGTGCTGGCGTGTTAGATAAAGGGGGTATTATTCTGCAAACATGCTTACAGACTTGCCTGTCCTTGATAGTCAACAAATATTTTAAAAGTTAAAAGAAGACCAATTTAGCAAAAATGGCATTCAGGATGATCTACTCCCCCCCCCCCCCTCCGCAAAAAACATTATAATTTTGATAGTGAACAAGTACTCAAAGTTTAAATTGAATATATTTGATACTTTTTTGATGTGTGAAATGTACCTTAACAGAAAAATTAATCAAACTATTTAAGTCAAAAGGGGGTCATAACTGAGAAAAAAAGTCCTCAAAGTATCAAAGTACATGTTCTTTCGAAATGCTTTCCAATTTAAAAATTGTGTAAGTGTTCAATATTTTATTGTCAGAAACTGAAATATAAAGGAAGGATTAAGTCAAACACGGGACATTTTCCAGATATTTATACATCACAACAGCAGGTGTCAAGTGCTGTGTGGCAGCTGTAAATTGTTGCCATGTACACTTTAATTTTGTTATATTATTCTGAACCTTCGGGATCATTGTTGCCAGCCCTATTAAGTGTTGAGAATTGATTTCCGCTCAAGCCAGTACAAGGGGGGCGTGAGAGATGTTGCACTTTTTCATTATCCCTCATGTACAGACGCAATCAAACCGAGTCTGCAATTTGCATGTAATTGTACTGTTTTTAATGCTTTCGAGTGAACCTTTTTATCCAGATATTTGGCAAAAATGAATTCATGGACTACCTACCCTTCGGAAATGGTATGAACATAATTTGATTGTTAACAATATCAAGTTTGAAATGAATTACTTTCATAGTCTTTGAGGAAATGGCTTTAACCAAAATGATAACGAGGGCAAAAACTGGGTACATGTATAACTTTGCTAAACATTATTTTATGATAGTTTTTCCTTTCGAAATGGCGCCCTTTTCTGACAAAAACATGGCTTGCAAGTTGAAGTGAAAAGCTTTTTTTTTAATTTTTGAGAAAATGAACCATAACAAAATGGTTAACCAAAGGCGACCACCGTTTTCTCGGAAATTTGAGCTAAAATGTAATATAACTACGAGGGATGATCAAAAATAAACCGGACTGTGACTGTCAATTGAAAATTTTTCAACCTATCAATTATTGTTATATATCACACTTAATCGGAAAACAATACCTGTAAGCTGATACTTTATCTTATCTGGTAATGCAAATAGCTTGTCCGTAACAGCAAATTCAAAAACCATGGTAACGCACACCCGGCGCAGTGCGTAAATTCGCCTTGACAGCAGGCGCTTTAAGCTGCGTATATTTAACAATATAGCACATTTAGATTTCAAAATACGCCAAAACGTCATGAACCATATCTTTGACGTTGTCAGCAAAAATGACTTCATTTAAACCATATTTATATTTGCAATCACAATTCAAACGTCACATGCTAATGAAATACTCCCGTTAAAACAATGTCGTCGGAATGTCTCGAAAATCGATCAATAAGAAAAAAATGTCAAAAGAAAGACAAGAAACTGTTTAAAACGTAGAAAAAGATTATGGCTATCAAGGGAAAAGTTCCAGAAAGCCACAGCATATTTTTTATTAGCATAAAGAATTAAGAAAGGGTAATAGAGAAATAGAAAACAAGTAAGGGAGGGACAGAAAAAAGAAATTTCCAAGGACGTTGGTGACGTCAATCGCCAAGACGTTGAGAAATGACAGCCGATTGACTGCGGACATTGTCAACGATGTTCGACAGTAGCTACGGTACGGTGCAGTCAACTCTAAGGATTTTAAAATGATAATAGTTAATGCATTAATTACATATATTGTATTCTTGGTTTACAATTGTATCAATTATTTTCTTATTTTACGCAGTAGTTTTATGGAGAAATTGTGTCAACAATTAGACAGTCACTGTTCAAAATCGGCTAGGCGTTTTATTTATTTTGAAATAATGACAATTTTGTTCATAGTTGTTTTATTCTTTTATTTTTTCTTATGTATGATACATTATCATTCAGCAACATTATTAAACATTATTTGTAATACATAATATGGTTTATTGCATGTGCGTTTTTTCCAACAATCAAGTTACAGAAGGAAAGAACGGAAGTTTGCGTCATTACAGGAGCTCTTTATCATCATCCATTATTTTACAATACAATATGATACCCACTTGTACAGAAATATATATAGGCAGTGGATCCGCCGCATCAACAACATGATTGTACCACGTATTTGCCTACTCCGTGAATGAGTAAAATGCTGCTCCGTTAAGATAAATACGCTTGTGACGTCGTTAACGTCAATTTCAAAGTTATACCGTGCGCCGCATTGCTTTACATATACATGCCAATAACAGCATAACTTTTTTCTTTGTTTATATTTCTTGTTGGTATTTTTTGTATCATTCAGGGGATAGATTCCGATTTATTTTCCGTGTATTTTTATGTAAATTCATTTAACAGGTAAAGAATCATTTACAAAGTCCGGTTAATTTTTGATCATCCCTCGTATAACATGTTAAAATATACTAAGCATTTGATAAATATATTGTGCTAGAATCTTACTTAAGTACTATAAAACAGATGGTTTTACGGTCAGTTTTTGTTATTCTAATGAAAATCGCTTAAATTGTTATGTTTAATCTAATGACAAAATGTTGATCGATGTTTTCTAAATGATAGTGTTTGTTCCTTGAAATCGATGATAAAACTAATGAACATTGCCAATAAATATCTAGATGAATGAAAATAAATTCATATAACATACGTCATACGTACAACAGTTACAGGAATCAATGTCCTAATTTGAAGTTTGAAAAATATCAACATTCATAAATAACACGACAACAATGAACATGGTTAAAACTTTAAGTAAGGAATACTGGAACCACCAAGCTACAAAAAGCAAACAGAAATAACTTCATGTACAACAAACACTACAATAACGTCAAGTCGTTTTAAACGATCTTCAAGGATCGGGAATGCAACTTATCATATAATCTTTTACGGCCCACACACGGCACAAACAACGCTGATGTTGCGATAAAATAGAGGAGACTGGTACGTATAGGTAATTTGCTATGAATCACTCTGTATTTATTTTATAGTAATAATGATCATTTGCTGTGAAAATTGCTATCAGTACTGTGCGTTTTGGATAACCATATAGTGGTCAAGTCCATCATAAAGGTGTTAAACAGTTATCATATTGTGTTTAATATCTTAAGTCAAGCAGGCTTGCCATATAAATTAGAATATCGACAAATGTACCAACTGTCGGCGTAACGCAGTAGGTAAAGTTGTCTGGTAAATTTTTAGTTACATATCAATGCAAGTAAGCCGGGTTAGGTCCCAAAAATTCTGTATAATTATTAAAGAATGTCTTTTTTCTTGTAAAGATTATTAGTGGTATTTTCTATTAATTTCTCATTTCACTTTTGTTTTTAAATGTTGCTTTATTAAGCAAGTTGGTGCAACCTGATACGGAATGCATACTGTACATAAATTGTTTCAATTATAGTTAAGTTGGCACGAAAAACTTGTGCACTGCAAAAGTACTATGACTACTATGATATTACACACTACACAGGATAAAAATCATTATTTTCGGTATATCTAAATTATTCGATATCATTACAAAACTGTCCGTATATTCCAATTCATCTGTATCTAATGTAAAAGTAAATAAATAGGGAAAGAAAAAAGAAAAAAGGTTTAGACAATTTGTGAGGCTCGAACTCAGGATAAAATTTAATTTGTATGGCATCCTATGACCTAACCAACTTTGCCATGGAGTATTTTCAGCTTCTATTTCTTATCTTGAATCATATTCACTTCTAAATACCATGTTTTACCTATACAGACAAAGGTTGTAAACTTTTGTGTACATCAAAAATGCAGCATCACTCTCACATTATCATAGTATACTGCGGTGCTGATTGTGTATATAGGCGATAACGGTAAATATATAGTATTCAATTTTTAAGATAAAATCAATCACATCATGCCCCCGTAGTCTCAGTATGTGCTGATATGACCTCTCTGACACCTGTGGTAAGCTAGGTATGGGCATATAAATAGTATTTTTTAATTTCCTTGACGCAAGTGAGATCAAAGGGACCCGGCACAGTGTTGGGATAGTGTAAAAAAGAAATTCTAGAAAAAAAATTATACTTTATATATAATATATAGACAAGGGGTTGAACTTGCCAAATCGGCCGAATGCCCCTAGTCCAGTACAAGTAAAAATTGCAAAGTCATCCTTGCGTAAATCATATAAAGCTATATATCAAATTGCAGCTAAATGACATCACTAGACGTTGACAATAACATTACTGTCCCCACTTAAACCGTTTTTGAACAACAAACCGATATTTCGGATGAAACATCGTATTTTTGCTAGGTCGGACACAACCGTGCAACCTGTCCCAACTCGATTTTCTCCGTGTAAAAACGCAATTCCAAACCATGTCATTATACCAACCCGCAATAAATCGATAAAACAAATTATAAGAAACAACTTACCGCTGGAAATTGATTTTTTAAAAGTTTTATAGCGTCTGTAAACAACTAATTCCTGAATGTGAAAATGAAAGTTGTAATCAGCATCCATGGGTTATCACGTGACCGATTTGAAACGGGTTATTTCATTGGTTTATTAAAATACAAAGCATTGCTGGGTCACAGTATCGTCCAATCAAACGACGTCTTACAACCGTTGCCGAGTATGTATCATGGCTTCAAAAAATATTTTAACGGAAGAGAAATAAAAATAAATGAATGTTGCTATAATTGATTGGTTTTGGAACAATTTTTGGCGGTAAGTTGCCTGTTTTGTTTTGTTTTACCGATTAATTGCGGGTTGGTATAATGACATGGTTTGGTTTTGCGTTGTTACACGTAGAAAATCGAGTGGGGACAGGTTGCACGGTTGTGTCCGACCTAGCAAAAGTACGATGTTTCATCCGAAATATCGGTTTGTTGTTCAAAAACGGTTTTAGTGGGGCAGTAATGTTATTGTCAACGTCTAGTGATGTCATTTAGCTGCAATTTGATATATAGCTTAATATGATTTACGCAAGGATGACTTTGCAATTTTGACTTATACTGGACTAGGGGCATTCGGCCGATTTGGCGAGTTCAACCCCTTGTCTATATATTATATATTAAGTATTTTTTTTCTAGAATTTCTTTTTTACACTATCCCAACACTGTGCCGGGTCGCTTTGAGTGAGATGAGTCAATTGTACGAATAAAAAGTATTTTCTTGCAATACTTTTTATGTCAGTAAGTTTTATCTTTTCATTTCATTTCATTTATATATTTATTTTATTCACATACTCTTACTAACGATTTTAAATCTTATTTTCATTCAAGCTGAAGTATGAACGTCTGTAATACTTGAAATAAGGCACTTGAACATAGAAGTTAACTACACATATTTTTACATGAATTACGATCTTAATGTAGAGATCAAAAGTGTTATTTATTAGAACCAGGTCGTTGAACTATTTACATTAAGGTATTATGCTAGTGCCAACATTCTACTTTGACCGAAATTCGTAATTAGCGAAATTTGTATAATAACAGCATGAGAGAAAAGTTTCTTTTAACATTAATATATTAGTTTAAGTCTCACCATGCAGGCTCTATAAGTTTTTATATAATTCTTGTTACTTCAGACAGGAGTATAAAAATGTATTATTTTACATACCTCCTGATTCTACTGCCATAAAACAAAATAAATATTGCCAATATTGTTGCAAATAAATGTTTATCAAGAAGATTGTAATTATTTATATATTATAACATTTCATTTCTTTATCATATTGAATGATTGTATACTTGAAATGACTATTGCATAATGCATGTTAAGAAAACATGATTCCTATTACTACTGGTGTGAATTTAGCCATACCATGTCTAAGAAAGAATAACAATAAATGAACTTAATGTTAAAATGACACATAAGTTCCTTTTTTACCCCTTTCAGGGGTAGCAAGAATAAGTAAACGTCATGAAAATCACAAAGAAATTGATTATGTAATAGTATGTGTTTATCAAAAAAGAAAACGCAACCTTCTTAAAAATAGCAGGTTGACATCAAGTATAGTGATTTCTAGTGAAATATGATAATAAACATTGATAAGCACACCTGACTACTATCATATTCACGCAGAGTATTATAGATATTTTGGCACTAATGCTCTCAATGCCCTAGGTGTATGTCAATCAATATGATAAGTTTTCATATTCATCTCACTTCAAAATTTTATTTTAACTCATAAATACACAAAATGTTAGGAAATATATATCTCATTACACAAGAAATCTATTTACAAACAATCATTTATATGGTGTACAATACTTAAGTGGACGGACACAGTTTTCACAGTCAGAGTCATTGTCACCCTGGCATACCAATAAGCCCATAAAAGAGGCTTTTCTAATCTTTGGAGATGATCATCCTATGAACGTGAGTTGGTCCTCTAGTTATTGAGTAAAACAGTTTTTACAATAACCGTGACATTGACCTTCAAGCATATAAGGGCATTTTCTAACAACGGTGATGATCGTATGAAGTAATAAAGGTTTTCTACTTAATACAAGTATCGTATGACGAAAATGTAACTACACATTGTGTATTACATATAACACATACTATATATAAAGTAGTACTGTTTCGTATTCACTTGAATTAAGTTTTGTTAAAATTAACTGACAGACGAATAATAAGTTGGGTATGTATAAAGAGTATATTATATCTTGTGATTGATTGTAGCCCAATAACACCAACAATCTTATAATTTACATTAGAATAGTTGAATACTTGTAATATTAAATAAATCGTTAAATCTGAGATGACCATCGTTTAATTTTATGAGAATTGTGCGGAATATAGATCTATGTATAAAAATATAAAATAAATGAATTACAAAAAAATGGAACAATTTATGCACCTATCCTGCATGGTAAAAACCAAGATTGGTACACTATAATTTTATTGCAGTTATTTTCCTACATCTTAAAAAAAGAAAGCCAGACATACTAATTTAATAAACCCATCGCTAATTTGGTTCAAACGACCCACACACCTTCTCAAATAGGAGACAAAATCTCAAATAAAGCCAGAAATTATCTTAAAGCGTTTTACTGCTCAGCGTTTTATAACTTTAGCCACCATGCGATCTATCAAACTAAATGCGATAATAACATTTTTGTATTGAGTACTCGGCTTCAAAACATTTCAAACAGGAAAGTAATTATTTTCATGAAAAAGTTTGGCAATAAGTGGTCTTTATTTTTGGCATGGATAAGATAACATAGATAGATGAGATAATATTTGATGAGAAAATATATGATGAAATTGGATATGGTACGATAATATGTAATGAGCTAAGATAAGATATGGCGAGCTAAGATACGATATAATTGGCTGAGATATGACAGTATAAGATAATATCTAAAAAAACAAGAATAAAGATCAACAAGGTAAAGGCAACGTTCACAGGACGTAACCTCCCCCCCCCCCCCCCGACACACCCAAGTAGGGCACCCAGAAGGCACCAAGTAAAAACCTTGAGTGGACATAAGAACGGCGATAAAACATCAATTGTCACATAAAGGAACCATCTTTGTTGTATTTTCTCTGTTGGCAATAGTATAATTATAGTGAATTAGTATTTCTTATGGAAGACAAGATACTATTTTGTTTACATTAAGCTATCTTTAGGACAAATCACTTCACGTTCAGCGCTACCATTTCAGTTATTAAACATGTTACATGTTCTAAATTCATTATTAAAACATTTTATTAAACGCACGTTTAATATTTCTAAACATGGAAATAAATCATATGGATTACTGAGGCATAACGTGCCTTTAATAATTTAACATGGTGTTTGTGACGTTCATAACTTATCAGAAATTATGAGCATCATTTTAAAAATGCAAAAAGCATGTTCAGAACAAAATTTAATCGGCATATTTATAATGTATGGTATCAATTGATTCACAACTAGTAGACTATGTTGTCTTAATATGAAATTGGCATGTTTACATATAACTATTAAATAATGCATTACCATTTATCGTTTATAAATTCGAAACACAATAATTAATTATATTTCATTCATGAAATGGCAAGAAAACCTGCCATTTGTTTACTTAACAGTCAAATTATTATAGGTAATAGAAAAGGCAGTTAGATACAAAATGCATGCAATTAAAATGTTCAGTTGTATACACGGAGCGTGTACGCCTTCTTTTTTTACAAGGAAACGAAAGCTAATTATAAACTTGTCTATAGGAGACTAATATGATTTATTTATATAAATAACCAAATAAGATATCTAATACATTATATGCATATTAGAATCATCAGGAGTCATGTCATCGCGAATGAGTGCATTATAAACATAGTGTTTAATGTATTAAAAATCTGTAAACGGCAAACTTTTAAATGTTGCAAGCTATTTTTGATTGAGCCTGGTCATGAACGGAAGTGGTAATTGCATGCTTCACGTACCGGTCACGCACTAGCAACGGCACCAATACTTTTCGAACTAATATAAATAAAGTAGAGAAATTCTTTCCCTTGGCAAAAAAGCAATATTTACCTACATGCAATACATGTTAAACAAGCATAATAGATGAAAATGCACTATTAAAATCAAAGCGGATGTCATTGTAACAATGAACAAGTATATGAAGAGAGGTGCTGTTATCATTTACTTTTAAAATAGACTTCTGATTTATCTGTAACATTTATATTTGATTATTTCAAAGATTTGTATCATACTAATTAATTAAAGCAAACAATCATTGATTATTTTGGTTTAAAATAAATGACATCATCGCTATCTAAAGTGAAATGCTTTTGTCGTCTGGTGCTTGGAGAAAGTCGTCTGAAATTGAAGCTACCAGTGGGGAAAACAGATTTTAATATTCAAGGTTATATTGTTAAAATGTGATTTAATCACTTTTTTAAGATGTATTTTAATTTCATTACTCGAGCTTTAAAAACAGTATACTGTTTTAAAGCCCACTTGACGAGATGAAATTTCATCTTACACGAAAACAAATAACTATCCTCTATATATATACTCAGAACATGTATCGTAACTAGTAGTTTGAAGTTTGATACCGAAGGAAAAAAAACGTAATTGTAATATTCAATCCATTTGAAATTTTAGAAAACGAACGATTTTTTTCATGATAATTAATATTTAAACCAAAACTGGATGTAAAAAGATGCTTTAAAATTATTGTATATATGAGTACTCTATCATTCCGTGCCAAGAATGAATTATATACTGAAATGCAATACTAATAATTTGAATTAAGAACATGCATTTACATATAATTGAAAGCTGGTTTGATATACACGTATAACACGTGTTAGATAACAATATCAATCTTCACAGCATGGATATGGTTTTGATACTAGTATATGAAAGCAATATTGTCAATTGACAAATATTGCAACATACATGTCTTTGAAGACATAATCCAGTAAGTAGTGATATCTTTGAGATGTATGTCTTACAATATGATGGATTGTGATAATTCAACAATAACACGTGTTACGTATTTCATAGAAAGATACGCGGATATTCCATGAACTAGCTTAAATGATCGTCATATTTTTATTTAATCAAATATAATATATACATATAGAGGATATTTGTTTGTTTGTGTGTAAGATGAAATTTTATTTCATCGAGTGGGCTTTAAAAACAGTATTCTCACGAGTGGCGTAGCCACGAGTGAGAATACTGTTTATAAAGTTCACGAGATGAAATAAAATTAAATCTTACACAACAAACAAACAAATTTTCTTTTTATTTTATGCTAAAAAATAAGTTTAAACGAAATTTTCATGACATTAACGTAAATATTAAAATCTGTTTTCCCCATTGAGAGCCCCATTTAGTCGGAATTTTTCATTAAAAACAAGAAGTCTTGAGCTGTAAAATAAGTCCGACAATCAACGTTAAATGACAGTGATATTATTTATTTTGTTAAAAAAATATGAATGATCGCTTGTTTTAATAATAAAAACAAACAATTCTTGTAGGAGAAAAATTCCAACCATCCATCCATATTTCTGTTACTTACTGCGTATTTATATTAGACCTGGCTTTGTTAAATGTAAGCGGCAGCCATTTTTTAAAGTTGTGTATTTCACGGGAGAAAAATAATTGTGTTTGATTCAGAGGGATATCATTTGGATTTGTTAGTCATACACCTTTTTAAAAGAAAGAAAACATATTTGAGGATTGAAACAGACAAAAAATAAGTGTTGACAGATGTGAAAACATTCAGAAAAGGAGCTTGGAAAATGGAAAACTTGGAAGCGTGCTCGGAACGCTGGGTGGTTTAATTGTTCTACGAGGTGATAGCTGTCATTGCTTTTCAATTTTTCATAAAGCGTACGGCAGTTATTGCTCGTAGGATACTTTAATGTGCCCAAATGTCATCAAGAGCAGTTTGCATGTGGAAGGAATGTATTTGTCAGACTGTAAAAATGAAACAAAAAATTTAGAGATGAAATTTGGTGATTGGAATTTAAATGAATAGAAGTAAGTTTTCTTCTTTTTATTACTTTTGACATTTAAGTTGATTATCAATTTCACCTTTGCGTTTTCTTTAAACAGCCTGATATTGTCAGAATTGTCAGTAAAAATAAAATTGAGGTACCACATGGGGAAAATCTTAAAAAAGTAGTTTCGTCATTGAAAAAAGTGAAATTATATTTTGATAATTTTCACTGTGAAATTATCAAATATAATTTTCACGGATAAATCAGTAATCCACTGAAAAGCATAAAATAAAATAACATAATTCACAAGTAACCATTATTCAATAAACTTCTCTATCTCCCAAACAAACAAACAAACGCATATCCTCTATACGCTCAAACAACCACTCCCATTTATCTTAACACCTCAAATTTTACCGTCGAAATGCTTTTGAGTTTCTCTTATTTTTATAGAAGAAGAAGAAGAAGAAGAAGAAGAAGAAGAAGAAGAAGAATGATTTTATTTTCAACTTGTACACAACATATGGTACATCGTTGTACAATATACATTTACAAAATACATGGCATATGGTCACTATGATTGACAATGTTAACATTCTGTATCAGCAATCAATAATGTTTAAGTAAAGTTTATATCTATTAAAGATTCAATAAGTATGTGTATGTTCTTAAGACATTACCTTAGAAAATATGTACTTAAGTATTCATCTTAGAAAAAGAAAAGTCAAATTTGAAAATTAACTTAAGTAAAGTGAACAAATACTTTCTATCAATTGAACAATCATACATGTTAGAATAAAATTAACACCTGTTCTAGAAGTATTTTTTTTTAAACTGATTACATCAAATATTATTTTTGGCAGTAAAGAAAAACAATTTATAAAAAGTACTATTGGAGAACGAACGGAATATCATATAGTCCTTGATAATATGGACATGTCCTCAGCATCTGTTTCAATCAAAAGTTATACATGATTAAGTAAAGTAGACATTATGCATGTGTATGCCATAAAAATATTACTTTTGGTGTTTATTGAGAAAAAGACAACAATCTATAGGAAATTACTATTGTAGCATCGACCACAGATATATGTTTAATACGTTGATGTCGGTTCAGGCCGTGACAAAAAAAAAACACAACGATTTATAGTTGATATTGCTTATCACTTTAGAAACGTATATATTCAAACTTTAAAATAAAACTGCATTATTACTGTATTGTATAAAGCAGCTCTGTGCGAATACGACTCGCTTGGTAAATATATTTCGCCAGGTTTCTGGTGATAACTTTATTTTTAGCAGATACTAATTGTATGAATTTGTGCATATTTGGGCGCCTGTAAAAATATTGTTTAATGTATTTATGACGCAAGGTTTCATAGGCTTTGCAAATTATAGTGAAGTGGTATTCATCCTCAATTTCTTGAGAATCACAGAGCTGACAAACTCGCTCGGACCGTTCTATGCGATTTCGACCGTGCCTACCAATTTCAATGCGCAGCCTATGTGCCGATACGCGTATTCTTGTCAAAGACTGACGTAAATACTTAGAGTTTATTACATTAAGATAGTCACTCTTATTTTTATACCAGATGACTTTTAAATATACCTCACGTCTTATTTGCCATTACTATGAAATTATGATAATTATAACTGGTCCGAGAGAAAAACGCATCTTCATCGGTTAGCACGTACATTGTATAAATGCCAAGTAGCACTATATTAAGGTTATTCCATTAACTAGTTCAAAGTTTCATGTTAACATTATTATCACCAGAGTTCATAGTGCTAAGATTACCATTGCATTGTTGTCAAATAACGTCACATATATACATATCTTATAAATGAACTCACACAAAAAATTAAACGGAAAGCAATATGAAATTGAAAAATATGACATACTAGTAGGTTAACTATTAGAAACAAACCCTGCGATTTTTAAATGCTTAAGGTTTGCTTGAGATTCACATATAGCTATAAAAGCATTTAACATGTTTCTAATTATTTGTCTGTTTAAAATATTTTAAGCAATATAATTGATCCAAATCAGCAAAAGTCATGTATTGGATTAATATGAGGATAATTAGCGATGACTTGCATTGCAATTTACATTTCAACGTTTTGATATTGTTTGCTATCACAAGGAACATATTATTGATAAATCATTTATTTAAACAGTATACAAGAAGTACAAACGTGATCAAATAAGACTACAATACTTACAGTTAATGTCTTTAGACATTATAATCAATTTTCTCGTGCAATGCAGACCAAAAACAGCTTTCGTACGTTAACACACTAAATAAGGAAATCTGTCTTGGGCTTAATATTACTCATTTGTCTTCATTTGCAGTTCATCTCCTGCAGGAAGCACAATAAAAACGCTGATTACGTTTCCTATATAAACCACGTGAGCCTCAAAATCTGGTGGTAAATGCAATAATGACTTCGTCTACACTTTAAGAGAATCAATGTAGATGTTTGAATTGCAACATATCCTTTCAATTATATCAAATTCTGCAGGACACATTTTTATTACATAACATTTTCTTGTAATTATATGAATGAACGATATAGTGTAGCGCTTACAAGTACAGGTATAATTAACCTTAGATATGAGATGTTATGAATAAATTGTACAAATGATAATAATGTATATCTCAAATGTATTTGTATGTTTATAATACACTTCAATATTGATGAATTGTTAAAACTTATACTTCATTTCCATTTCAAGTCCTGAACGGAATAAGATAACAAATATTTAGATGGTATCAACAGTGAATTAAAGTTACATTATCAAACATTTAACAGTATCTGGAGATTATTGCCTATGACATATAAGATATACGTTCCTAGGATGAAATATCTACATTTTGTTTTGACATCAGGCCATTCTTTGCAAATTGTGTATGAATCTTTGTGGTGTCATTAAGGTTTGCTAAAACAACCAGGTTTAATTGCTATTGGAATGACAGTCTTTTATCAAATTATTTGCATTTTTGTAGTTTATATATGTTTTCATTTGGTCATTTATAAAGCGTTGGGCTTATCAAACAAATATATCTATATACATACATCTATAATCATGGAACTAACAAGTACTTAGCAATGAGTGTTAAGTTCCTTGCTCAAGGACGAGCTTTGATCTCACATGGCAAGGAAGCCTTACACCAATAGCCATGCATTGCAATTCTACCAGTTTATCTATATATAGGATTTCAGTTGCATTTATCTATTTGATAACGAAACTGCTTTGTATTGATGCAATTGGAGCGGTTGCGTTTTGCTACGCTGTAAAAATATAGATCTTATTAAAATTTGTAATTTCGTTAAGTTAATTTGAATACAAACTGTAGTGAGATGATCCGCAACAATGATAAATCTACTATTTCCCAATCAGTATTTGGTTACATCTGTTTGTTTTATCCTTAAGCCTCTGTTACAGAGTTGTTAAGGACATAATTAAGTATGTTTATGCCGCTTATTCACCTTAAAGTTGTGTTTGTACAATTACAAGTCTGTGATCACATGTCTCGGCTGATGACAATCATTAACAGGCTTAAACAAATGTTTAATAAAGGGCCGTTAAGTATGCGCAAGTACTTGAGGTACGATCAATTCTGTAAAGTTTCACTCAAATTGCGTAAGTAGTATAAAAGAAATAGTTGATTACATGATTATTATTTAAGGGCCATAAGGATCATTCCTGTGACGTTTAAGTAAACTTGCAGGAGTAGTCCGGACAAGTTTTATAACAGATAAACAGATAGACGAGGAATGTGATCTATAATGCAGCAGGCAAGACACAAAAAATAAAAACCGGCCTAAACGCCCTTTTTTGAATGGTCATAAGTCAGCCAAAAATACTCAAAAAGAAAACCCGTGTAAATTGCGTCAGTACTTGAGGTACCGATCAATCCTGTAAAGTTTCTTCCGAATTGCAGCAGTGGTATCAGTTTTTAATAATTAATCTGGACACATAATAAAAATAAAACTCATTACAGGGCATAGTTATATTAACGATATACACAACTTGACTTGGTACTGACCTTTAAAGTATAGATGAAATTACGACAGTAGTTTTGATGAGTAGTCCGGCAAGTTTTGTGAATGACGGACAGATGAACAGACAGTAGACGGAGAGGTGATCTCTATAATATATAAACATCAGACGACTGGCATAAAGTTTCTAGGGGATTACCCCATTTCATGATAAAAATGTATACCTCCGTCGCAAAAGTAGAACCACTAGATTAACAGCTCAGGTTAAAGAATATGTGCCGGGATTCGAGTCGAAATGACGGGCAAGTAATACCAGGCCAGTTTTTCTCCGACGGCATTGTCATGAATATTGGTTCAGATGGTCAGCATCGATACACATCAAGCATAGGATGCATTTATATGATCGCAAAATAGAACCTATTCTTAAGTATTCTATGTTGTCACCAAAATTGACTTCTATTCTCACTGTTCTATACTATGAGCAATGGTAATAACTATGTACATTCAGCTTAAATTACCAGCCTCAGATGAAATTACTTGTGTCGTCTTTTTTAGTGTCATCTTGTTTTTAGTGTCCATCAACTCGAAGATGTTATTTGACATTTACGAGAAAACGAGAAATAACACATTGGATAGACTGGACAAAGTGGCTACGACGTTATTAAACGAACTCGATCGGCATTTTCACACTAAAATAAATACAAACTAATAAGGGATTTGACTATTTATTTAGGAACACAGTTCTATACAGAAATATAATCAAACAAATGTAACAAATATTTTGTCTAAACTTAACTCAATATTGACCTTCATCTCAGTGTTAAAAATCCTTTTGATATTTACACGGTTTAGAACCGTACACATGATATACATGTAATCTTGTTTTCATTATGATTTGGCAAAATATTGGGAACAAGGATCATATTAAACACATATTAATTATACTCTGCTTTGGCTTTGACATTTATCGCAAATTGTGTATAAATAATTCACAACAAACATTTTACATGTAATGACCAGTTTATTGATTTATGCTTAAACTTGATATATGATGATCTTTACCAGCCTACATATGAATTAACTTCAAATAAGATACCGGTTCACTTATATAACCATGGTGATTTTTTTTCCATATTTGTACCGATTACTGCGTAAGTAACGCAGTAGAATATACAGAGAAAGACATGTTTTACTGACAATTATGTAAACTTTCATTAATGAATTAGGACAGGTTTTGATGTCTCACGAGTTGCCAATGTCGACTTGCCTTGTTGATGTCTGCTTTCTTAAATTGTATTTTCAGTGGCATGTTGTTTTTATACTTACGAACCAAAAAATACATGTTTTGGCTAAACGATCCTTTAACTACACAACCATTAGTGTTCTTGTTATTAACCTTTCATGAGAAAACGTAAACATATAAAACATATAAATTAATTCACTTGGGAACCTTTGACTCAGTCCCTTCCAAAATTTGATCGATTACATGAAAGAAATAAACTTTTAAATTTTTAAGATAAAAATTAGAGCACTCGGTGTTGTAAGGCCAGTAATGTGTCAACTTGACGTTAAAACTCAAACAAATTTAACTAACGGACATTTATGTCATCATATTGCATCGTTTTCGCCGTGACTTCAGAAAAAAGTCGCGTCATAAGTTCTGAAAATGGTCGTAAGTCGTAAAACTGTTTATATGTTTTGACTAGGTTTAACGTCGCCCAAACACAGTATAGGTCTTTTGGCGACTTTCCAGCTTTACTGGTGGTGGAAAACCTCAGGTGCCCCTGTTCATTATTTCACAAGAGTGGAACAACCGATGTACCATTAGCTTGCTCGATAACTTTCACACATGAAAAAGACGCTGACGAGGTCCGAACCGGTGAGATGCAAGTTGTTTGAACTCGACGATCTAAACCACTGGACCATGGACACTGCGTACATAATTATTATATGTGAAAAGAATAAATGCCGTTTTGTTGTTTTTGTTTATAAAAGTTTTAAATCACTTTATAATGCATTATACACTTATAACATCTTGTTCTAAATATTTAGAGAAACTTCAATGCGCATGTTTTAATCATTAAATTTTCTCAAAATATTAGTTTAATAGACCAACCACTAACTTAACAATATATCCCTTTAAAATGAGTTCATACTCGTGCTTATACCTCTAATCTTACAGTAATGTATCTTAAATTAAGTTCATGAATATAACACCTTGTTCTAAATATTTAGAGAAACTTCAATGCGCATGTTTTAATCATTAAATTTTCTCAAAATATTAGTTTAATAGACCAACCACTAACTAAACAATATATCCCTTTAAAATGAGTTCATACTCGTACTTACACCTCTAATCTTACAGTAATGTATCTTAAATTAAGTTCATGAATACTTAACATAAACATAGTATGTATATGTAGGAAAGCAAGAACAAGTCGATATGATATGTATATATTAGTTTAGATATTTTTATTTTGATACCATTTATTTGAAATTTGTTTAATACTTATTACGGAGAGAGTTTTCAAAAAAGCTTTACAAGCTTCCTACTCAATCCGTGAATTTATTGTATGTACGAGGGTTGTCCAAAATATTCGTGCACTGCAGTTATTGTCGTGAGAGTTATTAATAAAAACAAATGAATTATATATCACTTGAAAGAGAAATCTGTCTCAAATAAGAAAACAAAAGAAAAAGCCGAGTAACCGGCGTGTCGTGTAAAAAAATGGTCATTGAGTTACCTTAGTAACGTAATACCGGCGCAAGACAAAAAATTGGGTTAGTTCATTACTGTAAATGTATTGTTTTTTGCTTGTAAATATAAAGTGGTATTTGCTTTTAATGTTATAATTTGTTTTACTGTCAATAGAGGAATGATTGATGAAAAGTATTGTGTAGTTTTTATTGTTTTTTTATGCAACGTACATGTAGCATATTCCACCAGTGCTCGAATATATTGGACAACCCTCGTCACATGCGCCGGCATTACGGACGGACGTCTGCCTGACTGGTTGTCATCGTCTACCGACTCTCTTTCTCTTCCACAGAGCGGTTGTGCCATTTAAAAACCAGCCTTCGTGACACTGAACTTGTCCCGCTTGCCCTTTTAAGTTCTTTGTAGGTATCTGTTGGTGATTTACCAATATTTGCACCAAATTTAATGATCGTCCGTATTTCCAGACGTTTAGCGACTGACATTTTCACGTAATTACAGTATTGACGACCGCACACAAATGTTTGTTTACGACTGTTACATTAGGGCAAATGACGCCATATTTTCTAGTGACATTAGGAATACGTTCACACACTTTTCCCTGAATTTTAACGTTAATATGTAGTGTTTAAAGAATACAGTGATACATCAAAGTAATGAACTAACCCGATTTTTTGTCGTGCGCCGGTATTACGTTACCAAGGTAACTGTATGACGATTCGTTTTCAGGACATGCCGGTTACATGTTTTTTTCTTTTGTTTTCTTATTTAAGATATATCTCCATTCAAGTGATATATAATTAATGTTTTTCTATCAATAACTTACACGACAATAACTGTAGTGCACGAATTTTTTGGACAACCCTCGTACTTTATTATGTAAATGTTTGGATTATAAAAGAGAATATGTGATATAAATATTGTTTAAACTAAAGAAACTCTTAGATTTTATTATAATTATTAAATCCTCCTTTAGATGAATTTTCCCTCCTCTCTCAAGGTTCGAATCCTGACAGGGACTTTGATTTCTTTCAAGTGAAGAAGCTATCCAGCTTGCTGGTTCTAGCAAGGTTCACGTCGAGCCTTAAATAACGCACGAAAGGGCTCCCGAGGTCTTCCTGTACTAGTAAAGCCGCAATATGACATATTGTGTTGATGCCACGTAAAACCCAACACTAAATTTCATGATAAAGTACGTATTGATCTCTTCTTTTCAGAGCTTAATTTAATTAAATAGCAAGAGTAAATGTGTTTGGTTTAAATATGAAATATTAGAAATACCAATTAACAAATCCTCAGAACAGATGGGAATACAATAAATTGCATGCAAAGAAAATGTTTTTAAATGGCACCAGGTGAATATATTATATTCATATTAATGGTTTTCGATTCAATGATCACAGTTCTGGAACTTTTGCTAGAAATTTCAGTCAAAAGTATTAACAGTAAAAAAGCTGGTTAAAAACAAATAAAAACGAAATAGTCTAGTTATTTAGGAAAAAATTTACAAAAGAATAGGGAAAAACAGAATCCCTAAAGAACGCGCAAAACGGCAAAATTGAAAAATGCTCGGTTGATTAAGCCTGTTCGTGCATGGTACTGAAAAATGCATGGTACCGTCCACAATCCCTATCACCGGCTTAAGACTAAATTTAATTTGTAAAGATTACAATTATTAAATCATCCTAAGTATTGATGTGTTTATCTTCACTCATGAGCAATATAATGTAAAATTCAATTACTGAAATAAATTCAACCGGCAAAAATGTTTGAATAATCGATTACAAATTTTCAAAGAATATACGATAGCCTGCTCGTGCCGAAATGCATACGAATTTATGTATGTTAGAAAATGATACATTCAAGTAACTTGCGTTCTAATAAACGAGAACAAAGATCAACAAGGCAAAGGCAACGTTCAAAGGACGCAGCCCCTCCCCCCCCTCCCCGGCACATCCAAGCAAGGCACCTAGAGGCACCACACCAAAACAGGGAGTGGACACGTAATGTTTGAAATATAAAAACACAGGCCCACATGGAAACCAAAGGGACGTTTGTAACTGTTGTGACATTAATGTTGCATCTGTAAAAGTGCATATGCAAATCGTTTCAGGATTTAATAACTTTCTGCGCCGGCTTAATTCTTTTCATCCATGTCATTCTTGTATTTGTACTATTGTTGTACTGTACTTTTCAGAAAGAGCATTGGTCTCTATAACAGTGAGACTACAGTACTTACAGTGAGTAATAAATATACGTATTTACCTATTTACACGTAACACATATATTTAGAAAATTCATTTGTCAAGTTAGCATTCGCACCATGACCTTAGTCAATGAATGTCTTATTAAACATTTCTTGACGTAAACTTTTCATATTTGATCTTATAACCGTCAAGACTGATGTACTGGTGATTCATATTGATTGTGATATACATTTATATAAAAAAGGTAACAAGAAAGCTGTGTCATCATTAGATTAGAGGCATATACTACCGTATACTAGTAAAAGACGTTTAGATCCACTTCTGTATGGACTGTAAGATATCAAATTGTAAAAAAATACATCGATTAGCAGCAAAAAAGAAAATGATATACAATATATAATATTTCCTGACCATAGAAGAAAAAAATCTGGAGACAAAGTGGTCCCTCGGAAGCATTAATCACAACAAAATTACAAGAGCATTGCAGACTTGGTTTGGTTTGATTGAGTCTGTACATGTTGTCACACTGTTTTTAATTCTAGGGTAAACGTTTTGTGAAATGATATATTAATTTATTAAAACTTTAATAAAGTTTGGTAAAAAGGCAAAACCAAAGGCATCAATAGCTTCCAGAAATATTCAAGTAAATTAAAATAATTGAAAGAATTTAAAAGCGAAAATTGAAAAGACCTTTGGTTTATACAGAATCTATTTTAAATATTTTGTATTTGGTTAAATTGTGTAAGAAACTATAAGGTTGGGGGACCTTTGTGAATCCTATGTGAGAATTATACGACATGACATCTGGACTGGTCCTTTGAGTCTCAAAACATCTCCTAACATCTGCTAAAAATCTACAAAAAATACTTATTATAGCAATTATACATTAAACACGTTTTATAAATGTTTTGTAATTAGACCACTATACAGTGTGGTGTCTACAAAACTTTCTCATTCATTATCATACTTAGGCAATCCTAGTACAGTATCACTAGAAAAAAGTAATTAATGGTATAAAGCTAAATTCATTATTAGTACAGAAGTGTTTGGCTTAGGATATTGCTGTAGAATGTAAGAAATTTAAACATAATGGAAAGCCAAAGAAATGAGGAGACAAATTAAATTACACAGTCTGTAAATACATTGTCTGATTCATTCCCTGTCCGTGCTTAAAAGTATCGAATTTTATGATTATTTTTTTACCTATCTAAATTTGTAGTAACATAGATAGGCATTATACTACGTGCGGATTTAAATGCCGGAATAATGTTAATAGATATATACATTATCCACAACCATTTATCAGATACACGATGGAAAGTTACTATTCATTTTGCAAATTGCAGCAATGGGGCCGACGGTGAGGTGGTTTTGACCCTGATGTTACTTTAAGTCTGTAACAACCAAAGTTAGCCAAAATTATCTTTTCTTTTTCGGCGTCATATAACCTTAATTATGTTAGAGCGCCGTAACACCAAAGTAAATAAGATTAAAGTTCCCTGCGATAGAATTTTGTTTTGTTTCTTCACTTCGGATTCACCATTTCTCTGTAAAGAAAGAACATGTCAATCGAGTTCTACTGGCTGAGATGTGTGCTGTCTACATATTGATTTGGTCATTAACAGTAGTTGTTGAACCTTGAATTAGTACATATACCAGTGATTGTGTGCATATTATTCTATAGATTTGAAGTTACATGATAATTACTTTTCACAAATGTAACGAAGCACCACTTTATTAATGCTGACTACCTACAATCATCACTGGAATCTCATGATACCTTTTACAAAGCACAAATCATTAATAATGAATTCAGAAATAAGTTTGCTTTATTTTAGGTTTATGCCATGTAAAGTGTAATTGTAAATTATTTTTGAAAAGTAACTTTATTATTACAATAGTACTATACCAGTCATTATAGTGGTAAAATGTCCTTAGGGAAATGATTATAAGCCGCTTCCATTAGCACGTCACGTATTATTATATATATGGTCGAACGAAAATTATATGTTATTGGCAAAATGGACTTGAATATCATATAAAGCAACAATGACTGTCTAAAATTGCATAAAATACATTTTCATTTTTGCCTTTGTTAGCTCTTGTATAAATCCATAAATCATGAATGTTACAATTTTGTCACTTTTTATTAACAATAAGGTTTTGTTGATGATCAAAAGTTTCTCTTAAAATGTAATTTCAAATCATGCCACAATTATTACTTTAATAATTTTTGTTCTTTACCAGTTACTACATGTATACAAGCACCAAGATGTCAAGATATAATTCAATGATTATACGTTTATTTAACCAAGCAACAGTTTGCAAAGTTAGTGGATGACATTAAACTACTCTGATGATTTAAATAAACAATGAAAAATAAGTATGTATAATTCATAGCAAGAAAATAATCAATATTTTGTTATGAATTTTAATGTCAATCGTTTGTGATTTATATCTTTAAAATATATCTATTTACTACTGAATAGTGAAAGCTAAATGACTTATATTTACCTCTTTTTGTGGATATGGTATTCAATTTTGTAAAAAAAAATAATACTTTATTGTATTGAATGAGGTCTGTTTTTGTATAGAGCTTTGGCAGCATCGAAGTATATTTTCGTGGATAACTGAGTAAATATTTTCCATCACTTGCCTACATATTTTACAAGTGACACCGGACAATAATTCCATTGGGCACATACTGAATCCCTTGGACTGAAGGCTTGTTTGGGGTCCTCCTGGGCTCCTTGTCACTGGCTCTTGTTACTTGGTCGGGTGGCGGCTGTGTTCATTGAATGCCGCCTTTCCTTGCTGATCTTGTTTATCATATTTGAAAATAAAATCTGGAAACAAAGTGATCCTTCGGAAGCATTAATCACAACAAAATAACGTAAAAATTGCAGACTCGGTTTGATTGAGTCTGTACATGAGGGATAATGAACAAGTGCAACATCCCTCACGCCCCTAGCACCTGCTGAGCGGTACTCAATTCTCAACACTTAATAGTGCTCGAAGGACCAGAAAAATATAACAACACTGAAGTGAAGTACGGGACAACTTTTTACAGCTGCCACACAGCACTTGACATCTGCTGTGTGAAGTATAAAAATCTGGAAACACTCGTAACACTCGTAACCTGTCACTTGCCCCTTTTTTCGGATAATGGAATGCTTTACAAATTTTCGTCATTTGGCGTTACCTAAGGTCGATGCGGTCGAGAATCATTACTTTAATTTATAAAAGAGGTGGACATAAACGATATTGAAGAAATTTCAGAAATTGAAACAAATTTAGTGTAAAATATTTAAAGCATTTAAAGAAAAATTGACAATTTAAAAAAGATTCCTAATGCGTTTAACGATGAGAAAAACAGAGCCGTTTATCACTGAATCATGTTGGCGGATAAGTATCCCAGATTTTAGTACCAACATTTAAATGTGTTTACAAGAAGAGCCTGAAAAAATTAGTGAAACCCAAGTGCACAATTTCTTTTTTGCGTCAGTTTATAATTTATATAGTTAAAAGATTATCGTTATTGTAGTTGCATTTAGTTACAAAAAGCGTGCCGACTGTTTAATTAATTTAGGAAATAAAGTTTTGATTTCTTCTGATGATATACACTTTTTGCAGCAAAATAAGTATGAACATATAGATTCCCGCTTTGTCATGAGAACATTTTGTTTGTTTTCTATAGTCAAAAAGGGAAATGATTTCGAATATTGTCAATAAAACAGGAAAATATATCAACACAATATTTGTTTATCTTAATTCACTCAACCAATTAATTTCATCTACGATTCAATTGTTTCTATATCAGAGACCATTTCAGCTAGCCTCGTTTTATCTTGGGAACATTTCTGCGTGACTTCAAGGCAAACACGTAAAGATTCAGAAGAATTATGCCTTGTAATGTAATATTTTGAGTCTCTGTTGAATTGTTACATTCAGATCAGTCGTGATATTTATTGGTATATAAATGTGTCAGGCGATATTCTAATACAACTTACTTTCAATTATTTATTTCATTTGTAAAAATCAATGTATGTGTCTTGTTTAGTGTTTGAAGTTATTTGCATAACACAGTTCAAGGTCTTGAAGGTTTGAAATGGAGTGTGATAGATTAGATTTAAGTTGATTTTAAACTGGCAACTTTATTAATCAGTACTGTTTTTTATTAAAAAAGGGTTTACACACTAAGACAATTTACTATTATAAACGTTTTAATGATTTAGAACGGAAACAATAATTTTGAATATAAATCTGTTCATTCATTTCGAAAAGCAACATAACTTAGATCATTTCCTTTATGAATGAAATATATATGAAATAAAACGAGCAAATGATAAATTAAAACGGTTGTTCCATTAAAAGGAAAAACACTTTCAAAAGAAACGTTTTAATTCTTGAATAATAATAATAATAATAATAATTTAGTCAAATTTAAACTATTACGTTTTATAATTATAATTTATTTTGATAATGTGAATAACAGCAATATGTAATGTTGTGTACTCTAAAGGGCAATAATTGTTACTTGGGTCATGAAAAGAAGCACATATTTGATATATATTTTAATTTATATATGTGTTATATATTTGATAATTATGTGTTCAGTCAACACATGCTTTTATTTCAGATTTAAAAACGTTTAAATTTTAGGAAGAGATAAAGTAGGTTTTTAATAAAAGAGGCGTTTTTCTATAAATTTTTACAGTTTATAATTTTACATATGAAAACATGCATTCATATAATTAAAGTAAAAGAAAAAGAAACAACCCCGACAACGTGGCTTATTTGTTATATAGATGATTCAAAAATAGGCCATTCATAGGCAAAATATTTAATAATCTAAATTTAAACGATGATGGTATAATTCAAAGCCCAAAATATCAATGGAATCTGTAGGAAATTAATCGAGGAACCGATACTTTAAAACCGTGATCCGTTATAACATTCTATTGACTATATAGTAAATGATGCAGAAACATTCTGTTCATAGGAACATTTTAATGCCTTAAATGTAAAAGATGATAGAACAATAATTATACGTTTTGATAATAAAAGATGAATTGTCAATGATAGTTAATTTGTAATCTGTCAATGGTTACTTTATGTGGCAAAATAAAAGTATGTATAGTCAACTAAAATAGTAATATAAAACGTGTACGAGAACACAAATCATGCACTTTGTAAGTAATAGGCAATAATCATTACATTTAACAATTCATTAATTAAGGTATGACCCTCCTAATGGGTACTATAAGAAACTGTAAAATTGACAACACAGGTCAGTTATATACCTAAAAGAACACCTGTATGCAAAATTGAAAAAAAAGTTTAAAGTTATGGAGATTTTTCTTAATTAAATTTTGGCTATTAGAAGACACTTTTCAGAAATGAGAAATTTTAAATAACATTAAAATATATCATCGCTATCAAAAAGTAATCCTATTGAACACTGTTAACAACACGAATAATAGCATTCAGCTAACAGATCACACAAGCAAAATTATTGTTTCTACTCAAAATGTTCGAAATATGACTGTAACAAAATGTAACCGTACTCCGCCTATTTTATACTTGTTTGACCAGTTTCCTACTTAGAGGGCCTTATTCAAAATATCCCTTAAATTTACCATAACATATAGAGGTTGTTTTCAAATTTTGCCTAAATATTGTTAAAAGTATATCGGCTGATCATATCAAATACATAATACTTTTACCATGAATTTCTTCTATTTGACTTTGAAAATATTAGGTACATTATTTGATATTAAATTTGGCCAATAAATATCGATAATAATTATATAATTCCAATGAAACAGATTTTCATTCCAAGAGTAATCCGAAAGACACATAGATAACATTCAAAGAAAAAATAAAATAGGGTTGCTTTCTCTGGGTTTGAACCCGCGCCCCTCAGTTTCAATGCATATGACAGTAGTTCTTAGAAATTTGAATACTCTTCAAAGTAGTGGTAATGCATTAGCATGGGTCATACCTTAAAGGCCACAGTGCTATATTAGGAAACACTACAATTACGCACTAATCGTAGTGGATATCCGGAAAATAATGTTTATATTGCGCAGACATTCCTAGAAGAGAAGAAAGAAAAAACTAGTTAGATTAAGAAAAGAAACCATTTATCAAGCATGGTGATGAGAAGTGATTTTTATTCCACATCAATTTCATTTATCAAATGAAACATGCAGACGATATTCGAAAACAAGGGTTTAATCAGTCACAATGTCTTCAAGGTAAATCATGCTTAGAGCAGATTGCCTAGTTGTGATTACGTCAATAGTAAAATAATGTAAATTGTCGCCGTATGGGCACATCTCCAGATTGAACAGAAAAACAATTAACAAGTTTAAATGACATATGAATGTAAATTTCTCGCGAAACACACATTTATTTATTTGTTTCTTTACTTTGTTTTAAGCTTCAAGAAAATTTTGCACTTATACGTAGTGGAAAATTACACCTGTAAGCCTTAACTTACTAAGTCATTGACCTTTTATGATAATGTTTAAAAATCTTCTGATAATACATTTCGCTACGCCAATAATAAAAAAAGACTTCTGAGTTTATATTAAATTCATTTAAGTTTACTTGTGAAGGAAACTATAAGCTTCTAGACACACTCTCGAATATGTTCCTGGAACCAACCACTGCTGAGCAATGGATAAAATGTAATAGTACAAATTATCGTAACAATTGATTTGTGACAAAAAAGTCACAGAGAAGCAGGAGATAGCACTCAAATCTAGCTTAATATCAGCCATACCAACAACCAAATATTCCAGATCACGCAATCACGCAATTCATCCCTCTCTAAACATTGCGATTATTTATCATCTAAAATGATAAACAAAGACATATTTAGGAAATAAATTTATCTTTTGTAATGTTTGTTGACTTCCTCAATTGTATATAGTACCCTATGCGAATTAGACAAAACCATATACATTAATGAAGATAATAGTTATTTTATAAGATTGATAAGCAATTAAAACAATTCAGGCTGTATTTTTTTACCGATGATAATCGAAATATGAAAAAGGTCAACAGGGAACGGCGACATTTAATGAAGGCAATATTTACTGCAAACCTATTCAATGCAATGTGTATGGGTTACTGTGATAGTAAGTACCATTTACTTCCGATTAATATATCATATAGTCAAATACATTGCAATTCAGTTTGTGTAATTTTTACATATGCCGTGTTTAAACTACTATGAACAATTGTTGGGAATTCGAATGACAATTTAGATGTAGTCAGCAAAGTGAATAGAGCCTGGTTAGACTGATAGGGTAATTACTTTTGGGTCCAGCAGAATAAAGGCAAATATTTTTAATGTAAACAATATAGCAGAAGAAAGATTCAGTGATGTATGGAAAGATAAAGAAGTAATATTAATATATATTAAGAAGTCATAGATCGTTCTGAAAACAAAGCTGATTTAGACTGTTCACACAGATACTCATTTTATCTGTATCCATGTTTTCTGTCAAAATCTGTGCATCTTTTATGTACATTAAATACAAAATAATCAGACATTGAGATCTTAATAGTAGATAAACAATTTATTACTTATATAATATTGTTTTGATATAATCAGATATAGCAGATGAGATCGACGTTTTAATATTTAATGTTAGAACCTGTTCAACCGTTTCATGAAGACGACAAGTTATTCTGGATCATGCAGCTACTGTCATAGACAATTTAATGACACAGAGGTAATGAACGGTTTTGGATTGCAAGTATATTACCAAATATTCAAATTATTGATTGATTAAATCCTACACTTTTTTGAATCAGATTTACAAATCCATAACGTACTTTGAAATGTTTATTTATGACATAACTATTAGCAATCAATCAACTTTATGTTATTAAAGCATATTATACGCATTATTTCTTCATTTCCAACCTTCCAAACTGATAAGATAAACCGAACTAACTATATATAGCTAATTGCTCTCTTTGTATCGTTTACAGTAAGCATAGTCCTTTTAATACAATATTCAACCTGTTTCAGCGACAGTATGCTTATAGAATTAATATCGCTTCATAACTCTATGTATTTAAATGATACAGTTATTAAATTGCGCAGCTTCTTCACTAAGGTAAGGACTACATGCTGATATACGTATTGCTTAGAACTTTCTTAAAAATTATCAGAATCGAGTCTACTTAATGTTAAGACTCACAGGCGCCATTGGGTCAGGAATAATACATTAATAATACCGCCAAGATGAAAGAAGAACATTTTCTGTTAATTTAACTTTTCCGTTAATACGTTTTACACCTACTGTCATTGTTGAAATAAATAACGGTGTCTGAAAAATGAAATGCAATAAAGTAAGATACACGACAATGTTATATGTATTGACCCAAAAGTGATAATAAATTCTAATACAGCAACAAGTGTGTTTGTTTCTGATTAAATAACTTATTTTATATCTACTTTATTCTAAATGTTCATATAATTAGCAGGAGTAATGGTCTGGTGATGAGATTGGAGCAGAGAACGAATACAATAATTTGCTTTAATTTGTATATTATATTTTTGTTTGTTTGTCGATTTTATTTTTTATTTTGACTATCATAAATTATACACATAAATATTTATTACCCTTCCAGAATTTTTCCGCCTTTTTGATTGGATATTGATCACCCGAAAGAAATTGATATAACCGAGCCAGACGGGTAATATACACACTAAATTTCCCCGTTGGACGTGAAAACTTCGCAAACATCAGCTTAGCTTTAAGACAAAACTGCATTGATTTTGCGATTATAAGACATCCATTTGAACTACATTTTTTGTTTATTTCATCCAATTTGAAAACGGATTAATCAGCAATCAAATAAGATATTTAAAACGGATAAAAGATTTCCTTAATCTGATCAAGTATTGCATATTGATACAAGACATTAAATGTTTGAAAACAAAACAAAACAAAACAAAAAACAACAACAAAAAAAAAAACAACAAAAAGCACCATGACAAGGTAATTGCAACCATGAGAATAATAGCAGTGAATTTCATGTTACGGAAATACATGAAAAGTGATGTGAAATGTACGAAAGACCGGTAGGGCAATTTCAACTTCATGAATTCCCGATTTCATCTTCATGAATTCACAATTTAAACTTCGTGAATTCCCGTTTTCAATATAGGGAATTCACGAATTCACGATTTCAGGTTCGAGAATTCACGACTTCAACTTCACGAATTCACGATTTCGACTTCATGAATTCACGATTTCAAGTTCGTGAATTCGCGATTTCAACTTCATGAATTCACGATTTCAACTTCACGAATTCAACTTCGTGAATTCACGATTTCAACTTCATGAATTCACGATTTCAACTTCACGAATTCAACTTCGTGAATTTTTTCAACTTCACGAATTTACGATTTCAACTTAATGAATTCACGATTTCAACATCATGAATTCACGATTTCAACTTCGTGAATTCACGATTTCAACTTCACGAATTCACGATTTCAACTTCATGAATTCACGATTACAGCTTCATGAATTCACGTAGTTGAATTCGTGAAGTTGAAATCGTGAATTCATGAAGTTGAAATCGTGAATTCATTAAGTTGAAATCGTAAATTGTAAATACAGAATCAGTATAAAAGTAACTTATTAACATCTCATTACTTTTACAACATCGCATTACTTTTACAGACATTAAAGACAACGTTTAAGACAGTTTACACTATAAAAGAACAATGACACTCCCAACGTGGCTACTCAGAACACATAAGTTGCATAGTTCATCATATTTAATTAAAACCACTTATCGTCACAGTTAAGGACAAACAGATCACCTGAACAAGAATTAAAATAATAATAATAATAATAAAAAGAAACATTTCCCGAGCAAACGAAAATGTGCAATGTGCAGATGTTTTATTGTAAGATAACGTTTTACTTTTGTGATAATGTAATGATGGAAGAAATGATTATTGTGTTAATTGTTGATAAGAAGTAAATTGAATTGGGTTTCTTATATTTTAAAAAGATTTTATGATAATTATTGATACAGAAGTATGTATCTTCGTTAATTATTTTAATATCCCGATTGGAACCACTTACATTCTTTTAGATAGTCTGAAAGCTATATATGAATAGACCTCTGCTAGGATTTGAACGGGGAAGTAATACATGACAGTTTTTGACAGTTGCCTACTATGATAATTGGTTCAGGTGGTTAGCATCATTAAACCTCAAAACGGGTACATATATATAGTCTCAAAATAGAATTTTCGTCTTATTCCGTCACCAAAAATGACTTTTGTACTATGAGCAAGATCCAATTAGCAATTTCATTGATTCTAAGTTAATTTTACTGTGTAAATAATTCTCAAATTACAAGCTGTAGATGGAATTATTCTTGTCACCTTTTTAGTGCATGTCTGCTTGTAGATTTTATTAATCATCTACGAACAGACAAGATATAACGTAATGGACAGACTGGCGGCTAAAACAACCTAAATCATAGAAATTCTTTTGACACACACTTAATAATAGATTTCAATTATTTATTTTGAATGTGTGTTTTTCAGCAGGATAATCAAAAATGTCTAATATCTTCTATACAATGACTATTTTAGCCTTAAAACGACTACAAAGAACGTTTATGGCAGGAAAGATTGAAATATGGTGTTTTCATTAAGTACTCAAACAAATCATATCCGACCGAATTTGAAGGTGTTCAGTACGGTGTTGCCACGGTAAATTATGGTCATCTACTTCATCTCAGTATTCAATATCACACACGTACATGAGGATGACTAATTCTAATCTTTTTGTGTTAATGATTAAATAAAATTAAACAAGTAGCGAGAATCTTAGCAATATGTTGAAAATATGCATGTATTTTGATTTATCATAACAAACAATTGATTATTATAACAGATCGTTTAAACAACTCGGAATAAATAGTTAGAAATCGCCATTTATCAGCGAGAGACCAATATATTTTTTTCTTATAATTAAGAAGTAATAAACGTATTTTAAAAAAGCTTACTCATCACTACAACAAGTATTTCTTTATTCTTGATTGCCGTAGATTATTTGAAGGGCGTAACACATTTAGTAAAAAAGTTGAAAAAACGTCATTGCATCTAATTTAATTTGATGTATTGGTAGTATTACAATATTTTCCAATCCAAAAACTTGACATGTCTGTATTACAAAACTAACTGTAATTTTAGGCAAATACATTGTGAGAACAATAAGTTACACTTAATCAATGCTAATTAGTTCATACTTTTTCAAGCAAGAACAATCTTTATAGTATTTGTGCTATAATTCAGACAGATTTACAAAGAAAATAATTTCATCATCATTTACGCCGATACTTTATTAATCAGAAAGGATAATAATACGATCAAGGTCGTTGAACTGTTCACACTCTCTGCCAACATTAGGCGTTTGACTGTAATGATTAACGTTCTGTTTTTAACGATGTTTATTTCATTAGAGTATGTAGTAATAATAATGATACATTTGTACTATGTAATATTAATATATTTTAAGTTCTTTTAACTTTTGAGCGATTGGTTTAATGTCACAACCAACACACTCTTAAGAAGAATATAATCAGGTTTTATTGGATTCTTCTTAATACTATTGCAATTTAACAAAATGAATATTCTAATTTCAAATAGATCATTCTGTTCATCATGAAAAATGTTTTAAAATCTTAATTCATCACAAACTAACATTATTTTATACAGGAAATTATACATGTTCAAATTGTGAATGCACTTAATGTGTAATATATTATTTATTATTGTTTAGTTCTTAGATAAATACCTCTTCATAGAACATTTAAATCATTTTTTGTGTAAACTCGAGTGACAATACGAGAAAAATATCGAACTAAAGATCGCGACAGAGGCAAGAAATGTGGTGGGAACAAATATCATAATTCATCTTTTTGAATGAATGTTGTCCTCTGTATACATGGTTTTATAATTATTTAGGATTTTTTTCTCGTGTTTATGTATTTGTATACATACTGAGATAACCAAATTAACTTGGCTTGGTTAAACTTGAGGCGACAGTTACTAAGTTCATTGTAATGAAAAAGAAACAAATGTTTGTGTGATTCCAACATCACTAAAACCACTTTTTAAACATTCACACGTATACACAACAATTTTGCAGCTTTATATATTTTGTTCGATAAGTGCTTACAATCATTGTTGTTTTTCAATCAATCTGACAATTTCTTGTATAATTCGAATTTAATTCTATGTAGCTTGTGAAAAAGCCATTCACTCCGCGAAACAAATACCTGAGAAATTTAAAAAAAGATCAAGTGATTTGAGGGAAAGGAGAAATGGGAAATAGAAATATTCAAAATGGATAAACCCTGGCTCAATGTTAAACCAATTATAATGAATCAATATTAGAAAGCATATCAAACGATTTCTGGAAGAAAATATGTGTTTCATTGAAAAATGACTGAATAGCTACGTGGAATCATGGAATGATTGTGCACATTCGTATTTCATTAAGCTCTGAAAGACAGTACTGTATGATGATTCATTTTTTTCTCAACTAGATCTTTTGGAAAATAAAGCTTCTTTATTTATTTTACATAACCCCAGCTAATGCGTCTTTATAATGTTACAAACATCAGGGTGCTTTGATGTTTAATTACCTTCATATAGATCTGATAAAATTTATGTTTGCTGTATTCCCTATCTCACTACGTGAATTTACGCACGTATTGTGAGAGAATAGTAATAAGACAAAATAAATCCCATAGCTAAAACAACTAAACTAAATATTTAGATAGAACTCAATCAAGCTTACTATTTTCGATTTTCAATTATGACTATACAAAGTTCATAACTGAATTTTCAGTTCTATTGTCTTTTAAAGAAAATGTACATAAATATCTACACTTGAGTAACACTCGTCTTTTTTCCCTCGGACAAGAGAAAAGACCAAAGCGAAGTACATGTAAATTAACTATTGAAGTCAATAAGAAGATTAATATTACCGTGTTTGTTTAGAGCAAAGTGTATGTTAAATCAGCCTAAAATTGGAGATATGCTTTTCGTCTGTTCATGTTGTTAAATGATACTTTAAATTACCTTTAAGTGATATAATTGATTATTGAATCCGTATATTATAGACTATGTAATTGGTACACAGAATCTGTTTCAATTTATTGAAAGTTTTGACGTATCAGAACGGAATATTTTATCAGATCATTGTATTGTCGCTTTTCCTTTTGTATTTGATAAATCGTGAATAAGTGATATAGATACTGAGTATTTTTATGTGAAATATAAGTATGTATGGTCCAATGATATGAAAAATGATTTTCTAGAGGGATTGTCATCAAACTGTATGTTAGAGAAATTGAGTATTTTTACTGAACAGACACAACAAGCCGAAAATAAGCAGGGTATCGACGGATGTATCCGTGATGTTTCTAATGTGATAGAAGAAGATAAGTCCCCTTTATTTAAAGAGAAAATAAATGTTCTGAAACATAAAAATATGCTCATAAACTGCGTACATTATCATTATCTGTGATAAAACTAAATGTTGTTTACTCTGAAAAGTCAAAAATAGAAGATGTATCTTCCCCTTTGCCCTAGTTTTTTTCTCTCTTTAATTCACCCCCGAAAATAAGCAGGATATCGACGGATGTATCCGTAATGTTTCTAATGTGATAGAAGAAGATAAGTCCTCTTTATTTAAATAGAAAATAAATTTTCTGAAACATAAAAATATGCTCATAAACTGCGTACATTATCATTATCTGTGATAAAACTAAATGTTGTTTACTCTGAAAAGTCAAAAATAGAAGATGTATCTTCCCCTTTGCCCTAGTTTTTTTTCTTTAATTCACCCCAGGTCTCCTGTCCCCTTCCCCTGTGCCCTTTGACTTTGTGGGCCTATTATTCAATCATTTACTTGTTTTCTTTGAATTCCTTATCAGTTACAAATTATTTCTTCTTATGTATTATTTTAGTGATTAGCCTGTCCTTGCTCGTGCCTTGTCCTGTTTTTGTTTGGGATCCTCCTGGGCTCCTTGCCACTGGTTCTTGTTGCTGGGTTGTGTTGGTTTCCGTTCATTGAACGTCGCCATTCCTTGTTGATCTTGTGTATCATGTTTCACTTTATATTACATTATACACTGATAGATATACTTAGAAATATCTTTATCAAGGAAGCTATTTTGATCTAATTTAAATAATTAAATCCTTCTTTACGTTTTTTATGATGAAGTATGTACTTATCAATTGTATTAATGCTGATTGTTTTTAATTGGAAGCCGAATGTCTTTGGTTCAGTTATGAAATATTAGAAATACCACGCAACAAATTCTCAAAGCAGATGGGATCACGGTTAATTATTTTTGAATGGCACCAGGTGAATATATTATATTACTCGTATATTTTTTAAAATGAATAAATCATTTACATGGATTTTATATTCCTTTAAAGCCTTGTTTAATTTCTTTTTTTCAAGAAGCATTCATCTAAAGCATTACGAAGGAAGTTTCATATGCCACCTACCTTATTCATCATAGACATGAGTCAATTACTTCCCGTCAGTTATCGGATGAGGACCTAGAACACAATAGTATGAATACACCGAACGGATACGGTATTTTGGTCAAACCTACGCTAAGAAACTAAATATGTAAACAAATAGTAATTTGATGCTAGGAGTTGTTGAGAAGTTTTTTTTAAATATATCAAGTTAAAGTCCACGTAAAATAAGTAAATTTATATATGTAAAAATAAACAGTACATGATTTATATACTTATTATAATGGTTGGAGAAACCGAAAGTACAGAATGTCGACCTGAATATTTCAAGTAAAAACGGTTGTCTGACAAACATTTCAATCATAATTGTACCGAAACAGACTTTATTTTCCTTTGTATGTCAAATATATACATTCGTTTTACATTATCGAAAATTACACTCTCTGTTGTTTTGTTTACATTTCACAACCACGTAGTAGAACAACTTAACTCTGAGGTTATTATGAATAATAGCCGAGGATGTTCCGGCTGAGAAATGAGTACTGCCAATTATTTCATAGTCAGGAAGACGACCTGATCCAAAAGTTCAGACATGTTTTTTTCCTTGCACAGTATATAGCTTGCGTTAATAATATTGCTTTAACTCGTATGTTTTAATAAATTAAATAATTTTCTTTTTTTTTCTTTTTGCTCAGCAAAATTTGTAAATGTTTGTCAATATTAAGTGCTATTTCCTTTTGATACAGTCTCGTCACTGATAATGCAGTTTAACTTTTTCAAGACAAAAACAACTCAATCGTACATTCTTTAATTAACGAGATGGTTTGGTATAGCCTTATTAATCCTATTCACTTCAGTTCCTGCCCTTTTTGGATAACTTTTTGATTTTCACATGCCATCAAGCTAAGTTTGATATTGATTAACCGCACAAGACATTCTATAAAATGTCAAGTATGAATGTATAATGAGTTTGAATTAACACTTCATTACATAAATGATTTCTGTCTAGCCTTCTTGCAGAGAAAATGGCGGGAAATGTATAATTATATTAAGTTGGATTTTGATTGAGTCATTATAGGTTTCAATGAACCAGACAGTAAATTATTTTTGGTTTGAAATTTTATTCTTAGAACATCTTTGGTGATTTACAATTTTTCTATCAGCTATACATGCCATTTACAATTCTTAGTTCACACCTTACTAGGAAACTGATGAAACTTTTAAAGTCTGAAACATTTGATGCTGTATAAATATCTCGTATATATTGAAATAGATCAACTTTCTAATTTGCCGTATATGATTAAAACGCTAATTTGAATTTGCCATAGCTTTTCGGCTTCTTCAAAGGCAATTAATATACATAAAAATATATTCAGACAAAACATGGGAAGTATTGACGTCATTGAGCGACACCCGCTGTGGCGTTGTGTGCCGTATGCCCCCACATTCTTAAGAGTTTACTCCGTAAGGTCGATATGTTCTTAACTTATTTTTCCACAGATTTTCGAATGTCTTTTGGTGTTGGCCAGTCCCTTATAGTTTAAGGAGCCAAATGATCGTTTTTGTAAAACATTACTGGCTCAGTGTACTTGGGCTGTATTCTTGATATGTTGAGAAGATGTCTTTGGTATAACATGTCTCCTGTTTCACTGACATAACATGTCTATTGTTTCACCGACATAAATAAAATCTTTTCAACGCTTACAGTACATCGTCGATTTACACGTGGTCTGATTCTAAATTACACGCTTTTTAGATCTGCAAGGACACGCCCGGCAAACTTTCGCTCCACTTCAAAATTGTGGTGTACGGTAACACGAGCGAACGGCTTTTCCGAGATAGAGCGGAAGGCCGATTTAAACGGATAATTGAAAGTGTTGTTTATGTTTTTGTCTTGTTATTCATTTAAGCTGTATTTTTTCGAAAAACAGAAAATGTTGTTCCGTGTAGGATTGATTTAGGCTGCAAATGATCTAAGCTGTTACAAAAAGAAAATTATATCAAGCCTGGGAGAACTTTTCCCACTGCCGAAGTGAACGACGATACTTCAAACCATGAAAACCGTACACCACAATTTTGAAATGGAGCGACAGTTTTTCAACTGTTGAAAACATTGTTGTATTGTGTTGTCCTGTTATGTAGTTTCTAATAAAGCATTGGTCTCTTAAACACGGAGAATACTTCTTATAATAGTGTATATATTTATGACTATCAGTATTATCTATTTACAGGTCACACATACATTTAGAATTTTGAAGATTTAATATATGGTTTATTAGATTTAAACACAAAATAAGACTTACATTAATTTATTTGCGTTGAAAATGCCTCGTATATAATGAACATATTTCATACATGTTAGCTATTTTCTATTGTAAGAGGAAGTGATGTTATAGAAAAGTCATTATTCTTAGCAATATTAAATCCTTTCAGCTTAAACATGGAGAAAAACAAAATCCCTAAAAGTCGTCCAAAACGACAAAATTGAAATGTTCCAATAATGTAATGGTAGGTGTAAATTACTGTCAACGCACCCTAGCACAGGTTAGATAAAACCGATAAAATGTTAACTTTTAAATAGACAATATAACATTAGTAAAACTGTCATAAGCATTATGACCTTAGTCGATAAATGTCTTTTTTAAAATATGTTGACGTGAATATTTCATATCTAAGCTGCTGACCTTGCTGGTTGATATACTGGTATTTTTGCGATACAGCCAGTTTCTTGATAACACCATGTATTCTGTAGATGCATAAAATGGTATATAAAGCAAATACTATAGACATTATAGCTATACAGAAAGCTTATCTGTCTGATCTATTGGTGTAGATTTAAAAAAGGATTGTTTTCAAATATTAAACTTTACATTCTTACACTATCGAAGATTTCTCTTATTTAAACATAGAAAGCCGGAAGTGTGATATTTTTTCACAACAAATGCACTCGCCGTTCCTCCCTCTGTATTTGCAAACCGACACATTGAAAGCGCCATTTTGTTATATAAAAACAAGTTTTTGTTGCATTTTGTTCTGAAAACTATAAGGAATGATAGAAAAAGGTCTAAATAAACACAACATATTTTTAATAACGTTTTCAAAATTCGTTATTCTCAAAAATGTTTCTGCAAACAGTAGACTTACCGACAGTTTTTTTGCAATTGACTTGAACAGCCTTTACTACTCTAAAGCGAACAAATTTAACCACCAAACATATAGTTCAACTATATTTCTTTCTTGATGTGTAAGAATTGAAATATATATCACTTCTTCGTGCATTATGGTATAAGTATGCACGGTTTTGCGTAAAAATGTTTTGTAATTAATCACACAGGCCTACCGCCCTTCGTGATTATATTCCTACGCATTTGAACTAAATTCGTGTATTATTCTACAACAATGCAATTAGAATTGATACCTACTTCCTAAATAAATTCATTAAGCAGTTGTACTGGATGATTTCTTTGTTCGTTTCAAGCTAAGCAAAAATACAAGTGTAAACAATATTAAAGATATCAGGAAAAATAATTACAATAATTTGCGGTATTTTCACAGAAACAGATGGCACGTAAGGTTATGTAAAGCCATTTTCCTCAAAATGGAAAAACAACATCTGACTGAACGAGCCTTTAATCTATAAATGAATTAAGACTAAACCACTATTGCTTGTAACTAAAACCATATAATACTAAACTAGAACTTCAACAAATATGAATATAACATAACTGACTAGGATTTCAAGTGAAACGGAAAAAGAAAGCTTAAAATTTTGCGCTGCTCTTCAACTAAATCTCAGCAAATAATAATATAAAAAGCGTCACCAAACACTTTAATGTTAATTTAACGTGCTCGGGAGAGTATGGGAGACTTTTGAGGCATGAATACCTTGTGTATAGTCAGTTATATTAATTATCCTGTTACAATTATGACAGATTTTATTGTCTGTGGGGTATAAGACTAAAAGATTACAACAAAATTAAATGTATCTGTCATGCAGCAGATAAAAAGTTATCAATTTCTTGGAAATTGTCCTTTTGGGAAAATTTTGTAAAAGTGTTTAAATGTGTGCCTTGCCCGTAAAAAATAGATACCTGCTAATTAATATAAATTAGATTGAGTTTGGATAAAGCTATTAAACGCATATTTTTATGCCTGGCCCAGTTTATTTTCCTGATTGAATAATTCATGATAACATTGTACATTAACACAAACAGAAAGGAAAGCATTTATCTTTGCAAGCAGCTTATTACAGCACTACTAATTACATTATTCACTGTTCACAAGGTCAAATATTTCTGGTTCTTAGGACGAACAGAAACAAACTCTGGGCGTCGACTTGATATTTTGATTAATGTCAAATAAAAATCGTCTAAAACGATTAAAAAAAATACACATCATATTTTTACAATACATATAAAAACAAACTACAATCAAGAACAATATATACACAATTAACGTACTAATCATAGAATACAGTTAATTAATATACTTTTAATTACCACAGTGTCTATTCGAAAATATTTCAATTCAAATTGAAATAAAATGAACTGTGAAATCATTATTGTAGATCTAGATTTAAATAATAACTAATTACTATATGACTGACTCGTAAAAGCAAACGGTACACAGAAGTTAAGGATATTTTAAAGAACCAATGAATCATTTTCACATAGAAACATCTACAACAAACAAAACAATAGGTCAAATACAACACAGAACGAGTGACCAGTGTTCTCGATATTGCAAAGGTGAGATCGACAATGTCGAAATTGTCGAGTTGCATCGGTTCTGTACCGGAAGTTAAACATACACATAAACAAATTAACTAAACATATAGCCGGATAAAAAAACGCGCGTGGTCGTTAGAGCTTAAACAAATCTATAATACATTATAACTAATAACCAAATGTCTGTCTCGTAAGAGATGTCAGTATAGAGTGATGTCTACGAAAAGCTACTACTGCAATTAATACATAAATTCAATCTATGACACACTGATACAATTTTGCATACCAAGCCAATAACATAAAAGCGCTATTTATGTTTGAGTCTCTGAACATTTTATTTTGAATGCAAAGAAATATGTAAAATGAATTATCAAATGTTTATAAATACCTGTAAATTAGTTTGTTGTGTACATTTGAATAAAAATTTGACCTCTTTTTACAGATATTGATCATTTTCTAAACAAACCCACTAACAAGTAAGCTTTTTCCTCTATTGTCAAGCGATAGCATACTCTAATGCGAAGGGCGTTTTCACACTTTAAAGAAACGAAGTTATAATACAAATATTTCAAAATAACTACGATCTTTCATAATATAACCGTAAATTTATAAAAGGAAGGGAAAATGAAAGATGATGCTTTATAAGATACGTAAGGGTCAAATACTTCAGTGCAATTGACCATTAAAAGCACCTTTGCATGTGATCTGTAGCACATCAGATTGTTCGAATGTTTTGATGAAACAAGAATAGAAAACCTCTTTGTACAGTGTGGTATCTACAAAACTTTCTCATTTATTATCATACTTCATCTACTCCTGAATCACTTGAAACAAAATCTTCCATGAAATAAAGCTAAATTAATCATTGAGATTAATGTTTCTTAATCAAAACATGCGGCTTAAGATATTGTTGTTGAATAGAAGAAATCTGAAAATAATGGTAGAAGGACACAAATCGAATTACACAGTCTGTCAGGAACCGTCGCGTGTAAGATATAATCCAATTCGCTTCATCTTCCAGGGCTAAAATATCTAATCTTACGCTTTTTTCAGTGGATCTAAATTATCAGAAACATATATTTGTCACTAACGTGTGGATATAAAAACCGGAAAGATATTTACGTGACTTGACCTATAAATAAGCACATTAACCACAACCATTCAACAGATACACAAGGGTTGCTGTTAGTTTTGAAATAAAAGCATTTTTACATATGGTTGAAATAAACAAGCACTTTTGTTCCCTGCGATAAATTATGTTTCGTTTTGAATAACGTTTCTCTGGACAATCTTTTCTTCTATAAAGTAAGAACATGTCATTGACAATCGAAATGTGTTCTGTCTACAAATTGATCTATCATGTTACCAACTAGCTTTTTCATTGTTGTGGCTGAAGCCTGAGTGCATATATCAGCGATTGTAATTAAACACTATTTTCTATAGATTCGAAGTTAAAGAAAAATGACTTATGACAAACTATAGGACCAACTTAAGAGCGTTTCAATAAACATTTTATATCTATAACAATTATTAAAAATCATTCTCCTGAGAAAAGTAACACAATACAATGGCATGTGCTTCAGTCCACAATATGCCAATGTCCATCTGCATCGCTAAATCCTACAATAACAGTCATTAGTTGGGCATTTTCTTTTAAACGAATATTGTCACAGAGTTCAGACTTAAATACTTTAATGTCAAATGATATACATGTAACAGATTATGTTTTAATTGTCTATTACGTCATCTCTTTTTGCCCTATGAAATGTTTTTAATCAAAACATTAATATTATTGACAATTTATACTTATATAGCACTAAAACTGTTTCCTATAAGTAGACTGTTTTGGAATCATTGATATAATATTCAATAGAAACATGTCAACGTATCCTTTTCATTCTTCTTCTATATTAACTTTACATCAATCACTTCATTTTAAACTTACACGTCAAATTAAACTTTCAAAATCTTTAATTGGGCTATACAAATTACTACAAACACTAAACTAAACACATAAGTTAGATTTTACAAAACGATAACTGAAGGTCATTTGTATGTAAGTATCGCCTGACACATAATTATCGCAATGCATATCATGACTGACCGAAAAGAGACTCAAAATGTTAATTAATATAAATTAGTCTGGATAAAGTCATTAAACGCATATTTTTATGCCAGTTTATTTTCCTGATTGAACACTTTATAATTATATTTGACAGAATTACGTTTAATTATGTTTTGCATAATGATAACATTTACACAAACAGAAAGTGAATAATTTATCATTGCAAGCAACTTATTACAACATTCACTGATTGAACTACTAATTACATTATTCACTTGCCACAGGGTCAAATATTTCTGGTACTCACAGATTACAAAAAACAACTCTTGGCGTAAGCTTGGTATTTTTAATTAATACCAACTAAAATGGTCTGAAAAGATTAAAAATAATTGTTTATCATAAAATTACAATAGAATCAAAACATGTGGCTTAAGGTATTGTTTTGAACAGAACAAATCTGAAAATAATGGTAGACCAAAGGATTTAGGAGACAAATCAAATTACACAGTATGTCAGGAACCGTCGTCGCGTGTAGATAAAATCCAATTCGCTTCATCATCGCCGGCTTTAAATATCTTATCTTATGATTTTTTTCAATGGATTAAAATTTGCAGAAACATATATTTGTCACTAACGTGTGGATATAAAAACCGGAAAGATATTTACTTGACTTGACCTATAGTTAAACACATTAACCACAACCATTAAACAGATACAACGGCACCCATTAAACAGATACACAAGGGATAGTTGCTGTTAGTTTTGCAATAAAAGCATTTTTATAGATGGCTGAAATAAACAAAACAATTTAGTTCCCTGCGATATAATTTGTTATGTTTTGAATAACATTCCTGTACAAAATTCCTACAGAAAACATTTTCTTCTATAAAGTAAGAACATGTCATTGACAAGCGAAACCTACATATGTCTACAAATTGATCTATCATGTTACCAAATTGCTTTTTCATTGTTGTGGCTGAAGCCTGAGTGCATATATCAGCGATTGTAATTAAACACTATCATTTGTAGATTGGAAGTGAAAGAAAATACATATACAAATCACTAAAGACCGCAAAACGTTACCTTAATTTAAGTTAACGCCATACAACGTACAATATTGTAATTTATTCTTGAAGAGTAAACTATTTCATTACAATCATGCTCACAAGATACATTTATTTAGTGGATGAAATAAAGCTGAATAAAATTACAAAAAAAAGAAAAAAATAGTTTTTGTGATCATATTTATATGAATCGCTTGCTTTGAGAACAAGATTATCATATTGCAACCGGGCATTGGTATCTGTCATTATAGCGAAATAATGGCCTTAGGTGAATGATTATAAGCCGCTTCCATTAACACGTCTGGCATAATTATATATATGTTCGAACGAATATTATATGTTATTGGCAAAGTTGACTTTAATATCATATAAAGCATGATTTATTCATTTGTCTAAAATTTTGTAAATTACATTATCACCTGCTATTATGTTGTTTTTATTCTTAACAATAGTTTTATTACAACGGTCGTTGAACTGCCGTCGCTATGAACGTCACCGCCTTCAATTTACTGTTACTTTATGATAGTTAGTTATGTATGTAAAGCTAGAATATTTGTGATCTGCATTAACGCTGTGAACATCATGATCTTTTTTATTAGATAGTGATCTAAATTAACAAATAACAAACTTTCGTACAGTTTTATTTGGTTTTCTATTTTGATTCATTTCGCTTTTTAATAAAAACTTTGCAAGAATAACTTCTGGTGTGTATGATTATGGCAATTTCCAATCATGCAACAGCTTTGCAAAGTGAAATCATTTACATGATAGTCTGATGATACAAAACATCAATTAACAATCATTATGTGTGATACTTAGCTAGAAAAATATCAGTTTTATTTCTTTTTAATCTTAATTATTTATATTTTTTGGATTTACGTTTGATTGTATATACGTGTTTTCTATAAGATACACTTTAATTTAATGCAAAATAAGTATAGAATATAGATTTCCATTTTATTTTTTTTACATGTTTTATCTAAATTTGTATTTTGTTAATTAAATTTCGAAAATTGTCAATAAAACATAAAGATTAGAAAACAATTTATGTGTATCATAATTTACAACAAGAAGACCACGATTGCCCTTTTTCGCCCACCTGACTGATCAATGGTTGTTATGAATGTCTGTGGTTGCTAAGGAAGTCACAGGTTGCTATAAAATGTCAATGGTTTCTTTGGAAATTCAGTGGTTACTATGAAAAATGGTTGGTTGCTATGAAAAGTCACTAGTTGCTATAGAAGTCATTGGTTGCTTTGACGTGGCTATGGTAACTAGGGAAGCGACAGCTTACTATGGTTTGGTTGCTATGGAAGTCACTGATTGTTCTGGGAAGTCAATGCTTTCTATGGAAGGCAATAGTTGCTATTAAAATCAATGATTGCTAAGAAAAGTCATTTCTTGCTCTGGAAAACCACTGGTTGCTATTGAAAGTCAATGATTGCATTGGATATCAATGCTTGCTACAAAAGTCATTGTTTGCTATGGACGTCAATGGTTGCTTTCGAAAATCACTAGTGGCTATGAAAAGTCAATGGTGGCTATGGAAAAGATAAATACAGAGTCCCTAAAGAAACCCCAACACGGCAAAATTGAAAATGTTCCATGCTCGATTTGTTTGAGTCTGTTCATGGATGGTAATGGAAAGCGCAAGTTACTGTCCACGCCCCCTAGCACCTATTTAAGCAGTATTCAAAATTTAACATGAAATAGTAAAATTTGAAATTTTGAAACACCGCAGATTTTCATGGAACCTTAAATGTGACACACATGGCCATTTCATGAAAAGCGGCGTATGGTCCCAAAGTAATAAAAAGCGTGTGCCCTAAACGAGAAAACAATGGGCGGAACTAAATAAAATGGAATTTTGATAGGGGATCAGAGGTTATGAAGCCTGCGTATCACAGATAAGACGTCAAAAGACGAATTTAAAAAGCAGGCAACATATCCTAAGGGTGATTCAACATTATTCAAGTAGGAATATTGGAACCACCCAACTAGAAAATGCCGAAAAGTTGAAACTAAAAATACCACAAGCACAACAATAATGTCGTGCTGAACGATCTTCAAAGATCGAAAATATAACATCATTGATTAAATGTACGGGGAGACTTTTTACAGCCGCCACACGGCACAAATAACACGGATGTGATTATGAAAAAGATAAATACAGAGTCCCTAAAGAAACCCCAACACGGCAAAATTGAAAATGTTGCAGGCTCATTGATTGCTATGGAGAGCCAATTGTCACGATGGAAGCGACATTAACTGTGCAACTAGTTGCTATGTAAGTCACTGGTTGCTGCTCTTGGAAGTAAACGCTTACTATGGAAGTCAACGGTTGCTATCAAAGTCAATCGTTGCTAGGAATAGTCAACTGATGCTCTGGAAAGCTACTGGTTGATAGGAAAATTCATTCTTTTCTTTGGATATCACTGGTTGCTGGAGAAAGTCACTGTTTGCTATCGAAGACATTGGTTGCTATGGAAAGTCACTGGCTGCTATAACGAAAGACAGAGGATGAACATAGGACAAAACGAAATGATATGATAGTCAACTAGAACAATTTTACAGATGTATATCATCTGACAACATACCGTACGCTTTGTAAGTAATAGGCAATGAACAGTACATTTTATCATCTAAAATTAAGAGCCACAGTACTGTGATATTAAACACTTTAATAAGGCACTTATCGTAGGGTACAGCTGACAAATATGTTTAAATTGAGAGGACATTTCCAGAAGGAAAACGTGTATCAGATATATCGTTAAACAATTTACCATACAATAAGAAAAGAAGTCATTTATAATGCAGGATGATGAGAAGTAGTGTCTATTTCACATCCTGTCTTTTTAATCTAATGAAACATAATAGACAATATAAGAATAAAGAATTTAGTCAGCCTTAATAACTTCAAGGTACACATGGTTCATACCAGATTGCCTAGTTTTGATAAATACGTAAATAGTAAAATGGTGTTTTAACATTTCGCCGTATGAAAAAAACATCTCCGGGTGCAAGTAAAAAATGACAAATGAATTTAAAATCCCTGCGTAACAAAAACTTGTTATAAGCTCATTTTGCATTTTAACGAAATCGCAAATTACACACGTTGTTTGACTTCATTTGACATGTCTTAATAATGAACAAAACCACCAAACTTTATAACAGGTTAACAAATCGTGTAATAAGATATTTAACTTCGTCATATGGAACCTTCATTCTATTGTCATTGAAGACATGAGTTATTGTACCTATCATTACCGCAATAGTTCTAGGAAATTTAAGGTATTGGTGGAAAGGAAGAAACAATTCTTGAGACACCATTATATACTTTACACGTGACTGAGATTGAGGGCCTCTTACGATATTTTAGTTTAATCATGAATACATGGTAGACATTTTAAATTTTCATAGATTTTCATAATAATAAAGCATAAAGATTACTGACACACTAAATTAAAAATATTGTCAGTTTAAATCGAGAACATATTCTGGCAATTTAACTTTTCCGTAAATATGTTTAATAATTACAATATATTTACAATATTTTTTTCGTTCATATTTCTGAAAATTATAAAAATGGCCATACATTAAACATAGTTACGTTATCTTTATTGTATCATTATTGATAATAACTTCTAATAAAACACCAAATGTGTATATTTCTAACATTTTTGACTTTATTCTAAATGCTCAAACCATTGGGAGGAGAAATATTTCGGTAATAGTTTGGAACACAGAAGGAAAACAAGAAATTGTTTTTCTAGGTTATCTTTATCAAGTACATTTAATTTGGAAGAAACCGAAGACTTTTACATGTAATGAACAACTTATTCAACACCATTTTCTGATAGGACACTATTTAGGGACAGATTTTCTTGTCAATTGGCCCAATTTGTCCAGGTCCACTACATGTTTTGCACATCAATATAATCCGAATAGCTGAAATTACCCCCATAATTATTATAATTAATGGCTCGACTTTTATTGTTTTACTGTTGTAGTAAGTCAGTTTATAAGAATGACCAGATTAAAACTATACACATGGATCTTCTATGTAAAAATGGCGTGACCATCATTATCAATTATTGTTAATAGTGATAATTTGGAGGCATCCATATGAATAGATGGTAATAATTTTAACTATTAGTGTCCAAAATATTTAAAAAAATGGATTGTTATGTAACATATGTAAAGAATATCATAATTAGGTAATCAAATAATAATCAAAATATGATATAAACAATTAATGAATATTCATTTGTTTATATCTTTTTATAGAACTGATTGATCATTTATCAGTTTATGTAAAGAGTATAATGTAAATCATTTTTTATTGTGAACACCGTACAATACCACCATGATAGACGGTGATGTCTTAATTGCCAAAATATTTTGTGTTTGTATCATATGAATACAACAAATACTTGTCTGTTAACTTTATCTTAAGACATTTCTTGCATAAGAACGAAATACATTTGTATAATCTAACATAAATCTTAATCGAATATGTAACTCAATTCGAGATTATGTAAGAAAATTGGTCATTTTCCATATTGAATGAAATTTATTGACGTTGTATTGTAAACTTATAATTTAATTTGCAATGATAAGTGGTAGAATGTAAACTGGTTGATAAAGTATGAAAGATATTTAAATGCAATTATACATTTTATTGTTTATGCGTCTACGAATTTATATTTATATAGCAAAGACAATGTAATAAAATAACTGTGTCATTCAAAAGAATATCGTCTTCTTTAATTAAGATATTAGCAAGTACATGTTTGTTATAGTAATGTTTACATGACAAAAGCCGTTAGCTACAAAATAAAGATTTCCAACTCAGTACAAAATACAGCAATAAAATATAATACAATTTTACCAAGTACGTGGTGTTCAGTCACATTAAAATGCTGTTTTGATTGTCAATACTGTCAGTCTAAATGGTAACAACTCTACACGTTCTCGGTGAAAGGGCGAATAAGGCTTGATTGATCTGATTCTATTTGTGTAAAACAAACACCTAAAGATGTTATTATGCTTTCGGAAATGACGACAGATATTATATAGACTTTTCCTGAGAACACCAGATCGATGATGGTTAATTCGAAAAAAAAATTAAACAGCATCTGAATATTATGTCAGATACGTAATTAAACATAAACACAATAAGTCTACTAGTTAAGAATTCAAGAATTCTATAGCCAAAGCATCCACATTTTCATTTCCTCGTATTCTCGGTGGCTTGGGATCTCATATTATTAACTTACTAACTTAGTTTTCAAAGTATCTTGAAAACAGAAAACGATATTTAATTCATGATAACAAAACAAGTGATTCTAATCTTTTTATTTTTTTACAAATGTTTGCATTATAGAATATTGTAATTAAATGCACGTAACTCATCAAAAGGGCACCAAAATAATGTCATTACAAAGCTTGCTGCTCAGCTAACATGTAAGGAATAAAGATATGTTTATAGTTTTGTTTGGCCTGCTGGGCATCTTTTTTCTTGTACATTTGTATTGCTACAATTGAATGTCACGTTTTTTCTTGATCTCGGTGTTCATATTTAATTTATCATCGGTATTAATTCAACCCTAAATTGTTTACTTTTCAATCAACATATTAAGATTTTTTTTTTATTTTCATTACTTCATACAGATGAGGGTACTATTATGTTTCATTGAAGAAGTCAACATTTATTTATTTCCTTCATCTGCCTTGGCTTATCATTTTAGATAATAAATCATCGGGATGTTATTTTTAGAGGAATATATTGTGTGATCTCGAGAAAAGGAATATTTGCTGATATAAGAGCTGATATTAAACTACATTTGAGTGTATTATCTTCTTCGTGTTTGTCACACTTGAATTTTTTCGCTTTCTTGTACCATTACGAAAAATGTTCTGATGTGCAATCTTATATATGTTAATGTTACAATACTCAGGTAAATATTCTTTTTATAAATTTTGTATTTGTGTAATAATGTGCCTGTGAGTCTTGCCTTGAATAAGATTTTGCTAATTCTAAGTTGTACGGTCTTAAGTTGGAAATAATTGCATTTGGTCAAAAGTTACAAAGCTTTAAAAATCTATAAACTTATTGTCTCGGGCTGAATGTTGAATTATAAAAGGACATACTTACTGTTTGGAATTAACAATACTTAGAAGAAATTAATATTGTAGCTTATCCAATCAGTATATAAATAAAGAAATAATGCATATAATATGCTTTAGTGGCATAGAGTTAATTAAATTAGAACAATCTAAATCAGATTTTTCCAGGAGGATATACGACTGTTAAAATACATAATAATATTACTGCCTTATATGGCCATACGAAAAACACTGATTCCTTTTGTTTATAATGTTTCTGTATTCATACTGTTTACTTTAAAGATATTGACCCTAACTGAACCCAAGAATGTTGTCTTTTCACACTCTGCTGTTTACTGACAAAATTAAAATTGTCGTCTGAATTCCCCACATTTGCTCATGAACAGTGTAAACATGGTATATTTGTATATGGATCAGGTCAATGTATGTGAGCGCAAAAACATATACAAGTTGAACTGCTATGTACTTTAATATATGACAGTGATCGTGTGTAAAAGATACATGTTATCGCAAAAACACATTGAATTTTATAATCTTGCAGTAAATGAGTCCGTTGCTACACATTGCAGACTAGTCAAAATCGGGGAGTTAATATTATATAGCAAAATAATATCATTAACAGCACGCAACTCATTCAAAAATGCTACAGAAGGATGTTGTTATAAAGCATTTACTTCAGCTTATGTGAAGGATGAGTTTAAGCTTGGCTCCTTGGCTGCTGATTGGATTTGTTGGAGGATGCGTCGATCCTTGTTGATCTTTATCTTCATATTTTATCTACCATCAGCATAACATCCAGCTGAAATGACTTACTTTATAATCAATCTTTATTAAAAGAAGTTATTTTTATCATCATTAATTTATGCAATTGTGCCTATTTACTTTATGTAATTTATGCACAATTGAAGATGTCAACAAACATTATAGAATTATTTATTTCCTACATTTGTTTTTGGTTGTCATTTTTGAGAATAAAACACCAAAAGATTGCTCACATGAGCACGTGGTTATTAATATGATTAATATTTTATTTAATATGATATTGCTGATTTTAAGCTAGACTTTTGATATCTGTCTTTTCCTGCCACATTGAAATGTTTTTTTCACAAATCAAATGTTACGATTACCTGTACCATTACAGAACATGTTCTGTTGCACATTTTCTTACATTTAACAATAATCGAGCAAATATTGTTTAGAATTGACTTTGCAGTCGTCTGCCAGTATTCCTTTCTTCAGAAAATTATAAAAATCAATGGAAGTATAGACGACCACGTCTACCAACGACAGTGGATATAAGCAAAGTTCATGACTACAAGATATTTATCGTTGAACAAAAACATTTCAAACACCCCTTCAATCTCTGTCATGTGAAAAGCATATAATGCTGTCGCAAAGTCAAAACCTTTTTTTCACTAATTTGACAGTGGATTTTGAGCACTTTGATCACTTTGCATAAACCTATTGCGTTATTGTAGGAACATTAACTCATGTCGTTTAATAAATGAATTTACAATCCTCTTTAATTTAAACATGTTAATTGTTTTTTCTTCTAGCACCGGAGATGCAAATACACGGCAAAAATTTACATTATTTTACTATTTACATAATCAAAACTAGGCAATCTGCTCAAAGCATGTTCACCTTGAAGACATTAAGTCTGATTAAATTCTTGTATTCTTATATTGTCGGCAGATAAAATAATTGATGTGAAATAGAAATTACTTCTCACCATCCTGCATTATGAATGGCTTCTTTTCTTAGTTTATGGTAATTACCATATATCTGATATACGTTTTCCTTCTGGAAATGTCCTCTCAATTTAAATTTTTTTATCAGTTTCGACTATGATTTATTAAATCGTTTCTGTGGCTCTTAATTTATAAATGTTTTTTTTGCCTTTTACTTACAAAAATCAGGACTGCATTTTATAGAAAGTCTTATGTGTACCCTAACTCCTAGGACTTATGACAAACTATAGGATCAACTATAGACCGTTTCAATAAACATTTTATATCTATAACATTTATTTAAATTACTCTCTCCTGAATAAAGTAACAAAATACAATGACAATGACATGTGCTTCAGTCCGCAATATGCCAATGTCCATCTGCATCGCTAATTCCTACCAATACAGTCATACGTTGGGCATTTTCACAGTTTTTGTATTAAGACATATTTGAGGCAGATTTCAGACTTAAATACTTTAATATCAAATGATATACATGTAACAGATTATGTGTTAGTTGACCATTACGTCATCTCTTTTTGCCCTATGAAATGCTGTTAATCAAAACATTAATATTATTGACATTTTATACTCATATAGCACTAACACTGTTTCCTAGAAGTAGACTATTTTGAAATCATTGATACTAGTACTATATTTAATAGAAACATTTCAACGTCATATTTCATTTTTCTTCTTCGATATTAACTTTACATCAATCACTTCATTTTAAACTTTCAAAATCTTTAATTGGGCTATACAAATTACTACAAACACTATACAAAACACATAAGTTAGATTTTACAAAACGATAATTGAAGGTCATTTGTATGTAAGTATCGCCTGACACATAATTATCGCAATGCATATCATGACTGACCGAAATGAAACAGTTCTAAAGAGACTCAAAATGTCGCATAACGAGGGTGAAATCTAAGTTAGCTGCATAAATCCTTCTGAATCGTTTCGTGTTTGCCTTGAAACATATCTATGCCTGTCACGCATAAATATTCCCAAGACAAAACGAGGCTAAATGGAATTGTCTGTGTTATAAAAACAATCGAATCGATGAAATAATTTTGTTTTGTGAATAGATAAACACTCATTGTTTTGAAATCTTTTCGAAATTATTTCAGTTCTTTTATTTAAAAATAATAGAATTGTTCATTGCAAAAGGGAATCTATAGTTTACACTACTAGTACAGTAAATTGAAGTGTAGGTTACATCTCTAAGAGTTGAGACATCAGAATTGAAGCCATCCCAGCGCAAATGTAAGAGGTGACTTAATGGTTTTGAATTACTGGAGATTTTGTATCCTTTAGTTCCAATAGGTGAGATATGGTATCGATACTTGGCGCAATATGACTTTAAATGTGTTTGTTGGCCGTAAAACCAAACCAAACAAACATTATTTAAATTATGTACGTTGCACGTGTTTTGAAATGAAATACGAATACAGAAATTATTGCTTATCTCACAACCATAAGACCTATTTTAAAAGTAGACTGTGATGGATGTATTGGTGTATTCTATATCAGTCCTTTTATACTGTCTCGTTTGTAAATTGAGTTATCGATTTCTTGCAGGCATTTGTTAATGAAATGCCATATAGTATCCATTTTAGTCATTATGTTTGTCGTAATTACATTTACTGGATTGCTACAAAAGCTTTATATAAAATCGCAACTAAATGTACATCTATATAATAAAGGAACGTGAATGTTACTTTTATTCTAAACTGAATACAATAACCACAAAAAGAGTATAAATATTTGATAAATTAAAAATGAAGCTCTTACTATTCTGTTGTAAAAATCACAAAAAAAATGAAAATTCAAAACAAGTTTAGAATATCATTGATACTTTTCAAGAAATGTTCGCCAAGTTATTGTTTTGCATAACTTGTTAAACATATTCACTTGAAAAAAACACACACTTATATTTAAAGTGGCATTATCGTATTATCTCATTGAGCTGAATTGTCTTTATGTTTCAAAAGATTGGTTGTTATAATGGAGATTGACCAACAATTGAAACTGAAAAATGTTTAGGATTAAATTTTAATCTGCCTGAGATATTTAAGACTGCCCTACTATTATCATAAATTGAAAGTTATTATTCTGATTGACGTATAAAGAATTCCCCTTCGGCAATTTTTGTTATTTATCGTTCGCTTGAAGTAAATTATAAAATTGAAAAAAAATGACAAAATCTGAACTTATTTTGACTTTCACCTGGGCACTCACTATATACCCTTCGATTGGAATGATGTCACTTTAATGTTGGTAAAGATACATGTTTCTTGTCAAACAATGTCGTAGCAGACGGAACAGTAAGCATGTTTTTATGCAGTGACTTATATTCTTTCTATGCATTTCTTTGGCAATTCATTAATGTAGAACATTTTAAAAACACTATTTATTGCTCGTTTTTGTGTTTTGAATATACATTTAATTAAGAGTGATTCTTAAGCGATACTATTCAAAGAAAAATTTAGACAAAATGAATCATTGTTGTTTAATATGATGTTAAAGTCCACTTTGCCAATAATATATAATTATAGTTCGACTTCATATATAACTATTCGTGACGTGCTAATGGAATCATTTACCTAAGGACATGATGTCGCTGTTATGACTTCTCTTAAACTCTTAACAAAACCAATGCCCGGTTACAGTATGAAAAGCTTACTCTAAGGAACCCGAAGTAAAAAGTTCATATATATATATATGTTCACAAAAATAAATTTGTTCATTTTTGTTTTATCCATGTTTACTCAATTTTAGCATGATTGATATGAAATAGCTTACTCTTCAAGAATGAATTGCAATTATACGTCATCTTGCGTTAACTTAAAATAAATCAAACTTATTTGCGGTTTCTGCATTTTTTATTAAGTTATTTGTGATTTGTGCGGACATCAGCAGATTCCAGTGATGATTGTAGATAGCATAAATATAGTAGTACTTTACATTTTTTGGAAATGATATAACCGCCTCCGTGGTCGAGGTGTTAGAGTCGATGACTTCTTATCCAGTTATACTGAAAGTAATTACCTCTCTAGCGTTGGTTCGATCCCCAGGAGATGCTTTGGTAGTTTAGCACGGAGGAAGGTAGTCTAGTACTGGTGTAACTCTCCAGGAACGATGGTTCGAAACTACCAGCCTTTATGACTGAAATACTGTTGGGAAAAGGCGTAAAATGAAACAAACAAAGAAAAACAATTTAACTTCAAATCTATAAAAATAAAAGTGAACACAATCACTGATATATGTACAAATTCAAACTTCAGCCACTACTATGATAAAAGCTGCATACCTCCAGATGAGCCAAATTAATTCAAGAAAATATCTAACTCAAGAAATTGTAAAAGTTTTATTGAAGTCAGATTCAAGCAGTAATTTACAAGTTGTATGCAATAAATGATTGGTTTTTGCAGTATTGATCACTATATGTCACAACCAAGCATAAGCGGCCTTGTTTACATGAATTTTAATCTGATTGGACAAACGTTATGTAGTTTAATGATACATTAAAATTCTGATAATTATAATTTAAATGGATTAAGGCTTATACATTTGTATAGATAATTAAATAGCAATAAATAAATAAAAAAATAAAATGAAAATAGTACAATTATTTTGCCCAGCAATTAGAATACATAGTTTAAAAATAATTATGAAGCTATAGTGTCATTTTTATACCGTAAGCAATGTTCTTTCCGATCCAGAGATTTATTAGTCATTATGCAATGAATTTCCTTTTTTGCGATATCAGTTCAATATATTGAATCTGCGTATTTTTTTAACCTCAAAAATAATATATCTTACCGTCAACAAAATTGCCCATAATCGTTTTCAGATGCTCTACATGCACATAGTTTAAAGCTGACATTGTCTTTGACATATTGAATAGCCCGTCATATTGATACCAGATATTTACATGAAAAGCAATGATGCAAAGCATCAAAGGGCGTCCAAGCAAGAAATGCAGCAAGTGAAGATGAACTAGTAGACATCTGATGACCAGATATTCTTATAAACCTTTCAATGGTTAATTGCTTTATACCAGAATTGTTTAATATTTATAAATGAGCGGACGAAAGACATTGTTCATCATGAGCTAAAGATTAGAATATTGAATGTTTTTTACAGGAACTTGAAATTCTATCAATATTATACGATAATATCCAAACTATACGGGTCTATAATATCCAAAATAAACCCTTTATATGGTTTAAGTTTATTTATACTATAAATAGAAGCTTCTTAAGCAATATTTTAATCAACCGCATGATATATTTTTTGGAATCTCTATAGAAATGCTTACGAGGGGTATTTTACAGCTAGTAAAATCGTCGGGTTTGGTAAGTTAAAATGACCCCAATAGAAATAAACTTTAAGCAACATTTCTTTCTAAAACTCTGGAAACAAAGTGATCCCTCGAAAGCATTAAACACAACAAAAGTACATGAAAATTGCACACGGTTTGATTGAGTCTGTACATGAGGGATAATGAATAAGTGCAACATCTCTAAGCCATAATGCATATTTCAATGTCATTTTTAACCACTCGACCATGGAGGCGGTGGCATATTTTGATGAAATTTCACAAAATTGATCGCATTGGGGTCTTTTACAAATAATTCAAGTCTGCTGATCATTATTATGACATATCTAAAATAAGAATTAGCTTTAAGCGACTTTCATTATATTGATTATTCATCATTACATAGTGCAGAGCAAGATGTCTTCGTGATTAATAAAGAAATAAGATTGCAATGAAATCCCCTCCCTCAACCGCTTAGGTGATGAAACCAAATAATTAAAATATTGTATGTAACCAATATCTTCTGGTAAGCAACGAAATCATGGACATTTTGTTTCAATTCAAAGGAATGCCTTCTCGTCAAATTTTCTTAAATTATAGCGTAATAATGCATTATTGATTTGGACTCAAACCGTGCATCTTTTTACAACAATGCGCTCAGAATCTTTTTCATAATTTTATAGAATTTTTATTACAGGCAGTCAGTTTGAGAAGTCTATAAAAGGTACATAAAAATTACCCGCTAAGGCATTCACTTTATTTTCGACGGCACGCTAACACAATCCTCATAGAAATATAATACATGCATGCTGAAACTTACATTGGTATTGGTAGAGATACAATGTATTGATGATATAATTTTGATACATCAATTCGATGTTTGCTAGTTTGATAGTTAAGGCTGTAATATAATAAAATGTTTTGAAAAGAGGGAAGAATGCGGATAGTGTCTAGCAATGAAATAGTATTATTTATTTGCAATCTCGCAATTATCAGAGAGATTTAACTATAAAAGGTTATAAACGTAAATATCATAATCTGAAATCTTACTTAATATCCAAATGTCATCAGAAATTACATTAGGTATAATAGCATTAGAGTTATATAATTAATTAAATTTTGTAAATGAAACCCGATGATTTTTCATTCTACAAGGCACGCAAAGATTTATAAATATTACCTGATGAAAAAAATAATTATCAAGGTGATTTCTATCAGGCATATGCGAGAAGGTTCTGATTACACTGTAATTATAATACATGATATATAGGATCCTGGACTATATTTAATTCTAACACGACCCGCATTTTTCCCTATTGAACATAGAAGAACCGAAAGTGTGTATTATTATGCAATAGAGTCACTGTTTGGCGTTCTATATTTAGATGTGTGACGTAATCATTGTACATGTGACGTAATCACTATGAAATCCGACGCGCTGACAATAAGTACGGAAACAAATCAGGCGCAATTTTGCTTAATAGCAGGTACGGCAGCATTTATTTGTTTATATCGTGTTAGAATCGAAATAATATATCCAAATCGGTGATTTTATCGCTGGATAACATCACTGTTTGTCGTTCGGATGCGCAACATTATATCACTCGGGCTACGCCCTCGTGATATAATTCCTCGCATCCGAACTCCAAACAGTGATGTTATTGAGCTATAAAATCACAGTTTGGGATATATTATTTCTTAAACATCACACAAGATTATTCCTTATACCAACATACTTATTCAACAGATTGAGGTTGTATTCCACACTTAAGTATATATATGTATATAATTATGCTTATAAAACAATTTTGAAACATCGAAGAATATGTAAAATATATACTGCAAATACGTGTACATATTATATGTTATCATTAAAATATATGCATTCATTTCTTATTGAAACATTTGACTTTAACTTTATAAAAAATAAAAATTTTATTACCTCCCTTTATTTACATGAAATGTTAAATTCGGTAATATTTTTATAAATAATGCTTTATGGAACTTACAAAATTGATAAATCTTAACTTGAGCATCATATTCATGATATAAAACCACTTCTACAATATGTTGTTCTCAGTTTACATACGATATTCATATGTGTCAAATGACAGAGATAGTGATGTTGCATTTCTATTTAAAATCGTCCATAGGATTATCAAAAAAAACAAGCGTTTACTTTTAATTATCTTTATAATTATTTTAGCTTTAAGCCAATTCAAAGGGCTGAAATAAGTTAAATTGAAAGAATGCATTTATAAAATAACAGAAGGAATATATGTAATCTGCTCATGTGGAATAAATTGTACCTAAAAGTAGATGTTCAAATTGCCAAGCAAAAACTCCTGTTTTTTTAATTGTAATAATTTACTTGATAGTGGGTAAACATGATCATGACTTGAACTCGAGGCTTTTCTAGGGAATTATCTTATGATCTATTAATTCTATTCCTTAGCTGGTTGTATATATGTACCCCGAACATTTGGGGTAATTAGTTCCTTTGGGTAATATAAGTTTGAAAATATGATGACCAATTTAGGTTAATTTCGGCCAAATGACTTGTTGTTTCGATGCCAGTATAATGGTATAGAATAACACGCGAATGAGACACTGGCGCCATATTTTGGTGTTACAGCTAAAACACTGGCTATCATTTCTTTGATAAATAGAAACTGCCATTACATGTTTAACTAAATACATGTGTATTTGCTTTAGTTTAATTATGTTAAAATGACATATATAGAAATAGTCAAATATAGTTCACTTATTTAATATTAAAAATGGAATCTTACAATAGCGAATTGTGATAATTAAAGTTAACCAAAGTCATATATTGCACATTTAAACACATGATCGCGTAAATTCTTACTAAATGTGTTTGTACCATACAACTTCATTCATTCCAAATATTTACTTAAAACTTTTCTGTGTTGAGATGAGACATCATCATGGCGTCCTTCAAATTCCTTGACATTGATACCAAAAATCGTGTGTTATATTGCCCTCATTATCTCATACTGAAGGATCTTAAATAGGCTCCAGAAACTGTGATCTGGCCTTTCTTCGCATTCTATCTTGCAATATGAATTTGAAATTATGCACGTTTGAGTGACTTTAAAATTACGGATGCATTATTGAATTTGTGCATGTCATCAAACAGATATTGCTTTCTCGTGAAATGTAAATATACTGCGTTGAAATTACCACTTTATTACATAAATCATTCTGTTTGCTTTCTTGAAGAGAAGATTACGGTAAATGTTAAATATATAAAGTGGTATTTTGATTCAGCCCTTATCAGGTATGAACATTTCATTGAAGAAGACAGTAAATCATTTTCGGGTTGAAATGTTACTTTTTATATTTTCAGTGTGGCGACTAGTTTTAAAACAAAGAATACCATAGAACATATTCGTTTTATTTGATCTGTTTCTGTCAGGTTTTCATGTCGTTACTTGTCAAATGAATATTTCACACCTGATCAGGAAAGTGGTGTAACATTTAAAGTCTGAAATGTAATATTTCTGTTTGTGCAATATTGTAATTGTATTTGTGTATACATGTATATACATATTTTGAAATATGCGTTAGACAAAGGTTAAATCAACTAAGAACAAACAAAAGATATATTAGTTTTGATCGTTCTGAATTTGACATTGCTAGGGAAAAATAAACTAAAACCAAAATACAATTGGGCATAAAACCATCAGTATACTACAAATAATATCTATCATGGATGTAGGTCTAAAATAAAACAAAGTGGATATTACGACTTTTTGCTTTAATTTGCAGAATATTTAAAACAACTTTTTTAATATATTTTACATTTATCAAACCATTTAAAACATCATATGCTATACAAAGACGCCATTTTTTCAAGTAAGCCTTAACACAATGACATTCGATAGTTTTGAAACATGATATTGAAGTAAGTATAGTAAAGGTCATATGTCGACTTTCCAGCATTATTTTAGGAGGAAGACCTCAGGTGTTATTCCATGACTTTTCACTCGACCACGGACGCCCCTCTAAACGAATAAAAATTTGTTATACTTGTCACTAAAAGCATAACTAATTTTGAAGCATCAAAAAGTGCGTATTATTTAGAAAGCTTGGTTTGCTGTAGTTTTTTTAAAGGAGGACTGTGTCTGGCAACTGTGATATATTACATATAAATTGTAAAAAATTGGCCAGTCAATGAGACCCATTGTCGTCATTGTAAAACAGTCTTTATAAACAATATAGAAAGGATAAAAAATCATTTTCCTAAATTGTTATTCTGTATTTCTTAGAAACATATATATAAATTACTATTTAAGCAAAATAAAGCTTTAGATAATGCATAAGTCTGACTCAGTTCTCAAGTCATAAATATATATAAACAACACTATCTTCGATTCCATTTAATTATAAGATAATATTGAAATGACAAAATGGGAAAGTTTACAATTCAATTTGACCTGGAATAATCGTGAAGATTTACAGATTGTTTATACTAAACAATTAACTGCGCTTTTGATCAGCTATCGATTTCTGTTGAGAAAATTGATAGCATTTATACTTTGAAGGAATAAACAATATCATAAAGACTAATCTTTCTTTATAAATCACAAAATGACAGGATTGGAAGCAAAGTATGAGTCTGGAAACAATCATTTTTTTTATACGTCATGAGTTTATGGCAGGAGGCAAATTGAATAAAAACTTTCCGATAGTACTCTTCTGACATCAGTCAAATGATATAATTTTCTTTGCTGACAATATGCCGTCAAAACACTAACATTGGCTTGCTCTTATCAGTATTTCATGTTATCATTTTACAACAAATGCCACATTAAAAGGAAGGGATTAGATTACTAGTTTTAAGGCCCATTGTGTCTCAAAAATGAGTTTATTCGTATTTCTCAAAAGCTTTTTATATTTGGTTTTCTGTTGTTCTTTCCCTAAATGTTACTCGGTTACCAATTACTTGACCCATCTTTTGTTTCTGGTACTTTTTCGCAATCAATATATACAAACATAATAGTAATTAGCTATTTTGTATGGTAGTCAAAGTACTACTTAATTTACATTTTGCTATTTTGCATAAAACAATTTCTTTTCAGTGCTAATTTCCTCTGATGAAATGAATCAAACATATTCTTAAATAATTATTAAATGGCTATAAAACTTGTGCTTGGCCTTGCTGAAAAGGAATAAAAAATGCCTGCTTCTGAGGCACAATGTGCCATTACTTTTTATTATAGAACGTTTCATATGTCTAACTAGAAGTGTAATTAGATTGGCAAAACATTGCTTGCTTTCACATGTTCAAGGTGTTTTGTTAATGCAATTTCTGATATCAACTGTGCTCATGCTTTACTGTTTCAAAAATATTAAACAGGTTTTCTATTCACCTATCACAATTCAAATGAATTATAAAAATAGAACAGTAAGTGACAAATGGCAAGACCTATCAAGACCGAATTTCCGCACCTGATGCAACAGACAACTTTATATTTCACGTCTTACTACTGAAATAATAAAACACTTCCTTCTCTTTTCCTAGAACGATAGTTGCGTACTCAAGCCATTTGGTGGTTTCATACAAATACAGTTCTGTGGTAAATTATATACAACGAATTACCGAATTAAAACACCAAGACACAATATTATAAAACGCAAAATTCTTTTTCACAAATCCTCTGAGAATTTGAAAAAAAAACGTTTGGAAAAAGTAGTAAATTAGCTAGGACAATACAGGCGTTAAAATTTGAAAAGTGAGTTGGTAACTATTAATAAAAAATTATCAACTACTAACCTAAATAAAGACCGTTGTAAATAAAATATTCAGTAGAGAAATATGAACTTTAAAAAGATGAAAGAATAAAGAATGAGGCAAATGTAAATGAAAATTTAGATTTACTTAAATTTTTCATCAAGGGCGAAATATTCAATAAATGAACACGAAAATTGTCAAATTACAAAACTTCAACGAATGTTTCATGTAAAGACATATTAAAGGCGATTTATAAGAAAAGCGCATTTAACATAATTGTGAAACCCAGAGAAATATAAAAATCATTTTGTTGAGTTGTTCAATGATCAAAGAACATCATCCAGACAGGTAAGACACGTCTTTTTATATTGATAAAAACGTTGTTTTTTTAAAAAAGAATTATCGATGTTATTTAGAATATTCGAAATTTTGATTTTGACGTGCTTTATAGTCTGTTGTGAGTTTTATTATCGCACTTTGTTCTAAATCTTTGAAAGCAATGTTTAAGTTTTATGATCAAAATTATGTCAGAAACATAGTGATAAAAATAGATGCCACTCACTTGAAAAATATATTAATCGCTAGTGACCATTATGAAACATCTATTTTACTGGTGTTTATTACACAGTTAAGGCGCGTTCCTAAATTTCAATATTATAGCTTTTTTATATTCCTATGATTAAGCCTAATAATAATAAATATTGAATATATATAATTCGAGGACGGTTTGTGTCTTGCTGGAATTGTAACAAATAAAAGCGTAGACAATCCAGATAGGGGAGGAAAGTCAACATATTTGCATATACTAGTAATCAAAACAATATACATGTATGCTATGTTTATTCATAGAAATAAATGTTTGATTTTGAGTAAATGTGCAACGTCTATATATTCAGGTATAAAACGTACACATTTTATAATTTACCTCCTCATATTTTTAAATTTCATAAAAACCCAAAAGTGATGACAGATTGTCCTATCTGTTGAACGGGATGATTGCCAGAGCTGAAATAGTTCAAAAGTCAATAAAAATAAATCTCCGCAATCACTTGGTAGATTATTGTGATACACACACGCTTTTAATGTTATTTGGAACTTGGCAAAATGTAGGATTTCCCATTTAATTCGAGGCTACAAACAAACATTTACCGTTATAGCTTCACGGTCCATAATTGTTTACTTTAACGTGATCAACACATTGCACTTAGTACCGATATAGTTTCTGTACAGTTGACTGTAAGTTTCTTTTTGTACCCCGGAGCAAGCTAGTAAAACCCAAAATTTGCGAGTTCTATAGTACCTCTAATTATTTCGGTCTGAAGAATGAAATGACCGTCCGAGCTAAAAAAACAACAACAAAACAAGCAATTATCATAGTATTAGAAGGAATCCACAAGTCCCCTACCAGTTAGAATCCCATCAACATTCTGATGGGTCATGGGCCTTTCAATTATACCATTGAATGAATGACATGACATGAATGAATCTTTAAATCTTTTGAGTTCTAAGTTTGTCTATATCATAGTTATGTGTTTATGAACATTGTCATACATGTCAGATGTGAGTGTAACAAAGAACAATTATTTTAAGTTTAAAAATACCATTTATAGTCAAAAAGTAGCATTTGAAGAATTTCATGCCTTGATGAATAAAGTATTCCCAATAATGATTGGTGATAACATATCAAATAGAGAATAAACAGAATCCCTAAAGAAAGTCCAACACAACATAATTGAAAATGTTGCAGGTTCGGTTTGATTGAGCCTGTTCATGGACGGTACTGGAAAGTGCAAGTTACCGTCCACGCCCCCTAGCATCTGCTTAAGCAGAATTCATCATTTAACACGGAAATGGTGAAATTTGGAATTTAGAAACATCCGCAGATGTTTTCATACGGCGGTTATCATGGAACCTTAAATGTGACACAGAAGTGCCATTCCATGAAAAGCGGCATATGGTCCCCAAGTAAAAGAATGCTTTTGCCCTAAACGAGAAAACAATGGGCGGAACTAAATAAAATGGAATTTTGAAAGGGGATCAGAGATTATGAAGCCTGCATATCACAGACAAGACGTCAAAAGACAAATTTAAAAAGCAGGCAACATATCCTAAGGGTGATTATACAGTATTCAAGTAGGAATATTGAAACCACCCAACTAGAAAATGCCGAAAAGTTGAAACTTAAAATACCACAAGCACAACAATAAGAGTCTCCCACTTGGTCCGTCAGGTGTAATCAAAAGAGGAAAGCGTAGCGTCCAACTGTAAAAGGGTTGAACACCAAGCATGCGGTATGCCTTAAAATAATTGGGTCATTAACATGTTTTAACGTAATGATTTTTTAACTCTAATTCCTTTTATTACAACCAAATCAGTGTAATAAATGCATCATAAGTTTTGTTTCATTTCACTGAACTTAATTTTGAAGTACGTGCTTGTAAATTGTATTTACCCATTGTAAAATTGTAAATATATTTATACCTTTAGTTATATATAAACAAATATTCATTTTATATGCCCGAAAGAATTTCTGGCATATTATGTTATACCCCCTGGCGTCCGTCTGTCTGTCGGTTTGTCCGTTAGCAATTTGGCTTCCGTAGCATAACTTAAGTTCCATTTGGACCACAATATTCAAACTTCATAGGATGATTGTCCATATTGGGTAGAATACCCCTATTGATTTTGGGGTCACAAGGTCAAAGTTCAAGGTCACTATTTCCTTAAAACTGAAAACAGTTTCCGGAGCATAACTAAAGTTCCATTTGGCCCACAATATTCGAACTTCATAGGATAATTATCCATATTGGGTTGAAGACCCCCATTGATTTTGAGGTCACAAGGTCAACGGTCTAGGTCACTATTACCTTAAAACTGAAAACAGTTTCCGGAACATAACTTTAGTTCCATTTGGCCAACACTGTTCAACTTCATAGGATGGTTGTCAATATTAGGTAGAAGCCCCCTATTGATTTTGGGGTGACAAGGTCAAAGGTCAAGGTCACTTACTTTAAAACTGAAAACAGTTTCCGGAACATAACTTAAGTTCCATTTGGTCCACAGTGTTCAAACTTCATAAAATGATTGTCCAAATTGAGTAGAAAACTCTACTGATTTTGGGGTCACAAAATATGATAAACAAGATCATCAAGGAAAGGCGGCGTTCAATGAACGCAGCCCCACCCGACCCAGTAAAAAGGTCAAAGTCACTATTACCATAAAAATGAAAACAGTTTCCGGAGCATTACTTAAGATCCAACACTTTTGGGCATTTGGGCATATAATTTACCGCCTAGCGGTTCCCTTGTTGCATTTAGTTACACAGTGTTTACATATTGAACAATGTTTATATCATGAAACATTAATTCATTTATTTTAAAATTGGATAAATCGAAATATATTTTTCAATTTATTATTCGGTGTATTACGAAATAACAGAGCAAGATCAGCCCAATGATACAAAGGACCGGTAGGGCCATTTCAACTTCATGAATTCTTGATTTCATCTTTATGAATTCACAATTTTAACTTTGTGAATTCCCATTTTCCAATCACGAAATTCACGAATTCACGATTTCAACTTCATGAATTCACGACTTCAACTTTACGAATCCAACTTCATGAATTCACAATTTCAACTTCACGTATTCAACTTCCTGAATTCACGATTTCAACTTCACGATTTCAACTTCATGAAATCACAATTTAAACTTCATGAACTCACGAATTCAACTTCGTGAATTCACGATTTCAACTTTACAAATTCACGATTTCAACTTCACTTTTTATAACAATACCAATCAATCCTTTTGAAAATATCGTTTGGACATCCGTGCAGGGATAAAAAACACATTATTTTACGGTCAATATATATGGATAATTATTTTTTAACAAAAATCATTGAACAGTTTATCAATGACATTGTATATAAGTTTACGATAGAGATTACCATTAACATTGTTAGGTAGACGTAATCTTTATTGGTTCATTTCGAATAAAAAACACAACTTCTCATAAATCAGCAACAAATAATCTTAGCTGAATATTTACGATGATGACTTAAAGTGTTTCAGATTGCAATAAATAATTAGTTATATATATTGTCTTTATTGAAGCATTACAGATAATTACTTCTTATAAAGAAACAAGTGTGTATGATTTCGCATTTTATGTTCTTATCGTTGGCAGGAGTGATAGTCTTGTGATTGGATTGGCACATAGAAGAAAAACATTTCTTTGTTTTTGTAGGTTTTCTTATTATGTGTATTTCAAGTACCTATTTACGGCTTAATTTTTGTGTTTTTTTTGGTTAAAATAAGGGGTATAAAATTTCTGCGGTGTCATCATTCTCGCATAGATGCGTTTTACTTTTGCGTTTTAATTAAGATAACAAATAAAATAAGGCAATATGTCAAGATTTGTTGATGTTATATTACTTCCGGTAAATAAAAAGAACAGACGACTGATATTGTGTTTCGACGTTAGCAGCATGTATCGGTATTATACACCTTAATAATAATAATAATAAAGTAATAATAATAATAATAATAAACAACAGCAGCAACAAACATGCAATGACAGCAATTTTAATACTATATGTATACAAATTTGAAGGCGTAATGTAAAATCATTTAACATTCATAAAAAATAAATTCGTATTTGTGTGACTCCTTTTGAAAAATAAACTTAAGAAGAGCGAACCAATATTGTTCATGTTAAAGATTGATTGGATTGGATTGAAAATGATTCCTGTCAACAAAAATTTGTATCATTTAAATACATTGGAACAAAACTTAAAACAAACATGGTACTGCATTTAAGTAAATAATCCTTGGCTCCGACACCTGAATCAACTTATTTTTAGCTAACCAGAGCCGAAGGCTCAGAGTGAGCTATAAGTATCAAACGGTGATGCTCCGGCGTCCGTCGTCCGTCATGCGTCAACAATCGTCTTCTTCTCTGAAACTACTAAGCAGATTTACTTCAAATTTGGTCTGTAGCATCCTTGTGACAGTCACACTTGAATTTGCTCATGTCATCCCAATTGGCCCCTTTTAGGGGTCAGCAGAGCTAAAAATAGAAAAACCTTTAAACATCTTCTTCTAGAGAACTAATGGATGGATGATCACCAAACTTTGTCTGTAGCATTCTTGGGTAGTCTTTTATCAAGTTTGCTCATATTAATTTGATTGGCCCCTTTTAGGGGTCTCTAGGGCTAAAAATAGAAAAACCTTTAAACATCTTCTACAGAACTAATAAATGGATGATCACCAAACTTTGTCTGTAGCATTCTTGGGTAGTGTTTTATCAAGTTTGCTCATATTAATTTGATTGGCCGGCCCCTAAAACCGCTAAAGCTAAATATAGAAAAACTTTTAAACATCTTCTACTTCAGAACCAATTGATGGGTGATCACCACACTTTGTCTGTAGCATTCTTGGGTACTCTTTTATCAAGTTTGCTTATATTAATTTGATTAGCCCCTTTTAGGCGCCACTAAAGCTAAAAATAGAAAGAAAAAAACCTTCGAACATCATTTCCTACTGAAATAATTGATAGATGATCACCAAACTGGTAGTCTTTTATCAAGTTTGCTCATATTAATTTGATTAGCCCTATTTAAGCTAAAGCTTAAATACCCCAGGTCATGGCATTTTTTCAAATTATTGTTTAAACATATTCTGTTCAAATTTAACATTAGAATATATTGACATTCCAACACTGAAAAGCAGTTGTTTCTGGTGAGCGACTCAGGGCCATCATCGCCCTCTTGTTATTCCTTTATTATTATTATCATTATTACTATTATTTAATTTATTGTTATTTTAATATATTTCTTATTTGCACGTTGCTTCTACATTACACATTGGTCGTTTCTAATATTAATGAGTTTTTGTTAATTTTGAGACTGGTTCTGATAAAGCTTATAGTTACAATTAGTTTTGAATTAATTCTTATTGTTTTAATATTTTCTTAACTCATATACAATCCTAACTCGTGTACAAAGGTTCGAAACCGGTTAAAAACTAAGTACGTATTTCTGTCTTAAGCATTTCACAACGTTCATACCACCATGGCAGTTGGAACGTGCTTGATGAATTAGAAACAATCAGCATTATGATATAATAACTGAATTGTTTTAATAGCTCATTTTCAAGTGTTATGATTGATATGGTCATTCTGTAAGAATAGAATATTTATTGGTTCCTGGAAATGGTCACCATGGTGATGCCGCATTTTGCTCATTTTAATTATCAATAATGTGTTATTTCCAACATTTTATTTCAATAATTATCATTAAAATGATGCAATTTTAAACAACAATATAATAATGGAAAATGGTCCGATTCAGTCCGATCAAATATAATAAAGTTACATATAACATATCGTTTATTAGATTTTATATTTAAACATAGTTTATTATCTATACATGCATTACATTGAATACTTGTTACTTACTGTTCAATTAAATAGGAAAAAGGGGACACATATCTGTATCATTACTCAAACCTGTTACCTGCAGTGACATTGAAAAAATATTTACAAAACAATTTGTTATGTATGACATTATTAATTCATGTAAATTATGAAACTACCTCATTATTTTGTACATATATATTATTTACTTACTTTATAATAAAAGTCTGTTTAAACTCCGCGATAAATCAAAGTCATTCTAGTAAGTGACAACAAACCAAAAAGCCATAAGTCAGGTTTACTTCTTGAATATTTCGGTCAATATACAAAACAAAACATACATTTGATGTCCCTGATCTTCCTTAAATATATAATTTGAATAATATATATATAAATTCTCAAAGGTATATTTGTAATCCTAATTCTAGTGAAGTGACAAATAATATTATACATGTCTTTCAATATTTTTACTTCGGGAAAATATTACATATATTGTAACGGTATTTGATATTTGACGTAACTGTAATGATAATCAGATATTAAAGTGTAAGTTACATTATTTTAAGTAATATATATAAATAAGGCATTAAATAAAAATTTATATAAGTGTAGAAAATAACAATAATTTAAATAAATAACATTTACTCTATTCCTAAATATTTCAGGGTTCAAAGTAATATGAATAGCACTGACCAGTATTTGGGAAACACACAGCGCATTTTCTATAGCTTATTTAATATTCGAGACGAGGAAAAGGATATTTACCTGGTGGAAACGTGTTTGCGACTTAGCTGATAGTATTGCAGACACTGAATAAAATTAAAAGCAAAACAAACAACTGCATCAATGGCGTTGGCGCAAGAAACAGCGGACCCAGATGCCCATGCCAGATACAAACAAAAGAGAGAGAGAGAGAGAGCGTTAACAAAAGACGTCGAGTAAAAGACAAATGAAGATATGTCAGCTCGTGAGAAAAGGCTCACCCGAGAGTAGGGTATGTTACAAGGAAAAAAATATTTAAGCAATATGGTCTGACTACATTTGCTAATACAACGTAGACATTATCTCGATGACATCTTGAACAAAAATCACTTCGTAAGCCTAACATAAAAATATTAGAATGGAAAGAAAATCACACGAGTACTTTGAAAGAGATGATGTGTCACGAATTACTTCTGATAAAAATGCAACCATCACTAGAAACGGGACAAAGATGATGTGACACGAATTACTTCTGATAAAAATGCATCCATCACTAGAAACGGGACAAAGATGATGTGTCACGAATTACTTCTGATAAAAATGCAACCATCACTAGAAACGGGACAAAGAAACAGATGAGATTTTTAGCTGACGACCTGAAAACATTGTACGCAATGTATCTATCGGAGAATAATTCAATGTCATACAGTTTGTTTTGCAAGCCTAGACCATTCTAGGTAATCAAACCCCGAGAAAAGGATAGAAAAACTTGTATGTGTAAAATCCATGATAATTTAAACTTGAAATAGTCCTGACAAAAGACAGAAATGTTTTAATCAAAACGATTGTATGTGATGATACAAGCAAATAATGCATGTACAGAGAATGCAATGAATGTAAAGATAGTAAAATACCTTTAGCCATGACGAGGGAAACAGACCTTTTTAGAAAACCACCTGGCATGAATGGAAGACATTGAACGCACCCCCACACGACCTAGCCACAAGAACCAGTGGCAAGGAGCCCAGGCGAACCCCAAACAAAAACAAAACAGGGCACAAGACAGAGCACGGACCGGCTAATCACTAAAATGATGAATAATTTGTAACTGATAAGGAATTCAAAGAAAACAAATAAATGATTGATTAATAGGAAAAAATTAATTCTCAATTTACACATAATTTATCAAATACAATCGCTTGGTATTGATTATGTGTATGACATGCACTTAAAGGACATTGTTTTTATTAGAGTCATCCAATTTGAAGAAATCAATTTAACAAAATGTTTGAAATCGATATTAAATTTCCTTTATTTGTTCATTTGTTGCATATTAATGCAAGCCATTAAAATTCTGAAGAAAAACATTTCAAGACAAAGATCATTACAAACGTGAGGATAATAGCAATGAACCTAATCAAATTTTTTAAAAAGGAAATGCAAAGCTTCGTGCACGTTGTAGTAAGAGGCACAAAACGTGCATATTATAACCTCCTTATTTCATTTACAGTTAACCAGCCATTTTACAAAATGTAAGTAAAGTTTTATCTAATGCATTGTACCCTATGAATTACACAATATAAATGAACTGATCCCATTAAGAATAAAAATATGTTCATACCGCAGTTACAACACTTTGGATTGGGTGACAGACGCAAGATGAGTACAAAATATTACAAGAAGTCTCCAAAAGAAAGAACAATGCTGTTGTTTTATTTCAATTTTATTTTGTCATTCGAACAATTATATGAAGCAGTTTATATTAAACTTTAACAGGCAATCATATCAAGTTCGTCAGCACTTAAGATACCTACAAAAAGACGCATTGCCTCCCTTTACCTTACTTCTTGGACTTATATATTCGGCTCGTAGCTCAGAACCACCGCCTGGATGGTCACGGCGGAATCCTCATGAAAAGCTTGATTCATTGGCACTAACGCTGGATCTCCAACTGAGTCTGTGTAAGTAAACTTAATGTCAGATATTGTTTACATGGATAAGTCCATTGATTATTAAAAACCCCTATAAAAGTTGGCAGGAAATAGCCAGCTTGCCTTCCTGCCGTTTCGTGCCATTGTATGATGTGTCTTAGATTGTCAGAAAGCTGGTTATTTTCAGGCAAAACTTTACATAACATGTCCCTATCCTTTCGCCGCCCTCATTTCCACATCAAATTTTTGTCTGGTGCCTTCTGGGTGCCCTACTTCGGTGTGTCGGGGTCTGCGTCCTGTGAACGTTGCCTTTACCTTGTTGATCTTTAATTGTTTTAAGACCAGGTCTGTCAAACCGGTTGGTTGGTACTGGCACTTATATCAGATTCATGTTGTTATATTATTTGAATTTGTGCATATGGTGCCCTTTAATTGACCTATATTATCAAATGCCTTGCAGCCATTTTTAATAGGGATTTTTTTTCAAATAAAACTTGACATTTAAATATTTATGTATGGTCTTCTTTACACACTTTAAAAGGTATTTTAAACTGATGATGAGAAGAATGGCTTCAAGCAATTGTCTTTTTCATAAACCTAATGTCCATCAAAAGGCTTCATTTTTTAATGAAAATGAAAACTTCATCAACATACTAAGAATTACTACATGTATAAACAATTTCATGTCCTGGTGAACTTCAACATTTTAAATGAATTTTAATAAAAGCATGCCAGTAAAAGGTCTAATTGCAATGTGGAAAATAAATCCAATAAGTCGAAAATGTACTAATTGTAAAGGGCCATTGATCCATGAAAGGCATTTTTTCTGATATCATATATATGATAAGAAATCAATTTAAATCCCTATTCTTTTTTTGTTCAAGCGTTGAGACTGACACACAACTTTTCTGTTAAAAATGTATAGCCAAATCTATGCAACCATAGGAGTTTTAAAAATGTTGCAGAATGTTTGACAAATGTATCATAGAGAGCAGGAATTACTAATGACAGAGAGTCCGGTAGAAAATTGCTATTTTTTAAAATGTGATGAAGGTATAAATTCAATAGTAGATAAACTTTATTTTGATCACTGTACACAATGTGATGAAGGTTTTTATGGTTATGACATTTTCTTGAATAACTCTTCGGAGATTACTTGTTATGGACATCAGGTATTGAAGACCAAAGTTATATGTTTATATAGTAGATGGTTTTACCTGCATTTATAATATGATACTTTTAGTTGAATGTGGTAGGGGTTATGAAGATGCCATAGTTCGAAGGCGGCAAAAGATGTCACATTTATTATTCAAAAAACCACCGCCGTTAGCAGAGGATCCTTTCACAAAAAAGATATACCGAGGTGATTATGTCTTACGAGCTATAAAAGATATAGCCTAGTCCCCTTTAACCCTTAGTAGAATAGGAAACAATTACGATTACAAGAGTGGTGATGCATGTCTGGAAGAAACAAAACGCAGTGTTGGATCTCACCAACAGGAATTTTATCTGATAAATGGGTAATAGTCTTCCGAAAGCTGGATAATTTGATGGTATTAAGCTAGTTTTGAGTTTCTATCTTATCATTTATTTGTCATACTTCGACCTTTGGATATCCTCGACAAAAACAAATATTCAGTGATAAAATTTTAATAAGTTAAAAAAAAGAAACAAATAAAAATCAGTAAACTTTGTTAATTAAGCATTAATAAAAATTGAATTTATAAACTGTACTATAATTATTTTTAAGAGTCGATGACATAAATGAATAAATAAATTGATTAATAACTTAATTAATTAATAATACAATTAATTGAACAGAAACAAGTCGGTCCAGAGTCTACATTAAATAAACATTAAAATAGAACTACATTTCCTGTCTCAATCAAAGTTGTCACTACTTGCAACACTGATGTAAGTAGTGACTGCTCTAAGCCAGTCTGCGTTAATTCCATGCTTCTTTTTGAATAATTTCTCAGACTTTGAATTAACATAATTGTGAAAACTGAGCATTTGTTGCAAATATTTTGCATAATTCTGAGTTTTTTTTTTATGAGATATTCTTTGCCATGATTTATTACTTAGAACTTCTTCCGAGAATGTGTCTTTGGTGGTGGAAGACATGTGTCTTGTCAAACCAGTCTGCGTTAATGCCATGCTTCATTTTGAATAGTTTCTCAGATTTTGAATTGAAATAATTGAGCAAACTGAGCATTTGTTACATTTTTTGCATAATACTGAGTTTTGTTTGTTTATGAGATCTTCTTTCCCGACATATGATTTATTACTTTGAACTTCTTTTGAGAATGTATCTTTAGTGGTGAAGGACATGTGTCTTGTCCATTTTGTTAAAGAGCTTTCCCTTGCTTGAAGCTTGACATGTTTTGACATGACTGGTGGCAGGGGCAAAGAAAGTGTGGTTCCTGCCACAACTGTTACAACGACTTTAGCCCAAAAGATACTATGAATTGCAATTGTCCTCAAAAATGTGAAATGCATGTTTGTTAAATTGTTTTCTTCAAGGTAAAAAGGACGATTCTGGATACATCACCTGGTGTTTCTAATACAAAATACATTAAAGAACAAAAAGAAATGAAATAGTACCAATAAGGGAAATAATAAGGAGCAGAAAATATCTACTAAATCCAAATGATTTGAAAAACGTTACTACACAAAGTGAAGCTATCTAAGATATGTATCTGCAGGAATTTATTTTACAAGAAGAATTTGTTCGCAAGAACGAAATAATTTATATCACTGAAGAGGAGACGCACAAAAATAAATCTCTTAAGCTGAAATACATAAACAACCTCTTGAGGGAAGCCAAAATTATGGAAAAGTTGTGAAGGTTACATGCAAAAAATAAAATTTTACTTTTTATTACACTTTATATTACATATTGATAGATGATACTGAATAAGTGTCTGAGTATTCACCTGATACTTAAAAGTCTTCAAATGTTTTAGAAACACATCTTGCGAGCCCTCTTGTCTTTCATGTAGACTAGTCAAGGCTAATTGCTCCTCAATGGTGCTCTTGAGTTGTTGTTGATTTTTTGGCCGTCACCTTTTGAGTTGTCTTCTGTCTGGAAAATATGTTATTGTTTAAAGATACATGTTATCAATTTTCGTATAATCAATACTATTTAAATGTATGACTATGAAGCTGCATAGTTTTTTGTTAATTATTTTAAACGAAAGTGTATCTGTAAGACTTTTGCATAATTAAGATATATATGTAACATAGAAAGAAGAAGAATACCTAAAGAATTGAAAACGGCAAAACTGAAAATGTTGCAGGGTAAGTTTGATTGAGCCTGTTATGGAAGATACAGTCAAGTGCAATAAGGAATTAAATGTCCAGTTATATAAATATATAGCTATGGAGAGTATGTATAATTTATACAGTGTCTTAAATCGTTTAAGAAATGCGCTGTTTAGTATTTTACGGATTAGCTACAGTGCAGTTAAAAGAATTAAATTGAATTGATGATTTCCACAGATGCGTGTGTGTTTGAATCTTTATCTGAATTCATATTGTCATAATTTCATTTTTTCTTCACAAAATTATGATTTTGACATTTTTTAAAAGAATTATTCCTTTAAAATATTGCTTGTAAAAAAAAATGTTGACAAAGTTCTAAGTGATTTAGTTTAAACATTTTTATGATGAAAAATTATATTTCGTCCTACACCAGTTTATTATCTGCTAAATGTAACATCGAATCATGTATATCTCATATATGCCAACAACATACATGGATAATTCTAGGTTTGTTGTTAAGTGTGACATAAAATCCTGTTATCGTATTTTTTATTTTGTTGCAGACTTTTTATTAATGACCTATCACTTTACATTTATATTTTCAAAAAAGCAAAACAAGATATTTCTTTCATTCGGGCGTTATTCGCCAGATTTGAAAAAGGTAAGTACAACAAGTATAAGACACCTTTGTATAAATTGTATAAAACCATGGAACATGACATAAGGAATGAGAATAATCCATCATTACGCGATACTTGTGATAACAAGAACTGTCGCCACTGTAAACCAGATATTTAAATAGACACGCGAAAGTGTTATTTTATTTGATTAAACGATGTTTCGATTCGTTTCATGTAAATACATTATGAAAATAATCTTACTCCGATTGTCGTTGATTTTAATAGTGTTACATCTTTGACAAACTACTTTATTATCTAAAAGCAGCAAGGGTCCTATACAAAGATAAAGAAAAGAGAGAAGTAATATGTATACTTTATTATCTTAAGCCAAAGAGGGAACTATACAAAATAATCAGAAGAGCGAAATATTATTATACATGATATTAGATATGTCAAATGTATGTTATTCAATTGCCAAATTTACATTTTCATGTTAATAAAGGGAGTTAATTAGAAATTTATTGTCTATAAAGTCTAAGTCAAATGTTTCAATAAGAAAATGAATGTTTATATTTTATGATTACATATAATATGAACAAATATTTACAGTACATATTTTACATATTCTTTGATCTTTAAAAATGGTTCTAGAAACATAATTATATACATATATAAAGTTTCACTTAAGTGTGGTAACAACCTAAATTGCAAAATACATGATATTTAATACAATGCAATGATTTTAAAGCGGATTAAATAAAAGGTTTAAGGTTTATTGTGATTCTCTCTACTTCCCATAAAATGATTAAATAAGATTTACACTTCCAGATTAAATATGTTAACAAAAATTAACTCAAAACGGTAATTGAGAGAAAATATAGGGAAAGTTTGCATCAGCTAGTCATAGTAAAGAAGTAAATATGAAGATAATATACAAGATACACAGGTGAAGCTATATAATTATCATTATTATTATCAATTATCAGATTCGCAAGAATGAGGAATTTTACATGATACTGATATAATATTGTTGTAAAATGTAATCTATGTTTTATCATGGCATTAAAAGGTATTTTAATTTCAAAACAAGAAGTTGTTATATTAACATGTATGCCAGCATGAGCAATTTGATAGGCATAGAAATAAACGTGTGGCTATGTTAGGCCGCTTAACATTGCAATATGTTCACACCTAAAGAATAAATATCCATATTCTGCTGCGTCGTTGTAACACGTTTTTAATATACTTGACTCAGAGTGCCATATAAAAGTAACTTACTGCAACGAAGACCCGATTCAATTTATATCGTATTATAATTGTCAAATGATATCGCGCTAGTACGCGGAAAGCATGACAAAATGATTACCTTTATACGTCAACAGCACCGCAAAGGCAGGGCCATGTACGCCCGAATGTACATTTGTTGGGGGTAATAAAATATTATTGACCCTTGTGGCTAAGGTGATTGCCCCTTATGGTTTAGGCATAAGAATTGCAGCAACGGTTTATTTTAAACAACATTTTATTTATAACCCACACATTTACATAATAAAGTACATAAAATAAAATTTACGGATTGAGTAGGATACTTGTAAATATTTTATAAAAACTCTCTCCGTGTGGAGCCACGGTTTAATCTTGCGTGACCACTAAATGGGTTCGAATTCTAGAAGTAAATGCATCTCATATATTTAGCAGGCGATGTGTTTTTGTTGAAGCTTGTAACAAACGAGGTTAGCCAAATTCATCTTTCCTGTTTCAGCATTATCTGACCTAGTGTGCTGGTGCGCTGTATAACAAAACAAAATAAAAACAAAATGATTATGGAAATACATATAAAAGGTTAAAATCCAAAGGCAACAACAAAAGTACTCAACGTCTTAAAGGAAGACAGAGCAAAATTTTTCGATTACTGTAGCTAATCATTCCTACATTAGAAACCAAATGAATCCGTCCACTTAGGTTTAGTAAAATTCTCATCATTATAAGAATAAGTTCTGAATAAATAAAGTTAATATTAAAAACAGATTTTAAATAATAATATATGTAATTCATTAATTGGAATCTTGTTAAAAAATCGCATTAAAATTTATGGAATGCCGCAAATGACAAAATATTTGTCTTTTTCGAGCGCAACATGTACAAATACTTTTCTCATATATACATTAAAGACACGTTGTTTTTGATTGTCGGTGTGGCTTTTTGACTCTCTTGATCGAGAACGGCTTATGTACAGCAGTAGGTGAAATAAAAAGAAAGGTGTAGACGAATCGAAAATTATTAGTTTTCTGCAATCATATTCTTTCTAAGGACACATTCAATTTGATAACGGTGCAATGAAGGGAGTAATCATTTTTGATGTAATTAAACAAAATATATTTCATCACGGTTGTACATTTGCATATATGCTGGTATTAGAAAGTAATTATTTCAACATATTTGATGTATTCAAACACTAAAATATATCATAACAGAAGTTAATCTGCATGTATGAGGGTAATAATAATGTCTCGCGAAATATACTTATGTAAAATTAAAGTTTATGCGTGTAACAACTATAAAACGTTGATTTCCTTATACAATGAAATTAATATAAAACAATTTACGGTTGACTTGTGGATTATGGACAAGTTAACAATAGTTCCCTTATTCAATTTGCATACGAGCTGATTAATTTTATTTATATTTAATGGCGCAAAACCGTTATGTTAAGTACAAAATATGAAAACAAAGATCAACAAGGAAGAATAATTTAAAACGTTATAAATATGTTGTACTTCGCAAAAAAACCCCCAAAAAAATGTTATTCTCGTTCTGATAACTCGTTTTTGTAACTATAACTTTGGTTAGGACATAACGAATTTAGAAGCGATTAAGGTTGAGCATGTGTAAATGGATATGTACCGGTATCTTTATATGTTTCGGTATTTGTATCACAAGGACACTTAACAATGCAGAGATTGATTCAAACTAGTTAAGCCAACCAAAGGAGGAGTTCAATCATAACCAATATGTTTGTTCTGATGGAATTGACAATGACATGTCTGGTATACTCTAATCGAAGAATACAAGTTGTATATTATATGAGGTTTTGGTTTTAAATATTACCATTGGAAATCTTACCGACAATAAAATAGTTTACTGTACTCAAATTGTGAGTGGTATGACTGTTATCGTCAACTTTGTTCTATCATTTATTAACATAGCATACTATATCTTGAAGTTATATGTAGTACTAACGTTTACTATGTTGATTTGCGGCGTTATAAGACTTTGTCCAACTATATACAGAGGAAATATCTCATGATATATGAGTTACACATTTTTCTAATATCAACATACGGTAGTAAGTGTCAAAAGACGTAATGATAAATGTTTATAATTAAAAAGCATAACCTTTGATTTATAAAAGGTCGCAGATTAAAACTGCAGAGACATCTAAGTCACAATATTTCATGAAATTCGAATTTAAAAACAAAACCTCTGAAAATTAAGAAAAGTAAAACTATTCAAATTTAACTTTTGCATGTTACGTGCGATTAATGGCTGCTTTTGCAGTATTTATCATATTATATTTCTACTGAGTGACTAACGCTATTTTTTATTTTGACTTCTTACTGGTAATTAACATGGATTGTATGTGCCGTTTACATTTGGATATTAATTTATTTTCATTTCACAATATCTTATTTTTAAATACATTTTCAAAATATTTGTGAATGTTAGCACGAATCTGATTTACGTTTTTACTTATTTTATACATTAAAAGCAAGAATCAATTGCTGTACATACTGTCAGAAAATTTAACCACTACCACCAACACAAAATAACAATATCTTGTTTTTCTGAAACAGTCATCTATTTAAAGGATCTCAATTAGAAATTTCTATTTAACTTTGTAGAATGAAAGCACCTCTTTTTAAAGATATGGTATGAAATATAATAAGGTTTTAAATAATTATAAGAATTACTACGGAAAGAGCAGGATAAGTAATTGATTTAAAAAGAAGCAGATTGCTGCACAGTAAATCTTAATATAGCTCAGTAAAAATGTATGATCTTTTATTAATACTGGCTGCTTGTAATTGTCTTCTTCGTTCTGTTTAATAATAAAATTCCATGAAGAAAAACAGCTCAGACGTTTCATTCATTAATGATAAAGCATGAATTGGCCATACAATTTACTCTGGATTATAATGTCTACAACTTTATTATATACCAGTTACTTGAGGCATTTATTTTGGTTGAATGCGGTAAAATCGAATTAACTTTTTCGAATTAACTATATATAGTCTGTCTTTATTGGAGTGTTGGGCAAAGCATAGGATGCAATCCAGACAAGTAATTTGCTTGAATAAAAAATCATTGCATACCAAAGAAATTGATTCCAAAATAATTTGATTTGCAGTAGACAATATTCTTTTTCTGCTTTTGTCTTTTTAAGACATTGAAATATATATTTATTACGTTATCTTTAATCATGCGAAATCGTGATTTTTAAAGCGTAGGCCGATTAAAGATTAATGAAAGTAAAAGCAAAACCATGATTCTATTTTGTTACTTTCATGTTTAAAACAATTAGTTATGGATGAGTTGCAATATAATACCAAATTTTTTATACGTTTTGAACCGGAATTGGAGTGTTACACAGACCGGCAACAGACTTAACGAGACTAAAAATAAAACGAAAACGTATTTCATTGTGATATTATCGTTTTGCTGTGAAATTGGCTGATGCTGATATTAGGAAATCTATTTCTTTTATTTAAATCGCCGCTCCCTTATTGTCCAAGAGTCTTGGTAATAAGGTACAGTAATCAAAGAATTGTGAAATATTCGCACAGCTTTCTACGAGTTTGACTGTGTCTATGCTTCCGTATTTATTACAGAATATTAGCGATGATGTCATTAAGGTTTCTGGATACAATAAGAAACTTTTTAGAACACCTGCGTGTCTTCCGGTAGCTGTTTGTCCATTTGTAATTGGCGTTGTTAGAAAAATTGTTTCCATCTCGTAGAGGATTGCATTTTTTAATATTCTATAATTTAAGTTACTGAAAATGGTGCACGTGAATCTATCACAATAACAAGTTATTAAAACGTTTTTGCGTTATTACCTCAATTTCTATATTTTGATTCGTAAAATGCTATATAAAGTACATATGTTCAATTTAGTAATAAATCGTTAGATGTAATTTCAAAATAAAAATGAATTTCAAATAAAATGCTTCCAAAATGCTGGTATAAAATAAATTTTGTTTGTTTGTTTCAGTATTTCAGTCATATAGGCGGGTAGTTTCCTAACCATCGTTCCTGGAGAATTACACCAGTACTAGACTATCTTCCTCGTGCTAAACTACTAAAACATCTCCCGGGGATCGAACCCACGCCAGAGAGGTAACTGGATTAGAAGTCATCGACTCTAGCCCCTTGACCACGGAGGCGGTCTATAAAATAAATATGGTTACGGTAGTAAAATATGGTTTCGGTAGTAAAATGCATTCAAATGGAAAGGCGCATAAAAAACTTACTGCTAAAAGGGTAAAAGCAGAATATTATGTCAATACAAAACATTTAATTCTGTTTACGTGCCATATTCTTGCATGTTAAATAACACAGTCATTTTATGTTACAACTCTTTCGATAACCGACCGTAAGATTATGGAAACAATATAATTCTTCTGTTGACAAGTACAAATGTTGCTGCAATGCAGCAATTGAGAAGCTCCGTGCAAACAATGCGCTCATTACGGATACCTTACCAAATAATTTCTGCGCACAAGTCATTTTCTTTTCAGATTAAGGATTAGTGTACATTATTCCGTATGTTTTGTAAATCATTTAAATTTGCATAATTATACTAATCGTATGCACTGTCCATGACAGAGGGACCAGATATTAAATTTAAAAACATGCTTTCACTGATGCCTACCTGGTAACGAAAGTAATAGAAAGAAGACTTACAAGACTTGTAATGTGACTGACAGCAGTGCAACATTGTTCTGTTTGTGTCACTTCTGTAGTGTGTAATATAAGATGATAAAACATATCAAAGCATGTTCATTTTCTTGTTCACCTATAATGCTTCTCACTTTCTACAAATATAAACAAGTAATCACTGTAGAAAATATTAAAATCCACATGTAAATAAGCCAAATCGACTTTATTTTTCAAAATGACCCTAACATGTTTCGCGCCAAATGGTGTATCATGTTAATCAAGAAAGGCATTGATGCAAAGCATCAAAAGGCGTCCAAGCAAGAAATGCAGCAAGTGACGATGAACTAGTAGACAGACATATGATGACTAGATAATCTTTTAATTTGTGCAATGGTTAATTGGATTTTACCAGAATTGTACATGTATATCATGGATGAATGGGCGGACCAAAGACATTGTTCATCATGAACTTTGATCGGCTTGCTAAAGCTAAAAATAAAAAAATAATAAATGTATTTTCTTTGAAACATACAAAACAGTCAAATTGAACAAAGTCTGGTTTTCATTATAATTGTAACAAATAAACAAACTGCATATAAAAATAGTAACAAAAGAGACTAATATTGTAATATAACAGGCATTTTTTCTATAAAATTAAGAAAAATGGTTTCTTTTGATGCCTTGGACATAAGATACAGTAGCTAAATTTTAAGTCTCAGATAAATACTAAAAGAAGAACACACACTGGAATGAAAAATTTGGGATGGATTTCTTAAAGACGAAATCAGGATATTTTTGTTATAGCGTTAACAAAAATAATAGTACATCTAAAATCATGAATAAATTTGCATGGCATGTTGATATATTGAAACATTTTCAATGGAAGAATGCTACTTGTATTTTAAACAGGTTTCATAGGGTATGAGGAAATTCACTAACATCATGTTCATGCGAGTCAAAGATATAAAAGATATTTGACAAAGAGCTTTTGTTAATTGATTTATTGGGAGATGACTATTTTGTTGAATTGCTTCAAAATCCTCGCCTGACCCACCAGTGTGTTTACATTCCTATCAATAAATCCATTACACATCGACGAAAGTTTCTGTTGTTAAAATACATGTCGCATTATTCGGCAAATCAACATTCCACTCAAACAACCACAAAACCGATTGCCTTCAAACAAAATGGAATCAACTTCAAATAGCGAAAATTCGGGACACCAGGGTCGATTTGAATAATTAGGGGAGCTATTAATTTACTTTATTTTTTTCGATAAGTTATAAAGGGTGCAATTTATGGTTGAATACGTTTGTATTTCATTCTGCAAAGCTCTCAAGTTCGTTCAATTACCTAAGCGGTTTATTAAACTACTTCTATAAATAGATTTTCGGACTTTCTTAATGTTAAGGATATATCTATTTATAGCTTTGTTCCCGTTCTCATTCGTTAATATGACATACTGCTGCGAATCACCGAAATGGAGACCAATATATGACTTCATATAATAGAAATCGAAAGGAAATCGTGCTTCCGAATTTATTTTTAGCTGTAAATCAAAGGGATTAATTGATAAAAATCGGGTCCATGCACACAAAAAATGGTCAAAACAAATAGCTCCGGAGCAATAAATTGTATAAAATAATCCATATGATGTAGCTTTACAAACAATCAAATACGGTACAAGCATTGGTCATTGAATATCAGTTTATTCGAGAAATATTCGTTACAAAACAGAGTACCGAGGACAAGTGCTATATATAATACAGAATATACCGTAAAAACCTAATACGGATGCACGATACATTACAATACCTGTTTTTTGTGTTATTTCTTTCTTCTTGGTGAACATTATTTGTGTATATGACAACTATGTAAAATTTTCAGGCATAAACGTAAATTTAGTATTATTTTCTTTTTCTTTTTTCTTGCCGATAAACAATCCTTTTCATTTCTTCAACAAATTTTAATAACTTATGAAACTGTAAAAACACTTTTTCAGATTTTTATATTTTACAACAGCAGGTGTCAATTCAAGTGCTGTGTTGCAGCTGTAAAAAGTTGCCCAGTATTCAATTAAGTGTTGTGATATTTCTGGTCCTTCGCTATCATTGCTTCCAGCACGTAGGTGTTGAAGATTTACTACTGCTAAAGCCGGTACAAGTGGGAATGAGAGATGTTGCACTTTTTACATCTCTCATGAACCGATTCTGCAATTTTCATTTTATATTGTTATTACCAGTATTTCTAAGGAATCAATGATTTTAGATTTTACGTCACAATAGCAATTGTCCAATGCTGCCAAGTACTTCACTTGCAATTGTTAAGAATTAAATATTCCCTGGTCCTTCTAGATTATTTATTACAGCTCGTATGTATTTAAGATTGAATTTCGCTTAAGACGATGCAAGGGGGCTTGATAGATGCTGCGCCTATTTTTCTCATAAAAAGACCTAATCATTTTCATGTCATATTGTTGTTTTCAGGGCTTCCGAGGGATTATCTCTCATCTATTTTTTTACATTAATGAAATATACATAAAACAAACTTTTAAACTTAAAACCTTTATTCAAATATTTCTCTTCTCTTTTTGATGCAATATGCATCTATAAGTGATAGATTATTCATTATTAGAGTTCACGTTCAAAAAGATTATTCATTATCAGAGTTCAAGTATAAGGTTTTATTTTAGCAAATCCGCGAACTTATTGCTTTAGGCCATTCACAATATATTTTAAATACAAAATCATTCAAATTGACACGAGTTGCATGCAAAGATAAACAAACCCATAGACGTTTATTTGTTTGCTAGACAGCAGATTTATTAGTACAGAACGATCCCAGGGAGAGTTGCATTGTTACAACTGTATTATTGAAAAATGATAGAAAAAGGGATACATATTTTTGAAACGCATTTATATCTAAAAGTAGCATATGGGAAATATCGCTGTCATATGAATATGTATTTGAAATTTATCACATATATTTGTTGTTTATCCACGTTGTAAACAGTAGTATGGGGAAATCTCTTTATTTTCTCTAAATAACACCCAGACTATGATGAATTCTTTGAACTGCTAGACTTGCAGATAGGAGATTCTGAAACAACTTATATTTATACACGTTTAAGGTGAACGGTGCATCTTCCTTTATAATAAATAGTGTTTTGTGAAGCCTGTTTTAAAATAACATTTCATCTGTAAAAAGAGAGCCACTATTTGATCTGAAGAGAATAATATTTGGCTACTGCACCGCTCTATATATCCATTCGTAGTTAATATTTATTACAGATATGCACTATGAGACAACTCAAAAACAGAAATTTGGTCAAACGCACTTTGCTTTGTTTATCCGTTAGATGTCGATCGTCTGTGTATTAGTAGAACTAAAACAAAGACCACTACTTAATTAAAATTATAAAAGAAACAGTCGTGTCGTTTCACAATGTAATATAATATGAATAAATATATGTCACTTCAAGACTGTGCATGTGAGGATATATTTTTATAACATGCTTTGCAGTGGAAAATGAAATTATATTTGATAATTTTCACAGTGAAATTACATTTGATAATTTCACTGTAGACATACTATATTTGAATGTGAATGAAAATACTATTTGATAACTTAATGGAAATATCAACAGGAATTTATTCCGTCGTATGTAAATTTTGTCTCTTTAGGAGAAGGAAGTAAATAACAGCAAACACTGTGTAAAAATGCAACAAAGTTCGAGAAATTTTACAGAACTAAATTTCAAAATTGGTATGCTGACGTCATGATGTGATGACGTCATGAAGAAGAACGCATGACGTTACGCGGCAAACCAAGTTTTTATGACTTAAATCACTAAAAAGAATTAAATCAATAGAAAATTTGTTTGGTTTGCTTGAAGATTGAAATATTCCAGAATAATCGAAATTCGATCACAGTATATATTTGGTCATTTTAGAAAATATGTCGTTCTTACTTTTTTGGAGCGATACCGCTATGCTCGCGCACCGTTTGTTTACTGTAGTGACCCAGATGTCAGCAATGTAAAACTTACTCAAAATGGGGATTCGAAAGGTATAAATCAATACTTTAAAGTATGTTAAGTAAAATATAATTATTTGCTCATCACAAATATCAAAGTTAAATTTCATCAATATAAATTTATTTATAAAAATACTTGTTTATGAATGTTTATTTTGAATTTGAAGAAAATCCATGAAGAAATAAGAAAGTTAAAGAATGAATAAGAAAACTTCAAAGTTAAAGGAAGAGATAATTCTGGAAATATGGATCTAGATTTAAAAACCTTGTCATATTATTATGATGTGGGATTTTAAAGTAAATCCTATAAGGAATGAAGAAGTTGGATTAAAAGATACCAATTTCTCGAAAAAAAAGAAGTTCAAGGGGGACATAATTCTAGAAATAGTCTTGCTACAGTATTTAACCTTGTCACAAATGTCGAGTGATAATAAGAAACATATATATGTAATTTGATACATTAAGAAATAAAGAAGTTATTTAAAAAAGACAACATTTTTTTATAAAAATTCTAAGTTCAAGGGAGGTAATTCTGATAATTTTTGTGCTAGAGTTGTAAACCTTGTCACATATGATGTGGTTGATGGCCAGAAACTTATATTTAAAGTTTGAAGTAAACACCTTAAGAAATAAAGAACTTATAATGAAAGAGCGTAAAAATTCAAATCAGAAATCTTGAAATTCAGTCTATTTGTTGCCATAGCAACCAGAATTTTCAACATAGGAAGAAAAGTAAAATATGGGCATAATTTGCAGACTGTCATCTTCGCATATTTCAAGTTTCATAAAAATATTTACAGACCTTTTTGAGTTATCACTATATCCAGTTTATGTGTAAAATTTGCCATATTTTCAGTCTATTTGTTGCCATAGCAACCAGAATTTTCAACATAGGAAGAAAAGAAAAAGACGTGCATAATCTCCATACCGCCATTTATCCATATATCAAGTTTCATAAAAATATTTTTTCAGTACTTTTTGCGTTATCCAGTTATGTGGACAGATAGACAGACGGAGGGTAAACCTAAAGTCCCCTCCAGTTTAACTGGTAGGGGACTAATAAAGACCAACAAGGCAAAGGCAACGTTCACAGGACGCGGCCCCAGACACACTAAACGAAAACCTGGAGTGGACATAAGGGTGAATGGAGTGGGGCATGTAATGTGAAATAATATCAACTAAGGGAATTGTAGGGATAAGGGCTGTAAGGGTGAAAAGGTGAGGGGGGAATTGAGAAAATACCTACCGTCAACGACAATCCAACAAGACAGACATCACAAAACATGTAAACACCCAAAACTAGTAACAATACAGACATGAAAAACACGTGAAGGAACACTGAGGGGTACCGCCTTGGAACGGTCAGTGGTAGTTAAACCATTGGGGAGTTTAAATCGGTTTTAGGCGCGCCAAACCTCACTCAAGTCAAGTCAAGATATTACTCAATCAGTAGGGGTTTTCTGACGTTTGGGAAAATCAAGATAACGTAGATGCCAAACTCTTCCTACCTTCATTTAGATAACGGCTTTTTGACTGTTACGTTCAGAGCTGGCGAGCTGATTTGCAAGCAAATAATGTTCTGAACACTTTATATTTATACCTTAAAGATGAGTTCGTCACGAGCTACTATCTTTATGTAATAAACTCTAAGTATTTACGTCACTCTTTGACAAGAATACGCGTATCGGCATGCGCATTGAAACTGGTATGCACTGTCGGAATCGCATAGAACGGTCCGAGCGAGTTTGTCAGCTTTGTGATTCTCAAGAAATTGAGAATGAATATCACTTCACTATATGTGAAAAAATAAAAACTTAAACGGGTCCAAATGGGATTTAAAGGAATAAGGGGGGTGAGAAAATACCTTCCGTCAACGACAATCCAGACATCACAAAGCATGCAAACATTCATTACAAGTAACAATACAGACATGAAAAACATGTGAAAGAGCACAGGAGGGGTATCGCCTTGGAACGGTCAGTGATAGTTAAACTACTGGTGAGTTTAAACCGGTTTTAGGCGCGCTAAAGTTCATTGTTCTCATGAAATATGATAAACAAGGAAAGGCGGCGTTAAATGAACGCAACCCCTACCCGACCCAGCAACAAGGACACGACATATTGCATTAAAAAAGTATTTCGCCCAAACTTACAGCAGTTCTTGATATAGGACCGTAGAGTAGATAGCGTTAATTGAGCTATAATCAAAGCTAAACTTAAACTGTACTGATATTTACACATGTATTGTATCAATTGACAGCTTACACAACAATCTATGCGTTGCATGTACATAGTTCGTGCAGAACGTGGTTGAAAGCGAGATATTGGCCTAGTTAAATATATGAATACCCTTCGTATGTGTAATTTAAAGCCTGTCCGATCAATGAAATAGTGAAAAACAGAATCCCTAAAGAAAGCCCAACAAAACAAAATTGAAAATGTTGCACGCACGGTTTGATTGAGCATGTTCATGGACGGTAATGGAAAGTGCATGTTACCGTCCACGCCCACTAGCACCGGCTCAAGAGGAATTCAACATTTAAACACCACAATGGTGTAATTTTAAATTTAAGAACATCTGCAGATGTGTTCATACGGTGGTTATCATGGAACCTTAAATGTGACACAGTATGGTCCCTAAGTTAAAGAATGCGTGTGCTCTAAACGAGAATACAATGGGCGGAACTAAATAAAAGGGATCATAGGTTATGTTAAATGCGTTGCTTCAGCACATGTTAATCCACGAAGAGGTGCATTAATTTTGTATAATTATATAGGGCGTATGTTAGACATACAAATATTTAAAGAATCATATGTAATTTATAAATGTACAGTTAATTACCTTTATGTATTAAACTGATGCAAGTGACACCTAATGCAATTATAATGATAGGAAATGAAGTAAAAATGTAGTGTTTTTAGCAAATAAATATCGGTTCTGGTGAAATCTTCAAAACGCGGAATTTGTTAATTATATTGGTACAAAAATACCGCCGTCAACAGTTTCCTTAGAATTTAGCTATTACCTACTCTCATGAAACAACTGATAAAGCTTGTGTACAATAAGATTGTCCTATATGCCTCGCTTGTTTCCAGTACTTTAAAACTTCGATACTTCGATTGTCATAACCTAAATGAAATCAAAATTTACATATAGTCAAACATAAAAACACGCTCCCTGATAGCACAATTTGAAACCCCACAAAAAAGTAACCAATGAACGAGCATCTGAATATGACATTTCCGTCGCTATCCCTTTCTCTGTCGTCCCCAGACAAAATGACCTAATCAATGGGCATGTTCTGGAGTGCGGGTAACTAATACCTGCACTCCAGTTAACGCACTTGCATGTATATGTATACGATTTAACTCTGTCCCTTTTTCAACAAAAAGGTCCCCAAACTATGATACAAAAGTACTTTTATTGTACTGCAAAAAGACATGGATATATGATTTGCCTTCTTTTAGTCTATTAAATTAGTAAATAACATATCAAAAAGTTTCAATTTGTAATTTTCACTTTCTTCAAACCATTTTATCAATTCCGAATTATCCAACCAAATATGTTTGAATGAATTAGGCTATTCTATATTGCTTATAACTTCATGCAATCCAATATATGCTGTCTAAAACATTTATTCATAATATAGAGAGACCAAGTAAATAAGGATTCCAGTCTTTCTTATAAAACTTCATCTTGTTAAATTACAGTCCACTGGAATTTCCAGATAAATGGAATAAAGTATTTTTTTACAAGATGTCGCGCCTGAAGCTAAATGTTTACTTCTTTCATACACGTATTTATAGCTTTTAATCAATGATTATTATCTCACGAACTTTATAGAAACCTTCCTCATACATCATTGAACCTGAAGTCTTAATAGCGTCTAGATTCATACATGACTGATAATTCACACTGATTAGTGCGAAAATTCCTTACTTATATAAGTGATCTCCAAGATTAGATTTGAACCAGAACTTAAACAGGCTCAATCAAACCGAGCCTGTATCATTTTCAATTTTGCCGTGTTGAGCTTTCTTTAAGGATTCTTATTATACCCCGCACAACAAAGTTGTAAGGTATAGTTGAATCAGCTTGTCCGGCCGTCGGGCGACCGTCGGTTTTTTCTTGTCCGCCCAATAACTTAAGATTCCTTTGACCCACAGTCTTCATATTTGGCATGGGGGTTAGTCATGATTAGTAGATGTCCCCAATTGATTTTGAGGTCACCAGGCCAAAGGTCAAGGTCACAGGGGCCTTGACTTTAAAAAGCTTGTCCGCCCAATAACTAAAGATTCCTTTGACCCACAGTCTTCATATTTGGCATGGAGGTTAACTTAAGATTCCTTTGGCCCACAGTCTTCATATTTGACATGGAGGTTAGTCATGATTAGTAGATGACCCATATAGATTTTGAGGTCACCGGGTCAAAGGTCACAGGGGCCTTGACTTTAGAAAGCTTGTCCGCCCAATAACTTAAGATTACTATGACCCAGTCTTTATCCGTGTTATTTGTGCCGTGTGGCGGCTGTAAAAAGTCTCCCCGTACATTTAATCAATGATGTTATATTTTCGATCCTTGAAGATTGTTCAGGACGTCATTATTGTTGTGCTTGTGGTATTTTTAGTTTCAACTTTTCGGCATTTTCTAGTTGGGTGGTTCCAATATTCCTACATGAATAATGTTGAATCACCCTTAGGATATGTTGCCTGCTTTTTAAATTTGTCTTTTGACGTCTTATCTGTGATACGCAGGCTTCATAACCTCTGATCCCCTTTCAAAATTCCATTTTATTTAGTTCCGCCCATTGTTTTCTCGTTTAGGGCACACGCTTTTTATTACTTGGGGACCATACGCCGCTTTTCATGGAATGGCACGGAAGTGTCACATTGAAGGTTCCATGATAACCGCCGTATGAACACATCTGCGGATGTTTCTAAATTCAAAATTTTACTATTTCACGTTTAAATGTTGAATTCTGCTTAAGCCGGTGCTAGGGGGCGTGGACGGTAGCTTGCACCATGAACAGGCTCAATCAAACCGAGCCTGCAACATTTTCAATTTTGCTGTGTTGGGCTTTCTTTAGGGATTCTGTATTTATCTATTTTTTTTTTATATTTGGCATAGAGGTAAGTCATGATTAGTAGATGACCCCTATTGATTTTGAGGTCACCGGGTCAAGGTCACAGTGGTCTTTAGCTCAAAAGGCTTGTCCGCTCAATTGCTCAAGAATGCTTTGGTCAACATATTTGGTATTAATGTTGGTTTTCACTAGTAGATGACCCCTATTGATTTTTAGGTGACTTTGTCAAAATATGAAAAACAAGATCAACAAGGAAAGGCGGCGTTCAATGAACGCAACCCCCACATAACCCAGCAACAAGAACCAACGGCAAGGAGCCCAGGCGGACCCCAAACATAAAAAGGACAGGGCAACGACACGTTAATCATTAAATTATAAATAATTTGTAACTGATTAGGAATTCAAAGAAAATAATAAATAGGCCCACAAAGGGGAAGGGGACAGAAGACCGGGGAAGGGGGGGGGGTTAATCAAAGAAATAAAAACTAGAGGCAATGGGGAAAATACTTACCGTAGACGAGAAAACAACAAGGGACACAAGCAAGTGTCACCAAAACAGTATGAAACAACATAGACAAACATCTGAGGAACACAGTGGGGCGCCGCCTTGGAACGGTCAGCAGCATAATAATGACTGCTGGGGAGTTTAAACCGGTTAATGGTGCACCAAACCTCGCTCTTAGCCCCACCATGTTCCTATAAACGAGACAGTGTAAATAAAATGAATCCCCGCCAAGTGAAATTCTAACAGTTGTCATGGTTACAAAAGGTTAAATAAGTAAAACACTAAAATGCTCTTGTAGAAACATATAAAAGTAAACTCAATGACCATAACAAAAGTACTCAATGTCCTAAAGGAGGACAGAGCAACAAGAAAATCACCTACAAGGGCCCGACGAAGCAAGGCAGAAGACGAACATTAAGACAATTCAGTCCCAAAGGGCTTTACGAACTATCCATCATAGAGTCTCCCACTTGGTCCGTCAGATGCAATCAAAAGAGGAAAGCGTAGTGTCCAACTGTAAAAGGGTTGAACACTAAACATGCAGTATGTCTTAAAATAGTAGGGTCATAACCTCTTTTAATAAAACGTTTAATGATTTTAGTAAAAACAGCAGAAAAATTACCATGACCCAAAATCTTACGAAGTTTGTAAACCACATCGCCATAAAAACCAGGCTGGCTAATCCCTTGTCGCAGAAGAGTTTTTAAATCACTATTGAATTTAGAAATTAAATCAAAGTTACGATTGTAAAATTTAGTAAAATATTTCCGTAATTTATGATAGCGGTAGCCCTGTTTAAGAAGCTTGCTGGTAATAAAAATATTCCGCTCGTTGAAATCCTTTACGTTGTTACAAGCTCTAGCGAATCTAATTAACTGAGAAACATAAACCCCGTAGGATGTTGCATGGGGTACGTCTCCATCTAAATGTGGATAATTAACTATACAAAAGTCAAAGGTCACAGGAGTTTTTAATACAATAAGCTTGTCTGCTAATATGCTAAAGAATGCCTGTCCACAATGCAGTTTGTTCATGACCAATTCCACCTCACAACAAAGTTATAAGGAGGACATACTGAAATCAGCTTTTCTGTTTGTTTGATTTTGACCTCCCAATAAATTATACAATGTACAGTCTTAGAAATTTGTGGGGCAGTTGGATGTGATATGTAGAAGACCCCTGTTGATTTTGAGTTGAAACTGGTTGTCATGGATATTGTGTCCTTTAAATATGTTCAATCAAAGCTACAGAATATTTTTGTGTTAAGCTTTATAAGTTGGGGAGGTTTGTCATATTTGATGTTACTACATATATTTAAAAAAGTGTTACTACTTGTATGTAACAAAACCCTAGAATAGACATTTCAGAATATTTGCCTCCAACAGGTAAGAATATGACAACATGTAGAATTATATATAGCATGCTTTCATGGTGCCAGATATACTGATTCATATGATACCTAATGTTGCTTGGTTTAAATTAATAATTTACAATATCATTTGGTTCAGAAAAGTGTTTTTATTATTTTTTAAATTCCTATATGATTGTAATGGAATGGAGGGTAACTTTTCTTTTTACATTGGGTAAATCCTTTTTTAATTGTTTTTATGAATATCTTGGTGTACACATTAACTTATATGAATCAGTAAAACGAAGCGACGCCTTCCCGTGGTGGCACCGTCAACAGGCGTCCGTCCTGGAGTGTAGTGCTTTAACCTTCACCATATATACTCATTTCTTGCTTTCCCGATGGTTTCTGCTGCTCCAACTGGAATTTTACTCTGGGTAAGAGTGGCATCAGACAGTTTTCCTCGTTCAGCATTAAGCTGTAAACAGGTATAATATGAAAGGCAGGGTATTGAAAATATCAGGAAAGAAACCTTTTATTTTTCAGCAAATATTGATTCATACATGAATATCTCTAGAATTGTATAATTCCAGTTGGAAACCATTGGGAAACCAGACCTAAGTCAGGTGTGCATACATATATATATTTTAATGTAACATAGTAAATCCTTGCATGAATAGATGTGGCCAAATTACAGCATTGATGGGTTTTTATGTGTGATGAATATCAACAATGTTATAAATCTCATGACAGAGTATGGTGACACAAATTGAAATATTACATATGCACGACTTAATAAAATATTTGAATAACTCACCTGTACAAAAGTTATTTTACAGTAAGGGTTCTATTAATTCCATGAAGGGTGACTTCTACTATTGTTATCAGCCTAATTTTATATTTATGTTGGCATTAAATTTTACCTTCTACATTATAACATATCTGTTTCTGTCTAAGCTTTAGATTGAAAACTTTTATTCTTTTTCAATTATCACAAACTTGCAAATAATATATGGCTTATACCTTCCTGCATATAACTTTAGGTTAAGGGTAGTACTGGATTGCAGAAACACACAGACAAACAGTACACTGGTGATGAAAAACTTCATTTAATGCAATCCCGACCCTGCCATAGTGAACAAACGACATCCATTCAGGTACAGCAGATATATTATGATATGATATGAAAAACAAGATCAACAAGGAAAGGCGGCGTTCAATGAACGCAACCCCCATATGACCCAGCAACAAGAACCAATGGCAAGGAGCCCAGGTGGACCCCAAACATAAAAAGGACAGGGCAACGACACGTTAATCAATAAATGATAAATAATTTGTAACTGATTAGGAATTCAAAGAAAATAATAATAGGCCCACAAAGGGGAAGGGGACAGGAGACCGGGGGAAGGGGGGGGGGGCGTTAATCAAAGAAATAAAAACTAGAGGCAATGGGGAAGATACTTACCGTAGACGAGAAAACAACAAGGGACACAAGCAAAAGTGTCACCAAAACAGTATGAAACAACATAGACATACATCTGAGGAACACAGTGGGGCGCCGCCTTGGAACGGTCAGCAGCATAATAATGACTGCTGGGGAGTTTAAACCGGTTAATGGTGCACCAAACCTCGCTCTTAGCCCCACCATGTTCCTATAAACGAGACAGTGTAAATAAAATGAATCCCCGCCAAGTGAAATTCTAACAGTTGTCATGGTTACAAAAGGTTAAATAAGTAAAACACTAAAATGATCATGTAGAAACATGTAAAAGTAAACCCAATGACCATAACAAAAGTACTCAATGTCCTAAAGGAAGACAGAGCAACAAGAAAATCACCTACAAGGGCCCGACGAAGCAAGGCAGAAGACGAACATTAAGACAATTCAGTCCCAAAGGGCTTTACGAACTATCCATCATAGAGTCTCCCACTTGGTCCGTCAGATGCAATCAAAAGAGGAAAGCGTAGTGTCCAACTGTAAAAGGGTTGAACACTAAACATGCAGTATGTCTTAAAATAGTAGGGTCATAACCTCTTTTGAGTTTACCTTTGTTATTTCCAAGAAAAATTATCAAATATGAAAAACAAGATCAACAAGGAAAGGCGGCGTTCAATGCAGCATGTATTGACATTACCTTATTATTTGTTAATTGTTTTGAATAGCATACATTTTGACTTTTTCTAGTTGGGTGGTTCCAATATTCCTACTTGAATCATGTTGAATCACCCTTAGGATATGTTGCCTGCTTTTTAAATTTGTCTTTTGACGTCTTATCTGTGATACGCAGGCTTCATAACCTCTGATCCCCTTTCTAAATTCCATTTTATTTAGTTCCGCCCATTGTTTTCTCGTTTAGGGCACACGCTTTTTATTACTTGGGGACCATACGCCGCTTTTCATGGAATGGCACGGAAGTGTCACATTGAAGGTTCCATGATAACCGCCGTATGAACACATCTGCGGATGTTTCTAAATTCAAAATTTTACTATTTCACGTTTAAATGTTGAATTCTGCTTAAGCCGGTGCTAGGGGGCGTGGACGGTAACTTGCACTTTCCAGTACCGTCCATGAACAGGCTCAATCAAACCGTGCCTGCAACATTTTCAATTTTGCTGTGTTGGGCTTTCTTTAGGGATTCTATATTTATCTATTTTAGTAATTTTGAGGTAAACAGTAATACAAGAAAACAAAGTAAACAGTACTGCAAGTAGCTGAAATTCTGTCATCTCATTCTTTTATATCAAAACATGTATATTTTTTTGCAGGCCCAGACTGATTGTTTACATGTAGCGCAGTATTCACCGTCAGCCTTAGCAGCATTAGTGGGAGACCATGTTACAGAGATTCCTGATGATATCATCGTTGCAGCTCTGAATCTGTTAAAGTCTGTGTGTAATAATGAATTGGAACCTTATGTTGGATACTTCACTCCTGCTGAAATATGATAAACAAGATCAACAAGGAAAGGTGGCGTTCAATGAACGCAGCCCCCATATGACCCAGCAACAAGAACCAATGGCAAGGAGCCCAGGCGGACCCCAAACAAAAACAGGACAGGGCAAATACATCATGTGTGCTCTGAGTGTTAATAATAGTGACTTTCTGGGTGTCCTGCTTGGGTGTGTGCGGGGGCAGCGTCCTGTGAACGCTGCCTTTGCCTTATTGATCTTTATTCTTGATATTTGAAACAATGTTTGCCTGATGGATTGTTCTCAGTAAATATACACCCATTACAAGGACACTGGGTTACTTCCTGCTACTTCCCTCAAACAAATATAATCCATGTTTACGACTCATTGATGTCATCAACTCACTACCAACAAGTCATCCCACAATTAAAACTAGTTTATGGTGAAAAAAAGACAACAAATGTAATATACCGTGGAGTCACTCAACAAGGACATGAACCACTATGTGGTGTTATGGCAATATGCTTTGCCTTCTCAGCTTTCCTTGGTCATGACCCAGGGCTAATAAACTATGATATCTCTAAAGCGAGACATCACCTAAAGAAGTGTTTCTTACAAGGTGAAATAATTCCATTTCCTGAGATTAGTACAGATAGTTGCAAACACTCTAAACTGATAACAACTACTGATACAATGCAGGAAGCTGGACCTACCTACCCTCTATATACTGCTACAAAGCTTACAGTGGATCCTCTACCAATACCAAAGTAAGGCCATAATACAAATTACCTGATATTATTTCACCAATGTAAAAAAGTTGATTTCCTTTTTTAGACTGCTATAGTTATAATATCTTTTACACCAAAATGCTTTTTTAGAGTCAAAATGGAAATAAGCTACAATGAATTTTATGAAGCTGTTCCATCATTGGCAATAAAATGTGTACTCTATTGATGTCACTTAGTACTTGTTCAAGTAGAATTATACTTTCAACAGAAATTACTGATATGATGTTGTGTAAAAAATCATGGCTTTAATTAATGGATTTCTTTACCAAAATCTAAATTTTGTATCTATATTTTCAGGGTATGTAAATGTTCTGCAATCAGGGAATTCGATCCACAGAGTAGCAATACACTCCTTCAAGGCTACCTCAGAGATCAGCAAAAGAAGCAAAGTGAGAAACAGAAAGAAAATTCAAATAAAGTCGATAGTACTATGCAATCCCCAACACAAACCTGTGTTCTCAGAACAGACAACTTGAAGTTTCAATCCTCACATAATCGTGATCGTCTGAAAGAAAGAGAATATAAAAGGAGAAGTAGATCAAAGAAAACTGTACATATGAAAGAAAGAGAAAAACAAAAAGAAAAACCGTTTAAACAGGAAAAAAGGAAAGATTTAAGTGTTCGTAAAAGAGACAAAATCATTAAAAAAAGGCGTAAGCTGAAAAGGAAAGCAGATTCCAGTGTTCGTGAAATAGAAAAAGAAAAGGAAAAGCTTTCCAAACGGAAAAGTAGAAAAGATTCAAGTGTTCGTGAAAAAGAAAAAGAAAAGGAAAAGCTTTCCAAGCGGAAAAGTAGAAAAGATTCAAGTGTTCGTGAAAGAGAAAAAGATATCGAAAAACAGTGTAAGCTGAAAAGGAGAGCAGATTCCAGTGTTCGTGAAAAAGAAAAAGAAAAGGAAAAGCTGTGTAAGCGGAAAAGTAGAAAAGATTCAAGTGTTCGTGAAAGAGAAAAAGATACCGAAAAACAGTGTAAGCTGAAAAGGAGAGCAGATTCCAGTGTTCGTGAAAAAGAAAAAGAAAAGGAAAAGCTTTCCAAGCGGAAAAGTAGAAAAGATTCAAGTGTTCGTGAAAAAGAAAAAGAAAAGGAAAAGCTGTGTAAGCGGAAAAGGAGAAAAGATTCAAGTGTTCGTGAAAGAGAAAGGCAGAAAGAAGCAAACTTAAAAAGACAAAGTAGAACTCTCTCTAGTGAAGAAAACATAGCTATTGAAGCATTTAAAACGGCTATTGAGGATGGTCCTACATACATTTGCACTGTTTGCAATAGATTGTTGTTTAAAAATACTGTTTCCCAATTTGATATTTCAAAGTTTAAAGACAGTAATGTACATATAGTTGAGAACTGTAGAACAAAAAAATCATCCCCAGATGGCATAGAGTACATCTGCTCTTCATGCAAATTACAGTTGCAGAAAGGATACTTACCATCATTATCAGTATGCAATGGGCTTAATCTGGATGATATTCCACAACCACTAAAAGATCTCAATACCTTAGAGACCACATTCATTGCTAGGAGAATACCTTTCATGAAATTGCTGGCATTGCCTCGTGGAAAGCAGCGAGCTGTTCACGGATGTGTTGTTAACATACCTGTTGAACCAACTGAATCTGTCTCTGTATTACCAAGAGTACCTTCCAGTGATACATTTATTCCAGTAAAATTGAAAAGAGCTTTAAAGTACAGGGGCCATGTATATAGTCAGAATATAAGACCACAAAAAGTTAAAGACGCACTGTATATTCTTAAACATAATATGAACAACAAACTATACTCTGATATTATAATAGATGATGAATGGGACTGCCACTGTAACAACACAAATCCGGAATTATGGACTTGTCTTACAAATGAGCCTTTAAGTGATGATAATACCAATACTGCAAAAAGTCCTGAAGAATCAGATGGGAACAAAGTTCTTACAAAAGATACAGATGATGGAGAAAACAATCATACTGAAACTCAAGATACCGATGATGAAATAGATAAATACAGAATCCCTAAAGAAAGCCCAACACGGCAAAATTGAAAATGTTGCAGGCTCGGTTTGATTGAGCCTGTTCATGGACGGTACTGGAAAGTGCAAGTTACCGTCCACGCCCCCTAGCACCGGCTTAAGCAGAATTCAACATTTAACAGGAACTGGTAAAATTTAGAATTTTGAAACATCCGCAGATGTGTTTATGATGAAATTGAAGATGAAAGAGCTAAATTTAGTGGAGTCCCAAAGGTAAAGGTCACTTTGATCTTTGCCACTAAAAACATGTAGAATACATAACTAAGCAATGCATTGTGAGGCTTACTACTCTCAGATAACAGGAAGGTTCTCCATGAGCTCTAAATGTGTTGATTCTGACAAAGCGGTATGCGGGGGTATTCAATAGAATAGAGAAATACAGAATCCCTAAAGAAAAAAAAATCTGGAAACAAAGTGATCCCTCGGAAGCATTAATCACAACAAGATTACAAGAGAAAGCCCAACACGGCAAAATTGAAAATGTTGCAGGCTCGGTTTGATTGAGCCTGTTCATGGACGGTACTGGAAAGTGCAAGTTACCGTCCACGCCCCCTAGCACCGGCTTAAGCAGAATTCAACATTTAAACGTGAAACAGTAAAATTTTGAATTTAAAAACATTCGCAGATGTGTTCATACGGCGTTTTTCATGGAACCTTCAATGTGACACTTCCGTGCCATTCCATGAAAAGCGGCGTATGGTCCCCAAGTAATAAAAAGCGTGACAATGGCAGTTTTAGTTTTCTCTATTTTAAGATACACTGTTTTGTCAAAGGTTCATGTTTATACATCACATAAGCTTTAAAATATGCCCCAGGTAAAGAATTAAGTACAGCTATTTACAAAGGGCATTTAATGTTATCCCGAACAAGGTACATATGTGTGTTTTTCCAATATAATATGATTAACAAGATCAACAAGAAAAGGCGGTATTCAATGAACGCCCAACGTCCAAAATATGATAAACAAGATCGACAAGGAAAGGCGGCATTCAATGAACGCAAGCCAACCCCCTTCTCTACCAACCTAGATGTGCGAATGTTATAAAACAGAAAAACTACTAGTTATATTCATACAAAACTTTGATTAAAATACTACAATAGATAAATAAACGAGAAAGAATACTTAAATCCTTTTTTAAACTAACTCAATAGAGTATTATAAAGCAATGGTGTCATGATGACCCTACATTGCTCACGTTCCATCCATTAGTTTGTGCAAGATCATGACATTCAAGAAAGAAATGTTTGACGGTGCATATATTTCATTACCGCTTAACACTATAAAATATCGTTTCTTGCTGAAAGATGAGAATGCATAATCTTTGTTGAGTTTATTTATTGAGTATTTAATGAGTTGAAGCAAAAGCGTATACTTTTCCGTTAACTAATATTCCTACGTTAAAAATTATTTGATTGACCTTTTTTTCTAAAAATATCAGGACATCGCAAGAGGGGTTTCTCAATCATAAGGCACCAAACCAGAATCGAGAGATGACACAAGGGCGGCAAATAGAGGAAGACGCAATTAGTGAAACAATAAGAACAAAAGGGGCCGAAATGGGAACCATAGGGACAAGGGGCGCAAAAGGAAAGATTGGGGACGGAAGGGAAATCTGGGCTTTTTACCGGAGTATAAAAGTTGGCTCCATATTAATGTTGAATTGAAGGCATGTGTCTTTGTGGATTAACGTTCCATTATTTGGTAAATAGCATTTAATTATGTGCTGTAATCACATTATGTCCTTCAAACGTTTGAATAATAGACTATTTCATATTCGACACTAGATTATTTGCCTTCTTTCAATAGTCTTTATTACCTACGTCTTTATCTATCATTCGTCACAAAAATGTACGCAGTAAATAAAAATGACGCTATTTTTGATACGTCATACGTATTACATCTATAAATTCTTCATATAAGCAAACTTTACATACAAATGAAGTCTGGTCAGAAAACTTTTAGTACTTTAGTTTACACTTGTTTGATTAACATTTTTCAGGGTTATTATTGTTTGTGATTGCAGATGTCTTGTCTTTTAAAAATGCAACACTCCCGCTTTCGTGTGCATTCTTGACAAGGTTATAACTTAAAGCAAATTATTCTACAACATTCAGTTAATTTTTACTTTTATGAATAAGCCTACCTTACCGGATAAACCCCTTAAGAAATTCTAGCAGGAACTCATTTTGCAATATTTAATGTTTTTCTTCTTTATCTCACAGGTTGATTTATTTATGAAAAACAATTCTGTCTGGTTGCCGTTTATCTAATATATCAAAGTGACGTTTTATATGTGAATGGTATTGGTTTTATGCACATTTGAAGATTAATTTAAGGAGCTATGACGTATGTACATAAAACAAAATAATAAAATTGTATAATTAATGATTAAAACGATTTTTTTGTAGGAAACAGTATTTAGAAAAACATTTTTTTTGTTCTTGCTCAGATACAAATTACTTAATCATGAATCGCTTCTCTTGTTTTCATAATGACTGTGTCATAAACTATATTATTAAGCCCTGGTAAAATTGACATGGACCTCGAAACAAAAAGCATCAGCTAGTTTAAAAATGACTTCTATATAAAACAAGCCCGATTCCGAAGTGAAATATATACCGAATTTTAAACACTTGTCGAGAATAACTCTACATACTTTTCTTGATCGTTGCTTACATTTTTTGTTTTACAGAAAATAGAAATGTCAGAAGGTTTTCGAAAAAAAAAAACTAGTTTAGTAGACAACTATATTTGACACAAAGGTAAAGGCAGCTGTGAAGAAGCAATAAATATTGTCCAAACACCAACAGGCAACATGTATAAAATATGTCTGCTTTATGTTTAAGACTAATTGAATGAACTAACTTATTAAAGCTACAAAAAATGATTAATAAAGTTGACAATTGTTATCAAAGTAATAGTTAAGTATTATTGAAAATGATCCAGAGAAAAATTGTAGCCGAAAACTTTATATAATTAGATGTATAATTATGTATAATTAGATTTTTTTTCTTTTAACAAAATACTCACATTCCTGCAGGAAATTTGATATTCTAGATTTGTAATGTTAAAAATATTATGTAAGAATTGTCGAAACAACTTGGATTATTTATATATGAGTGATGCTATACAATAACTATATGCAATGGATAAATTATGAGGTTAATGTGATTGTAGATGATAAAAATATACTAAATGATAGTGATGATGACAATATACTGCATTGGAGTTGCATTTGCCTAATTATTTTCATTTTTGTGTCGACTTAAAAAGCGTCCTTGTCGGCGTCCCCTTAGGCTTGCTCGGAGCATAACTCGGTCACTAAGTCGGATTTACTTCGCTCAATGACCCATTGCACAAGAATAGTTAATCTGCGTTTCACAGTTCTTGAGTTATTGCCCTTTGTTAATGTTAATACTTTATTTTTGTCCGGGCCATTTATCCTAAACTACTTGAAATTCATAGGATGATAGATTTCATTAGGAAGCGCAGTGCACAAAAACCGGTACTCTGCACTCCTTATTTTTAGAGTTATTGCCCTTTGTTAATATTCATACTTTATTTTTGCCCGGGCCATTTCTCCTTAACTTTAAATGCTTTGAACTTGAAATTTTATAGGACGATAGATCTCAATGATAAAATGTGCAGTGCACAAGAAACATTACTATGCACTTCTTATTTTTTGAGTTATTGCCCTTTGTTTTTTTCCATACTTTATTTATTCCGAGCAATTTCTCCTAAACTATTAAAGCAATGGACTTAAAACTTCATAGGATGATAGATCTTATTAAGAAGAAGTGCAGTGCACAAGTTCAGGTACTTTGTACTTCTTATATTTTGAGTAATTGCCCTTTGTTAATTTTAATTATTTATTTTTATCCGGGCCATTCCTCCTAAACGATAAAAGCTATGGACATGAAACTTCATAGGATGATAGATCTCACAGTGCATAAAAAGCGGTACTCTGAAGTGCATTTTCTAGTTGGGTGGTTCCAATATTCCTACTTGAATAATGTTGAATCACCCTTAGGATATGTTGCCTGCTTTTTAAATTTGTCTTTTGACGTCTTATCTGTGATATGCAGGCTTCATAACCTCTGATCCCCTTTCAAAATTCCATTTTATTTAGTTCCGCCCATTGTTTTCTCGTTTAGGGCACACGCTTTTTATTACTTGGGGACAATACGCCGCTTTTCATGGAATGGCACGGTAGTGTCACATTGAAGGTTCCATGATAACCGCCGTATGAACACATCTGCGGATGTTTCTAAATTCAAAATTTTACCATTTCATGTTTAAATGTTGAATTCTGCTTAAGCCGGTGCTAGGGGGCGTGGACGGTAAATTGCAATTTCCAGTACCGTCCATGAACAGGCTCAATCAAACCGAGCCTGCAACATTTTCAATTTTGTCGTGTTGGGCTTTCTTTAGGGATTCTGTATTTATCTATTTCATTGTTTTAGATCAATTGCCCATTGTTAATTATAATACTTTTTGTTCAGTCCATTATACCTAAACTATAAAAGCTTTGGACTTAAAATTTCATAGGATGGTAGATCTCATTGAGAAGAAGTGTAGTGCACAAAAACTGGTAATCAGTTTTTCGTGATTTTTATGTTATTGCCCTTTGTTAATTAATATACTTAATTTTTGCCCGGGCCAATTCTCCTACACAATAAAGGGTATTCAAGCTACATCAATCCTGATATAACATTGTTACAATCAGTTTTAATGCCACTAAAGTTCAAGGTACATGAACGTTGTAAGAGTGGTGTTTATAAATAACCTATACTTAAGGTATTAGGACCCTAATGGGCACTATCAGAAACTAAAAAATTGACATCAAGGGTCAGATGTATACCTTAAAGGACACCTGTATGCAAAATTTAAACAAAGTTTACCGTACGGAAATCAAGTTATGGCCACTTTTCTGAACTCAAGCTAGGATGTTATGAGGGCCCTTTTTCAGAAATGCGGAACCTTTAAATAATCTGCAATAACATTCTAATAAAAAATGTTTTCCCATTAATGAAGGGTAAGAAACAAATAGTACCATTCAGCTAACAATCCACATAAGCAAAATTATAGTTTCTACTTAAAATTTATGAAATATGTATAAAAATGTTACCCTACCCCACCCATTTTTACCACGTGTCTGACCATTTTTCTACTTAAGGAGCCTAATTTAAAAAATTCTTAAAATTTACCCAAATGAGTGCCTGTTTTCAAAGTTTCTCTAAATTTTAAAAAGGTATATTGTTTGATCTTGTAAAATATGAAATACTTTTACCGTCTAGTTTTTATTATATTACACTTTGAAAATATCAGGTACCATATTTATTACTAGATTAAGCATAATTTAGCCAATAAATACCTATATAAATTAAAAAATCTAAATTAAACACTTTTTTCTTTCCAAATGGGACATGAGAGATACATAATTAATGTTAAAAGAAAAAAAGAAAGAAAAAAAAAGTTGACCCTTCTGGGGATTGAACCCATTGCCCCTCATTTTCAATGTAGTTAACAGTAGTTCTAGCCTATTTGAATACTCTTCAAAGCGGAGGTAATGCATTAGGGTGCTAATACCTTAAGAAGAAAATGCCTAATTGACAGATATACTATTCACAAGGCGACACATCCGACTCGCGGAGTTCTAGCTTTTGTTTCATTTTTCAAAGTCCGTGCGTAATGTAAGCAAGTTAACGACATGACCATTTAGTTTAGTATCAGTTAATTAGCATACATATTCAATGACATGCACTTTGTATTCTTAATAAAAGTCATTAATTTATTATGAACCCTTTCCAGCAATGTCAGTCTGCTCTGTACTACACGACTAATAAACAAATCGTTCACAATTTATTCGCCATAATCTGATTTCTACAGATCAAGTTGATATAATTGATCTTCAGGACTGCAAATGTCAACCTGAAATCTGCAAAGTTTCACATCTGATAGACAAATGTATTTTAAGGATTAATTTTGTCTGGTTGCCATACCTCTCGTTTATCAAAGTGACGTTTGATATCATATTACTATTTGTGTAACGTCAGTTTTCAGATTGATTCAAGGGGTATTGATTAAGGTTAAACACGAGAACTTGACTGGTAGACACACCAGAGATTGTCTTATCCGTTGTTGTTTTACTGTTGTTGGCAAATACAGACTGTGCTTTCTTTTCATGAAATTTGAATTACGTAAGAACTATGGTAGAATTGAATGACACAAAGCAGTGTACTTTTTGTCTAAAGCTTTAATATCGACGAGGCAATAAGTTTTAAACAAACACTATGAGTGGCTAAAAGTTGATCGATTATCGCTTTGTATAGATTCCAAGAGATATAATTGGCAACATTTCAAGTTTTCAAAGTCTACATTTTTATACCGCAAAATGTTGTCCAACGCATAATTTCATCTTCTTAAGTTAGTTGTTAGGAAATATTGAAATTACAGAACCTAGACTAAAAAGTCAAAATAATTATTGTGTCTGTTATAAGCAAAGACCACCATACTGATTGTAAAGTGCAGTCTCACAACTTTTTATGCAAGTGTTCATTAATCCTTTCACACAAAAATGACACGCCTCTCATATATAGAAAAATCAAAATGTTTCAGAGAATTTAAATTCAGATTTTGAGAAATTCGGAAATTACTGCACTTCTAAAATTAATGTTTTGTACGTAAACGCAAATGAAAGAAAACGTATATTGAAATGAAATTATTCTGGTAGACATGCAGATCTTTGTCTCTTAAAAGCATTTTAGATATGGCTATAATTTATGACGTCATAGATGCTTTACAGTGATTAAAACAGACACACAAATATCATCATTCACTTAGTCTGTTTTATATCGAAATAAATAACGTAAAGTTTATCTTGTCAGTTTGATATAATTCAAGGATAAACAGTAATAGTATTATCGTATTTAAAGCCTTTATACGACAGCAAATGTTGATGACATGTGAGGAAAGAATAAGAACTTTGTGTAGAAACTATTAAAAGAAGTCCATCAAAAAAGACTTCTTAATGGTAGACATGCAGATGTCTGTCATACTTCTAAAACAAAGTTCGTAATGTCGTAGCTTATTAAAATATAAATATAAATGGAATTTGTCAATTTGTACGCCGTTTGCAAAGTGTGACAATAAGATTTGGGCCTCCACAATGTTCGTCAGCCATGCATTGGTAAGCGATTGGCAATTGTCAAGCACGTTTTAATATACAATACCCGTGTGATTGTACACAATATTCCCTTTTCTAGAGGCCGTTACTTCACATCAAAGTTTTTTTAGAGATGTCGTGGTAAGAAAAGTTGAAAACACTTTAATGTAATTCTACTGTATTATTTTTATTTTGCTATGTTGTTAAATTAGTTGACCATATTGCATTGGACGTTGACCCACCCTATTAATATCGGAAGGAAACGTTTTTTTCCAATTAATGACTTTGACTAGAATAAAGCATCGATCTTTTGACTTGCTTATATAGGTCATTACTACCTACTGATAATGTTTTTTATCTAAAATTTGATTTTCGTGAAGGATTTGAATTTTGTTTTTGATCTAATATGACTTGTTACTTTGTCAAAACATGGTCTAAACCGACAATATACACAAAGTTACGGATAACCTGTTTTCCAACCAACGTAATTGAAGGTTGATAAAATATTTAACTGTAATCCTCCATTCCTGTTATGTTTTCTTTTCAGTTATGCAAAAAAAACAACAAACGAACAAAAAACAATAAACAATAAGTACGATACTCTTAAGTGTTCTCATTTATTTTGTTTACTACCTTATCTATATTAGGGTACGGAATATTACAGCAAAATACAAAAATGGGCATCAAAAATAATCTACGACTTAGTTCAAAAGTAGAAAACACCGATATTATTTCCAAATCGTGTATAATATTTGTTTAGACAGTACTTTGTTTTCTTCTTATCAATATGACAACGATGACATCCTGTATAACCTGTTAGTAATTTGAAGAAAAAAATAAATACTGAATGTGGTAGACTTTATATTACACCCTTTTAGGTTCATGTGTATTGTTATAGATTGTCTTTTCTAAATGTATACGGTTTGTTGATATATTGCAAGATACATTTTGTTTTCAAAATGTACGGTTTGTTGATATATTGCAAGATACATTTTGTTTTCAAAATGAACCATTTTACTCAAATTTTGACTGTGTACTCTCATGGTTTGGTAAACGAACCGTCTGTAAATACATGACTGTTACTATGCCTTTTTCTTGAAAGATCATTTGACTAGTCAAAATAATTATAAGGCATTATACTTCTAGAACTGACTCCTTTATTTATTCATGTATTTTCTATCGTTGCCAATCTTGAACAGTAATTATTTTGCAATGGAGTGTTGTTTTCCGGAATTGCAATCTCTGAGCATTGTCGTCAAAATGTGAAACCTAATAATCGTATCATTCGCTAGGAATACGTGCAAGTAATGATATATGTGCACTGTAATGTCTGTCTGATATATCGGAGAAACTTTAAATCTACTTAGTACAAAAACCTTATGGAATCAGAGAGGACGGCATGGTTGTTTCAAATACTTTATAAGTATTTTATACATTATTCCTTCAAGCAAAATATTAATTCATTACTAATCCATTTAAGCCATCACATGAAAGTGTATTTTCCTCCTTAATATATTCTTTATAAAATCACTTGCAAAAAATGATGAATTAGTTGTTTTCCCGTTCGTATCATATAATGTTAGATGTTTAAAACGTTACAAAGACATACTTAATACTTAAATATAACATGGAACTAGCATGGTTTCTATGATTTTGAATGTTCATAAAACTTAATGAATAGACAACCTTTAAGAACATTTTTCCTTTGCACGCAGACTTCATTTCATATTCCATCATTAACAGTCCATTTTTGACATTTTATTGCTGGACATGCTTTTGTAATATAAGTGCATGCCTTATAGTTCCAAGTATAAAACCAAGCAATCTGTGAAATAAAATGGGTGTCTTTTACAGTAACGATAGTTTATATTTACTTATATTTAGTGATTCTTTAACAAAATTAAAATAATTTCGAATTCTATTTATTACTCAGGTTATAAAATAACGCGATCATAAATACTACGTGTTGTTAAGTTGCTTGATGTAAAATGCTCAAATATATCCATTTATCAGAATAGTATTTAACCAGTTTGCTTATGTTATATAAATACATAAGTTAGATAAATCTAATTCATTTAATCCTCGCCATGTAGGTAACGTAAATGTTGTTATTTATGAAAGGACCGCCGTTTAATTTGTAATATGAACTCCTCTGTCTCCCCTTTGTTTTCAAATAGTACATAGTTCGTCATTATTGCTTAATATATAATTTTCAAATTATAGGTTAAAGAAGTTCCCGCAAGTTATGTTAAATCACCACTGAGACCACTTTATGTCGCGTACAAGGTACGGGTCGAACCTTAGAAATATATATTGGTTTTTGCATTAAGGCTGTTGTGGTATAGAAAAATATAAACAATTATCCCAGTGATTAGTTTTATCAACATTTCATGTTAACTCATTGATTAACAGTAACGTCTCAGTGAAATTGACTTAAAAACACTTTTTTTCAGATGAAATTGAATACAATCATTTCATTTCAGCATTTTTTATCGGAATGATCAGTGAGTATTTGGTTTATTTCTCCGCAGAGAATTTTCTATTTCAAAAAAAGCAAATACTGACAAAATACCATCTTACTGATGTGTTTTTCTAAATATTGCTTTGTTTCAGTTAATACTACTACGAAATCATTATGTTATGAAATATATACGGATGCGTAAGAAAGACATTTAATGACTTTAAGCCATAAAATAGATTAATTAGAAATCTTAAAATTACGATATCCAGCATGATATTTGATCTTAAATTGAATATATAGCAGGTGGATATATATTCATAAAATCATTCATTTTTTTTATATATGTTATCTTATTCAAGTCCGATATTAATTATTCACAATTTGAATTCACATAGTTGGCACCCAGGGGATAAACAACAAAAACAAAGTTGTGTTTTTTAGAAGGCATACAGTAAACGACTTTTTTGTGTAAAATTTAAAATTTGTTTAAAATGTTATGTTATGTAATGATTTTAAAAAATCAAACATTGACATTTGATAAAGTGTCTTCCTGTTGTCATATTAATTGTGTTTTTATTTATTTATAAGGTTTTGATGCAAATTCGATTTAGGGTGTTGTACTAGAAATTATCAAACTTAAATGAAGTAGTTTTAATAAGACAGTGTCTTTCAGAAGCAACGAAAATAAAATAAACTAGAACTATCACTAAATGTGATTAATACCCCCGCAATACTGCTTCGGAAATGAGGAAGTTACAAGTAACAGAATACCTTGTTAAAGAATTGAAACAGAGTTATGGTTGTGGGTAATTAAAGATAGATGTGGTGTTTGTATGTTGCATTTCCTTAAAATATTGTTGACCATTGATGAAGTTTTATTGAATTACTCTGTAATAAATCCAGGAAAGAGTTACACTTCTTGAGCACTGCACTTCCTCTCATTGCGCTTGACAATTGTGTGAAGTTGCATTGAATTCTAAACATTAGTTTTAAGTTATGCACTGGACAAGGAAAAGAAACAAAGGGCAATAACTCTACAAATACTGAAGATGGAGTTATGGTTATTATACACTGCACTTCCTCTCATTTCGCGTGACCATTGTATGAAGTTGTATTGAAATCCAACTTCTAGTTTTCAAGTTATGCACTGGACAAAAAAGTAACAAAGGGCAATAACTGTAATGAGTCAAAATAGAGTTATTCTTCTTCTGCACTGCACTTCATCTCACTGCTCCTTGACCATTGTATGAAGTTTCATTGAATTCCAAACATAAATTTTCAAGTTATGCACTTGGCATTAAAAAGTAACAAAGGGCAAAAACTCTTAAATGAATTATGGAAAGAGTTATGGTTTCTGTGCACTGCGCTTCCTCTCAATATACTTGACCAGTGTATGAAATTGTATTAAATTCAAAATAGTACTTTTCAAGTTTTACTATGAACAAGAAAAAGCAATTGAAAAGTAACAAAGGGCAGTAACTCAATAATTACTCTAGACAGAGTTATGGTTCTTGTGCACTGCACTTCCTCTTAATGTGCTTGACCATTGTATGAAGTTGTATTGAATTCAAACTGGTAGTTTTCAAGTTATGCTCTGGACAAGGTAAACTAACAAAGGGCAATAACTCTGTAATGAGTCATGATGGAGTTATGGTTCTTGTGCACTGCACTTCCTCTCAATGAGCTTGATCATTGTATTAAGTTGTATTGAATTCCAACCATTAGTCTTCCAGTAATGCTCCGGACAAATTAAGCATTGCGCTTCCTCTCAATATACTTGACCAGTGTATGAAATTGTATTGAATTCAAAATAGTACTTTTCAAGTTTTACTATGAACAAGAAAAAAGCAATGGAAAAGTAACAAAGGGCAATAACTCTGTAATTACTTTAGATAGAGTTATGGCTCTTGTGTTCTGCACTTCCTCTTATTGTGCTTGACCATTGTATGAAGTTCTTTTGAATTGCAAGCAATAGTTTTCAAGTTATGCTCCGGACAAGAAAACGTAACAAAGGGCAATAACTCTATAATGAGTCATGATGGAGTTATAGTTCTTGTGCACTGCACTTTCTCTCAATGTGTTTGATCATTGTATAAAGTTATATTGAATTCCAACCATTAGTCTTCAAGTTATGGTCCGGACAAAAGGAAGCAATGGAAAAGAAACACAGGGCAAGAACTCTGAAATTACTTTAGATAGAGTTATGATTCTTGTGCACTGCACTTCCCCTTATTGTGCTTGACCATTGTATGAAGTTGTTTTGAATTCCAACCAGTAGTTTTCAAGTTATGCTCCGGACAAGGAAAAGTAACAAAGGGCAATAACTCTGTAATTAGTGAAGATAAGAGTTATGGTTCTTGTGCACTGCACTTCCTCTCAATGTGCTTAACCATTGTATGAAGTTGTATTGAATTTCAACCATTAGTCTTCAAGTTATGCAACGGACGTCTGGACCGACAACCGGGTGACTCCTATATACCCCCCAAACTTCGTTTTTGGGGGTATAATTATTACAAATGTCTTAGTCAATTTCATTTAAGCTGGTAATGAGAAAACATCTTTCGCACCCGTATATACGCATTATTCGACCGAATAACAAATTACATTAATTGTCAACTTTTCTTTGCACTTTTATAATGTAGAGCCCTTAAAAAAACAGGACTTCCCTGTTCGTTTCGAAGTTTGCAAGTTATTTTAAATGAACGATAATGTTGGTTTAATTCATTTTCGTTTAGGGCACACGCTTTTTATTACTTGGGGACCATACGCCGCTTTTAATGGAATGGCACTACTGTGTCACATTGAAGGTTCAATGATAACGGCCGTATGTACACATCTTCGGGTGTTTCTAAATTCAAAATTTACCATTTCAAGTTTAAATATTGAATGCTGCATAAGCCGGTGGGCGTGGAGATTGTTTGCGCTTGACAATACCGTCCATAAACAGACTCGATCAAACCGAGCTTGCAACATTTTCAATTCTGGCGTGTTGGGCTTTCTTTTGGGATTCTTATTTTATTTATTTTAATAAACTGCGCGTTATACAGAAAAAGGCAAGCACATAACCCTGTGCAATGCAGACTACATATCGTTTTCATGTAGGTAAAAAATTCCCGAAACAGTGGATCGATATCTTGGTGTTGTTTTTTAAAAATAGAGAAGGTGCGGGTCATGTATTAGGAATTGTATCATAGTTTGGGGACCTTTCTGTTGAAAATGTGTCAGAGGTAAATCGTATACATATACATGCACAGTGCGTTAACTGGAGTGCAGGTATTAGTTATCCGCATTCCAGAGCATGCCCATTGATTGGCTTATTTTTGCTGGGGTTTACTTATTGTGACAAAAGAGAAAGGGAAAGCGACAGAAATATCATTTTCAGATGCTTGTTTATTGGTTACTTTTTCCCGGGGTTTCATATTGTGACAACAGGAACGTGTTTTATGTTTGACTTTGATACAAAAGAGAAAGAACATCAAAATACACGGCAATCTGATAAATACTTTGGGGCTAAGCCCCCTCGTACAAATCAGATAGCCTCGTGTTTCGATGCTCTTTCTATTACATATTATCTCTAAAATATGGTAATTAAGATCAACAAGGAAAGGTGTGTTCAACAAACGCAACCAACATAAAAACCTATTAAAACACATAATTATAAATATTTGGGATAATGTAAAGTATTGACCAATACGCTATCATCTTGGTTATTACCGTTTTGTCCCCAAACTTATTTACCTAGCTATATAACGCCTTTGGATACCGGTAATACGGTATTGTAATGATTTTATTCAAATGATAAAAGGATTAATAAACGGGTCTTTGTCCAGTGGCCGTTATGTCAAAATTGAACATTATCAGTCAATTCGAGAACAAAACTATTGTAGCGTTATGACCAAGATACGAGTATTTGAAAAACTGACATACATAGGGTACCGCATTATTCACAATAGAACAGTTTGTCAGTTTGTACAATATAGTTTTAGTAAAACGTTAGCTAAATTTGGATGCGCAACTTTCCCGTTTTGGATTGAAAATTGACGCTATATTAGTGCACAAAAGCAGAGATACCGATCAAAGGATAGATGAAATGCACTTTTTAGTCCAATGCTCATTTTATCGTAATAGACATTTTAAGTGACCAATTATCAAATACAGATTATCAACATGAATGATTATATTTAAAATATCTTAAAATTCCAAGATAAGAAGGTAAATATCTAACCTAAAAGGAAGGAATCGTTTGTGGTATTCGTTACAATACTATATTGTGTAACAACAGACTAAATTCTATACTCGAGTATCTTTAAATTCAATATTCAAGTTAATATTAATATGTTCATTGTTGTTGTATCATACGCTATCATTTATACTACAATGTTAAAGATGATTCTAGTAAAATAACTGTCTCATTAGATATCTTTTGGTTATAAGTACATGTAAATAGTCAAAAAGTAAATATCCCTTTACATCCGAAGTTAATGCAAGGAAATAATTATGTGTCAGAATGAAACAAGCAGACCATTACAGCATGTAAAAACTAATTAAGTTATGAATTGTATCCGTGAAGCTTGACAGGCGTGGTAGACAGGTCTATCTTAAACACAATTTTGTATAAAAGGTAAAGAAGAATACTCTGGATAGAATCAAAACTGTGCGATTTATAAATTTCAGTTTTCACACTAGAATTGTATAATAAAATCAAACCAGTGTATTGAATTAGCAAGATACTCCAGGATAGTTTCTAATGATCCATATTTACTTTCATATCTTGCTTTCAGGAATTGAAGTATGATTCTTTGAAATGCAAATGCAATTTAAATTACATGAGGAAATCGCCAGCTATTACCCGGTTAGAAAGAGTTAAATGCAGATAAAGCAACATTTTAAAACATATATACTATTTGTGAACTAAGACTTTAAATATAATGTGTCTCAAAATGTCTTTTGAAAAACACTGTCTTTACAGGAGATGTGTTTATTGTTTTAAGAAATAGAAAGTATGGAAATGTTTTACCGTGCCTAAATAAGTTCGAGATTTATTACAAAATTAATATAAAAATCAGACACGCAGACACAATTAAAAACTGGATAAAATCGTATGAAGTTAGACGAAAAGTAAAATTTCAATACATTTCGTGACATCATAATAAACATCAAATTAGAATTAACAAGAATATATATCTGAAAAAAGATAATAACCGTCTTTGCGAAACTTGAGAACGAGTGTGGTAAAAAAATCTGGAAACAAAGTAGCAATCCATACTGACTTCATCTGGACTATAACTGCCAAACATAATTACAAATTCATTACCTACTCCACAATTAGATGAGAGAAACACGGAGAAAATAACGACAAAAAGGCAGATAATACTGTAGAACAAAGAAGAAAATTAAGTATACAATGCTGTGCATAAACAAAGGATATATTGTATCTATGATTATTCCCGAAATGCAGCTGGTACAATAATACTATGACACCTGAAACACTTGATAGACATCAGAATTGACAATTGATAGTTGACGATAGCTCCAGCAATAAACATCTGTACGTACGGCAGAAGTTTGTCTGAAAATTGAGTTCCTTACTATTCATTGTCTGTTTAATTTTACGAACATCAAGGGAAAAGAAAAAAATCCTTTGTTGAATAATTCATTATTTGCTCAGTTTCCAACTCTAAAGTTTGACTTAACATGTAAACTGTGAAATAATCGACAATGTGAATGTACGCTATGTATTACTTTGGTATGCAATAATTGTAATATTTACTTGTTCACAGACCCTGCAAGTTAAGAACTTTATTTTCGGTTTTATCCAACAAATGCGTATGTTTATTGAATCGAAAAAGAATGCAATATATACGAAATGTCATTAAAAGGAACAGTAATTCAGTTATATGTGATTTTGTAACGTAATTACTTCTGCATTAACACATTTCAATAACAGATGTACCAAGTGCAAAATATATGTATGCATTTGCAAACATGTGATACAGAGAAAGTTGAGTTTTTTTTACATGCATGATATGGAATGTATTGTTAAAACAATTATAAAAAGAAATAAATTGTTTCGTCCAAAATCTGTTAAATTATATTGGATTCCAAGTCATGTAGGTATACGAGGAAATGAAAAAGTAGATGCTTTAGCTAAACAATCATTAAATTTTCAAAAACTGACTTATTGTTACCTGCTTGTGATTTTAGACCGGCTATAAATAAAATCGTATCATCTGAATGGAAAGCAAATTGGGACAATGCCGTTTTTAATAAACTTCACGATATAAACCCATCTCTTGATGTGTCACCATCTCTATCTCTGTCAAACCGCCGTGATCAAACAGTTCTTCTTCGATGCCGAATTGGACACACTAAAATTACCCACTCTTATCTCCTCACAAATGACAATGCCCCTTTCTGTGTAGGTTGTAATGAAAATTTTACTGTCAAGCATTTTCTTCTTGAATGTCATGATTTTTCACAGGCCCGTAATAGATTTTATTGTGTAAATTCACTCAAAGAACTCTTTAATACAATTCCATCAAAAAACATAATTGATTATTTAGAAGAGATAAACTTGTATTCTAGAATCTAATTGGCTCATTTCTATTGTCATTTTCAAAGTTTTACATAACATTTTAAGCCTATTATAGCATTCGGCACGATATGGCCAGTTATGTGTTGACGTGCCGTAAAAATCCAAACAAACAAGTTTCGTCCAGCTAAAATTCTTGCAGTAATTTATAGGAAACATTTAACCAGTCTTAAAATGTTTTAATGTATATGTTATTGAAGTCTTCATCAATATTTACGATAAAAATCTTCTTTCCCGTCCTGTGATTATATTCGTCTCAGTGTTTGATTTAGTTTGTATGGTAGACAAGCTTGATACAGATAAACTAGCATGTTTAAGCACTAAAATATCTTCCGAGTATTGCTTCCTGCTTTCGGAACCTTTCGATTTTCTTCCAAGTAGAGATTACCCCTACATGTTATTAGATTCTGTAGCATTATACATAATATATCATCAAGATCAAACATACAGCGCTTAAACTGACAATTATTTTTCAATGAAAATATATAAACAACATAAATTCTTTGATAAGTCCCTTTAAGGCCGAAAATTGTAGCTAAACCGAACGTCAAATTTTTCACAAAATTGTCAATTTTCTTTCCATTTTTTCAAACATTTTTCGGCTTAAAACGATAAATTTTACATCAGCATGAAGAACGAAAATAATTGCAGTTGAATACTGTAGAATTTAAGAAATTTTCATGCCGGTGGCGTTGTGATATCAGTAACAGTTGCCAAATATACGCAACGACGTCATGTTCCACAAAGGGCTTTGGAAGTCAAATTTGACGTCATATGTACATTATTTGGCTTAAACTATTGGCATAAAATTAACAGAATATTATCTGAAATATGGTAAATTTTTTTTACATGCCAATTTTCAAGACGATCGCAAAGTGTCGCACTCTACCTAAACTGTAATTACCCGCGCATATAGTCAAGTCAAGTCAATTTGTTTATTTAAGTCACACTTTTGTACATACATTAACAAATATAACAGAGTTTTAAAAGAAATACGTGTACAAAACCACTCTAAAAGAGTTATGAGAGACTAAGAACATGATCATAAATAAAAACCCATTTAAAAACAATATTAAGATATTGAAATATATATTATTTGTAATAAACGCGAGAAGTCTATACCACTAACTGTAATTGACCAGTTCAAGTAAACATAAAACCTTATCAATTGTTATCAACAGTCATCCCATTAGCTGTAAATGACTGTTATATTCGATTAATTATAAGCGTATTTATTTATTGTAAAACGTTTTTCATATTTATTTTATATACTATTAAAAACAGTTTACACAAATAGTAGTTATCCAAAGGTTGCAAATACTTTCAACTATATATACTATTCCTATGACTGATAGTACATTTTATGTTTTCTCTGAAATAAAATTGATCAAACATTCTTATCAGAAAGGACTATTTTAGGATCACCTAAATTATCACCTAGATCTTGCTGAATATGATGTATGTTCATTGACATATCTTATTTCATCGGGACGATCGGTTCAAAAGACGTTAAATGAAGCAGTAAAGCTTTACTACTAGCTGGCGCCAGTGTGGTAAATGTAAGACAATAAAATCAAAAGATAAATATGATTTATTCCCGATCTATTGATACATGCATCTATTTTAATTTAAAGAGTTAGTACGGAGTAAAGTTTACGTATGTTAATATGTTAAGAAAACAAAGTCTTTTGCTCTAAATTTGTTAAATGTGTTATTTGGTACTATAATTCAATTTTGATTTCAATTTACCTTTTATAAATGCAATCCGTCCTCAAAGAAACAGTTTAGATAAATACAACACAACAACAGACTATAAGTTTTGAAAATGTTGTCTTTGTCAACAATCATTAATGGAGTATAACTAAATAGTGACGTGCCTAACAAGCTTGTCCTCATCCATTTAGAAAGTGTTTGGTTTTTTATTTCATTGCTAATGCCGTAACATACAACGAAATCAATATAATTTTAATTCTCGCATTTGAAATAATAAATTACAACAGTGTTTGAATTTGAATTTTCATTATCAAACATAAATTTATGCATTCTTTGACACATTCCACCATGGATGTATTGTGAAAAGCAATTATATGTAATGTTGTAACAAATATGCAGCTGCAAAGAGTGAGAGAAACTTGGTACACTTTAGTGATTATGAAGTTGATGATCGAAATCAATGTATAATGCTTGCATAATACCTAATATAGAAAATAGCTTTAAAACAATTCAATTTCGATTTAGTTTAGCCTGAGGACAGTCGTTAATTTATTTTGATTGCCATTATACGTTGTGTTTACGTCTATAGCTTTTGCTTTTTGTTCATTATAACCAGCATTTATTTTATTATTGCAAGAGTTTTAATATTTTTCAGTTATATGTCTTCCGTACAAGTTGATTAAAATTCATGGGAAAAGAAATATTTGTTTACTATAGTTTACAAGTGTTTGATTTCAAATGATTCGGTTATTGTAGTATAAGAATAATAGTTCATGATTGAAGAACAAATCATTTTAGATTGAATTGTTATTTTGTCAGGAATGAACTGTTGTGCTTCAATGTATCGAATAGCTTTAATCATTAGTTGCATTTTATAACCTTTGCTACGGTGCAAGGACTGTAGTATTCATTGCCCACTGCCTTTTATAAACAGGTTCAATAAAATCGAGCCTGCAACATATTTAATTTTGCCGGGTTAGTGTTTGCCTCTAAATGAATCAAAATATTTCACGTAAAGAGGCAACATAGTTTGGCACATTCAGGATTCCTTTTGAATTTTGAATGTACATATAGTATACAGTTTCAATCGAATGATTTATGTAAATATACATATTATCTGGTATTAATTTCATACGAGTCAGAAAATATCCGGACTTTTGACTCGTTCTCGAAAACCATTCAACATTTAAAAAAAAATCTTTCTACTCTTTTTCAAAATATTCTCCACCTACGTCTACGCACTTTTGCCATCTTCGTGGGAGCTTTTGTATTCCCGCTTTGAACCATGGCGTTTGACCTATGTTTTAGGTACTGTGTAACAGCAGTTATCAAGGCCTCCCGGTCTTATATTTCTTTCCAGCAAGCAATTTTTTCAGTCCTGGAATCAAATAAAAGTCACAGGGGACGAGGTCTGGGCTATAAGGAGGGTGAGACAACAATTTCCATTTGTAAGAGTTGATAACCTCCGCTGTAGCTGCGGCGGTATGGGAGGGGCGTTATCGTAAAGAAGGAGGACATTTTTCTGTGCTAACCTGTCAGCTTTTCTTTGAGATTTTTCAGAATTACTTCAGAATAGTACTTGGCGGTGACAGTTTGACCTTTTAGCATGAAATGAGTAAGTATCATTCCTCGTGAATCCCAAAAGGCAACAAGCATGACTTGTCCAGCCGAAGGAGACAGCTTAAACTTTTTAGGAGGTGGGAAACCAGCTCGTTTCCACTGCTTTGACTGAGCTTTTGTCTTAGGTTCGGAATAATGAACCCACATCTCATCTCCAGTGATAATGCGGTTCAAAAACTTATCTCCTTTACGATTAAAACGACTTAAATGTTCTTTTGCATTGGTTACTCTGGTTGCCTTTTGATCTGCGGACAGCTGTCTAGGCACTCACCTGGCACTTACCTTGCTCATGCCTAGGTATTCGTGTAAAATCTTGTGTGCTGATGCCTTACCGATGCTAAACTTGTTGGCTACCTCCTCCAAAGTTACTCGACGATTTTTGTTGACAAAAGCTTTAACATTTGCTACCATTGTTGGGGTCACCGCCTCAGCTGGCCGCCCAGTCCTAGGCCTGTCACAAACACTTGTTCTGCCTTCACGAAACTGAGAAACCCAGTTGTAGAAGGTTGAACGTGATACACATTTATCAGAAAATCTTTTTTAAGCCTCTGAAAGATGTGGCAGGGCTTTTCACCTTCTGCAACCAGAAACTTTATTACAGAGCGTTGTTCCTCTAACAAAGAGGCAATGATAGACGAAACACCTATCATTTATCAGAGGGCAAAATACTGTGTATACACAACTATCATAGAAAATAAACTGACCACGTTATTGGCGAATGAATGTAGTTTTCACCAATATATAATGTGTGTATATAGCTGCACGTGGAAAGAGAGGAGCATGAAAAGTCCGGGTATTTTCTGACCGTCCCTCGTATATTCAGGGAGAAGAGTATTTAGGGTCAGTTAAATACTTAAAAGGCCTTTATGTAATTTACTCTCAGAGAATTTTATAAGTACAGTTTAATTCAGAAAATAACTAATAAATAAATCAGTGGGCCCATTGAATGCCAGTATCTGTAGCTTAGCCAAGATTTTTATTGTCCAATAATAATGGATCAGAAGTGTTTTGTCTGCAGAAATGGATAGTTTATCAAAGTACAAAATTAAATATACAGACATAAAATATTAAGAGTGAAACCCAAAGACATGGTCATTTTTGAGCATGTGTAGACTCTTTTCCATGATCTTACGTAATTAGCAGACAGCTTTCTGCCTCCAGAGATAACCTGTGGTCAGTAATGATATGCAGCGTTTTATTTTTAGTAATTTTGAAAGGGGTCTATTGACAACTTGCTACATTTTTAAAGCGCAAAATGTTGACCAGCGTAAAATTTCAACTTCTTAATTTAGCTGTTAGGAAGTATTGAAATTAAAGAAGCTTGGCTTTGAAGTTAAAAAACATTATTTCATCTGTTACAAGCAAAGATCATCATACTGATTTTAAAGTGTAGTCTCACAACTTTAATTGCTGTTCGTACAAAAATGACACGCCTCTCATATAGTGAAAAATCAAAATTTTTGAGAGAATTTAAATTCAAACTTTGAGAAGTTCAGAAATTACTGCACCTCTAAAATTAATGTTTTGTACATAAACATTAAAGAAAAAAATATTTAGATGCGTCTATCCAAAATATAATGAAATGAAATTAATGTAGTTCTTTATCTTTGTATCTTAAAAGCATTTTAAATATGGCTGTAATTTATAACGTCATAGATCCTTTACAGTGATTGAAACACACACACAAATATCTTCCGACATTTAGTCTGTTTTATATGGAAATAAATAAAGTGAAATTACTCTTGTCAGTTTGATATAATTCAAGGATATTCAGTAATAGTATAATCGTATTCAATACCTTAATACCACACCAAATGTTGATGAGATGTGAAGGAAGAATAGGAACTTTGTGTAGAAACTATTAAAAGAAGTCCATCAAAAGGACTTCTTGATGGTAGACATGCAGATATATGTCATACTTGTAAATGTGCTAAAACAAAGTTCGTAAGTCGTATCTTATTGAAACAGACATATAAATGCAATTTGTCACTGGTATGTATGAAATTATGAAGATATTTTTATAACTGGTTTCATTATTTTACGCCAATTAGCAAAGTGTGACAATAAGATTTCGGCCTCCAAAAGTTTTCGTCAGCCATGCATTGGTATGCGATTGACAATTTTCAAGACGTTATGTACGTTATATTTTACAATACCCGTGTAATTATTAACCATATTCCCTTTTCTAGAGGCCGTTATGTCACATTAAAATATCATACAGATGTCGTGTTAAGAGAAATTGAAAACCACTTCAATAAAATTCGTCCTTCAACTAGACTAAGTATGAAAACCCTGTATTTTCGGCAAGACAAAGCTCATGCAATCAAAAGAACAGCTGTTAAATTATTTTTTCATTTCTTTTTATTTATCTATTTTTTATTTTTTGCTGTTCTATGTTGTTAAATTTAATGACTATATTGCATTGCATGTTGAGCCACCTTAGTTATATCGGAAGGAAAAAGCTTTTTGAGTCAATGACTGGTGATATTAATTTCTTTGATTATTGACTTTTAAAAGACTAGAATTTCCATGTCTGAAATATCTAATGGATACATAATAATGAGAAGAAATTGTCATGTCAATAAGTCTATATTTTGTGTATTGCGTTTTTAAAGGATGTACAATGTAACTAAGAAATATATTTTGTCTTTAGAAATGCAACGTCTGCAATTCTGTGCAAGATCTTAATAATTTTCTAGGTAGAGCTTTAATCATGAAATTAAGATATTGCAGTCTACTTTCCAGATTATCAGACAATTTCAACCAATGAAATTACTGTACTCATTTATTTTTACAAATCAAAAGGATGGACCAGTCTTTGAGACATTACGAGAAATTGTGATCCATATTTTGTTATGCACAATTGTCAATGTTGTACTTATTCCAGAGATAGAAAATAATAGTAAATGTCAATGTTGAATTTTAAAGACATAGTAATGCAGAAACACATTATTATATGACAATTGTGAAATAGAGATAAACAACAGAGATTAACAATTACAAAATGAACGAAGACGTATAATTGAAGATAGTACTATCACGCAATATAACTTTCAATCATTATCTTGAATATATTCCTTTCTACCTACTAATAATGTGATTCATCCTCAATTTCAGTTTCGTGCAATTAAAAAGGAGTTATTGTTTTAAATCCTATATGACTTGCTTTTTACTCGATGGTTATTTGTTGCTGGGTCGTACGGGGGTTACGTTCATTGAATGCCGCCCTTCCTTGATGATCCTTTTTATATTTGTCGGAAATTAAAATACATAAATTACGGATTACCTTGAAATAAGTTTGTTGTTTTTATACATTTTCCAACCAATGTAATTGAATGTTGATACTACATTTAATTGTAATATTCCTTTCCTGTTATGCTTCTTTTTTATCATGCAAAAGAAGCCATCTTACAAATACTAATATGGAGACTGTTGAATGCAGCAATCATAAACAAACGAAATGAAATTGAAATAAGCTAGCCACTCACTGTACATAGGAGCATGATATGCAGTATAAGTTTAAATTGTTTTAACGTGACGTAATAAAATTTGAAGTATAACGAAAAGTACGATACTTAAAGTGTTATCATTTTTGTTTATTACCTTAGCTTTAGTAGGGTATGGAAATATTACAGGAAAATACAAAAATGTGCAGCGAAAATAATATACGTCATACTTTAAGAGTTTTAAACTTGTTTAGACAGGACTTTGTTTTCTTTCTGTAAATATGACAACGATGACATTCTAACTTCATGATATGTTGGTAATATGATAAATGATAAAAATGATTAAATACCGAAATTTGTAGACTTTATATTTCATCCATTTAGGATTGGGGGAGTTATTCCTGGAAATCTTTGACTTTGTTGACATATTGCAAGATACGTGTTTTCAAAATGAACCAATTTACTCCAACTTTGTACTCTTGTGGTTTCTAATTATCATGATAAACGGACCGTCTGTACTTCTTTCTGCAACGTTGCAATTTTCAATATAAATATGACTGTAACTAAGCCATTTCCTCTAAACATTCGAGCGTTGCTTTTCCTTGTTGGCAGTATACTGTTCATGGACCATTTGACTAGTCAAAATAAGAATAATGCATTATTATACTTCTAGAACTAACTCCTGAATTTATGTATGTATTTTCTATCGTTACCAATCTTGAGCAGTAATTATTTGCAATAAAGTGTGGTTTTCTGGAATTGCGATCTCTGAGCCTTGTCGGCAATATGTGTAACCTAATTATCTTTTCATTCGCTAGAAATACGTGCAAGTAATGATATATGTGCACTTTAATATCTGTCTGGCATATCGGAGAAACTTTATGTTTATATCTACTAAAACCTTTGGAATAAGAGAGGACGGCATGGTTGTTTCAAATAATTTGTAAATGTACATTATTCCTTCACGCAAAATAATAATTAATTACTTATCCATTAAAGCCATCTCATGAAAGTTTATTCTTAATAAAATCACTTGAAAAATTTGATGAATCGGTTGTTTTCCCGTTCTTATCATAAAATGTTAGATATTTAATTGTTTTAAAGAAATACTTACATGCACCTAACATGTATTCAATAATTTTGAATATTCGTAAAACATAATGAATAGAAAAATATTTTTTAAGAACAATTTTCTTTTGACAAGGAGACTTCATTTCATATTCCAACATTAACAGTCCATTCATATTTTTAAAGTGCGTGATAAAAACTGTAGCAGACGGAACGTTTAACGACAAAAAAATCATTGTAACTGAATACTTATAATTAAAAGAATCTTGAACCAGTGGGCACTTCATGAATAAACTGAACCAGTCAAAGAAAGCCCTCAAATGCAATATTAAAATTAGTGAACAATTAGTTTCATTATATTATAAATCCGAATCTATTAGATTCAGGTCAAGTCGTTTGCAGATGAAATTGAATACAATCGTTTCATCTCAGCAATTTTCCATCGGTATGATCAACGAGTATTTGGTTTCTGTCTCCGCAGATAATCTTTTATTGGCATCCATCGAAATAAAACAAGCAAACGCCGACAAAATACCATCGTTCTGATCTGTTTGTCTTAATATTGCTTTGTTTCAGTTAATATTACTAAGGAATCATTATGTTATAAAATATGTATGGATGCGTTAGAAATACATTTAATCATTTTTAGCCATAAAATAGATTAACTGAAAACCTTAAGATTACGATATCCGGCATGATATATGATTTAACATTAAATATGTATTACGCGGAGTGCATTCATAAAATCATTCATTTTTGATGTCTGTAATTTTGTTTAATTCCGATATTAATTATTCACAATTTAAATACACATGTTTGGTGCCAAAACAAAAACAAGTTGTGTATTAGAAGGCACAATTTTGCTTACATACAGTAAATGACTTTTTTATGTCATATTTGTTATGTTATGTTATGACTTTAAAAAAATCAGACATTGACATTTCCAAAATGTATTCCTGTTGATAAGTTAATTGTGTTTACTATTTTATTTATAAAATATTGTTGAAAGTTTGATTAGTCATTTCTCAACGTCAATACAATGATTGCAAATCTCTTAATCGATTTCATTTAGGCTGGTAACGTCGCGCCCGTATATACGCATTATTCTACCGAATAACAAATTACATGAATTGTCAAATTTTCTTTGCACTTTTACAATATGAAATTGGAAAGGCCATTGGAAAGGCAGGATATCTCTGTTATAGAGAAAAACAGAATCCCTAAAGAAAGCCCAACACGGCAAACTTGTCAAATGTTGCAGGCTCGGTTTGATTGAGCCTGTTCATGAACGGTACTGGAAAGTGAAAGTTACCTTCCACTATTTGTTAGTTTCAAATTTTGCAAGTTATGTTAATATACTACATTGTTGGTTTAAATAAACGGCACGTGAAACAGAAAAAAGCAATCGTATGTATTTTAGAGAACCCTGTGCTGTACATAATACATATCGTTTTCATGTAGGTTCCCGCAACAGTGAATCAATATAAGTATCCTGGTGTTGTTTTAATAAGGGAGATTTTTCATTTCTCTGTGAAGCTTAGCCAATAGGTGCGGGTCGTATATTAGAAAACTATATCTCTAAAGCACATAATTATAAAGATTGTTGAAAAATTATCATTCAATCATACGTGGTTCTAATCTTATATTGTAAGGCCTCTGGGTGGGGCTTCAAACATTGCCAATCAATAGATAATATAAAGTATTGTTCAATACGCTATCTTATTGGTGTTTACCGTTTTGTCCCTGACTATATAACGCCTCTGGATTAGATAATATACGGTATTGGAATTATCTTATTCAAATAATAATAGTATTAATAAACATGGACTACGATAAGTGCATAAATAATTGGCTCAGTGACCGTCATATCAAAACTGAACCTGATCAGTCAGTTTGAGAAAAGAACCAGTGTAAGTATGACCATGATATCTCAATATTATACGAGTATTTTGAAAACTGATACAAAAAGTACCGACATTTTGAACTTGCGTTATTCTCACTAGAACAGTGCGTCAGTTTATATTAAAACATAACCTTTGGGCATTAACAAAGTATCATGACAAATATGGCCAATAGTTTAATATGTACACACAATATATATAACAAAAAGAATACAATAAACAAGCTAGGAAATAGTTACATATTCAAGAGACTGTTCTACAATTGATCAATGTGAGCACATATTAAAATGGGCTTTTTATAGTTAGTGGACAATATAGTCGAAAGTTTTGAAAGGTAGGCCATGAAATATTTCCAAAATATTTGGTTCTTACAACAGTATAAAGTGGATAACATAAAAGGAAGAAGATATCTGATTCAATAGAGTTATATATACATAATTTACATTTGCGATCATTTCTATCAATGTAAACAATGTCTTCCAGTTTCTATGTCTAAGTTATGAGAGCAAGCAAGTTCTTTTCTTAACACATTATGTGTTAAAACATAAGAAAAAGAAGTTTTTAATTTTCTATAATAATCAAAGTTAGGCATATTATGTAGAGAGGTTTTCTTGTTCTGTATGTATTGGTCACGCACACGCTGCGTAAAGTCTGACATTTGCATATAAGTAATATTGAAATTAAAGCTACCCCATATATGACTACAGTCTAAGCTATTTAAGTATTATACTACTTGCTCAAAAGATATTATCTGGAAGTCGCAATGGTGTTTTCTATGCTTATCCCCCGGTACAAACAAACGTTTACCTCTATAGATTCATGGTGCACTATCGGTTACAATAGATTAGTCAACCTGTCGAAGTTTTAACTGTAAAAGTTTGTACCCACGGATGAGTTGGAAAAATTCAAAATAGTCTTTATTTCGGAGTATGTCTATTACAATCAGTTTTTCTTTTGCACTTGTCTACATACATTTTGTATATTGATGAGTCTTGGTTTTTTAACATTTTTAACTAGAAAATATTAAATGAAGTTTACAATAAGTATATTATTCAAATTGAACCAGGAAAAAAATCTGACCGATAACTTTATACAATCATTCTGCATAATTATTTTAATTTCCTTTGAACACATTTAGAATACTCACATTGTTGCAGGAAATTGATATTCTAAATATTTAATGTTAAAAATATAATGAAAGAATTAGCGGAACTACTTGTATTATTTAGATATGAGTGATGCTGAAGAACAACACTATGCAGTGGGATGATGAGGTTGATGTGATTATAGAAGATACAAATATATTTAATGATAAATGATGACAATATACTACATTTGAGTAGTTGCATTTGTCTAATTATTTGCATGTTTATTGTTTTGTGTGCTAAATCCGCGTGTAATGAAAACTAAGGAAACGACATAACCATTAGGTTAAGTTATAATCAATTAACATACATATTCAATCACATGCACTTTATATTCTTAAAATAAGTCATTTATTTATTCTGTACCCTGTCAAGCAATTTCAGTCTGCTTTGTACTGTAACGTGTACCGAGCGGATGTACAACGAATATATAATAATTTTTTCTTTCGGCTACCTGCCGTTTGATTAGATACAAATGATTATGAAATTGTCATATATCATAAACAATCAGCTTGAATCAATACTCCGAAATACACTATTAAATTCTCAAAAGTCTCAATATAGTAAATATGTTTACAATATAACACTATGAAATAATTAAAAAGCTGTAGATATCACGCTGCAACCCGATAATTTCCTAAAGTCCAGCAACTACCACCCTATCTATGAAGCGATGCTTCTATTAGATAGGAAGATAAGCTGCTGGTAGGGATTTACAGCAAAGTTCCAACTAGAATATATATAAAGTATTTATATTGTTTTATTTATGTCTGGATTTTTAATATCTATATGTTACCAATTCCCTGATAGCGAAGCTTTCAGAAAATGTGGAGGTCTATAAGTACGCACAGTCAAATACAATTTTCACAAACTTAAATGTCTATCGACACTATATCCATGAAGCTAGGCTTCAGTTGGAAATATTTACTTTAGCCAATTATTATTTTATACCTATGAAGCTAGGCTTCAATTAGATATACCGCTATGTATGAAGCGAGGCTTCTGTTACATAGAATAACCTGGCCCTGGTGGATTCCTCTGCAGACCGAGTAATTTTGTTGAAATCGCCGTATTTATACCTGCTGAGATGACCGCTCAAGCATGACTTTATTTTCATTGGCTGATTAGAATGATCATTATCACTGAGACGATTATTACATTATATGATATCAAACGTTTATTGAAAATACGTATACCAAACGTATATGGGGGCAGGGGACATATTCGAATGATGGCCCCGGTCAAATTTTTTTATAACTCAGACATGGTGTTTTGAAGGTACTGATAACTTCTGATATTTCTCTGTCATTGTAACTCTTTCTTGTTTGTGTGTAGGAAATGAGAAGTATTTTTGGGTTTTTACCCGAAACTAAGCATTTTGGTAGCTTTGTATGTATTTCTGACTCTCCAAATGGAGGTGAAAAAGTTAAAAATCAAGCTTTGACAGTTGGCGCCAAACAAGTAAGAAATTTCAGATAAATTTTGTGAAAAATCTAAACGTATGACAGACACTTTATTGGTCATTTCTGAAAATGCCATAGCTTGCACTGCGTGTTACTGATATTTTTAAAGGAATCGGGCGGATTCTGGAGTATGCTGCACCTTCATGAAGATTGCCCATATTGGTATATTTTAGGTGTGATTTTGGCTGGGTGGGGGTAAATATAAATTGCTGTCAGTCATTTTTTGACGGAGCAATGCATGCAAAGTATTATTTTCTTCAATGTATGTCATATATCATTGAATAATGCTGTGCAACTGGTTATCTGCATGTGAAACAGATTTTGAAATATTTGGAATTGTGTTTCTGGTCACACTGAAATACAAAATTGTTCATTTTTAGGCCCCCTGCGCCCTATTGTAAAGTACCGTAAACTAAAACACATTGTCGCAATATAAACAAATAACATAATAAAGAGTTAACACTAAAATCATTTCAGTAAGAGATAATCTCCATTTATAGCAAAATGAGTAAAAATGTCTAAACGTTACATTACTACACGAATAATTCACAAATCGTTCAATCGCACAATCTGATTTCTACAGATCAAAAGTTGATATAATTGATCGTCAGGACTGCAAATGTCAACCTGAAATCTGCAATAGTTCACATCTGAACAAATGTTTTTTTTTTTTTTGGTTTTTTTTTCAAGGATTATTATTGTCTGGTTGCCATACCTCTCGTTTGTGAAAGTGACGTTTGATATCATATTACTATTTGTGTAACGTCACTTTGCAGATTAATTCAAGGAGTATTGATGAAGGTTAAACACGAGAACTTGACTGGTAGACAGACCAGAGATTGTTTTATCCTTTGTTGTTTTTACTGTTGTTGGCAAATACAGACTGTGCTTTCTATTCATGAAATTTAATTACGTAAGAACTAGGGTAGAATTAGATGACACAAAGCAATGTACTTTTTATCTAAACTTTTAATATAGACTAGGCAATAATTTTTTAACAAACACTATGAGTGGCTAAAGGTTGATCGATTTTCTTTTATTTGAAATTCCAAGAGATATAAATGGCAGCATCATCACATTGTTTTCAAGTTTCAAAAGTCTACATTTTTATACCGCAAAATGTTGTTAAACGCATAATTTCATCTTCTTAATTTAGTTGTTAGGAACTATTGAAATTACAGAACCTAGACTAAAAAGTTAAAATAATTAGTTCGTCTGTTACGAGCAAAGACCATGATTTTAAAGTATAGTCTCACAACTTTTATGCAAGTGTTCATTTATGCTTTCGCACAAAAATGACACACCTCTTATATATAGAAAAATCAAAATGTTTGAGAGAATTTATATTCAGATTTTGAGAAATTCAGAAATTACTGCACCTCTTAAATTCATGTTTTGCACGTAAACATAAAAGAAAGAAAACATACTTAGTGACAAAGCTTTAGATGCGTCTACCAAAAATATATTAAAATGAAATTATTCTGGTAGACATGCAGATCTTTGTCTCTTAAAAGCATTTTAAATATGGCTGTAATTTTTGACGTCATAGATCCTTTACAGTGATTGAAACAGACACCCAGATATCATCTTACACTTGTTTTGTGGAAATAAATAAAGTGAAATTACTCTTGCCAGTTTGGTATAATTCAAGTATATACAGTAATAGTATTATCGTATTCAATGCCTTTATACGATAGCAAATGTTGATGACATGTGAGGGAAGAATAAGATAAAAGATTGGATAATCGTGATGTTTATATAGTTTTATATACACGGCTGTTGTCGATTTGTGAAAAAATCTTACTTTTTACTCTAATAAATGATGTTTGCTGTATTATAAATTCGTTATCAAGATTGTTACAGGTTATATGGCCGTATATAAACGGCTATTTGCAATATAATTCTCGTCTAGCGGCTCGGGTTATATTTACAAACAGCCGTTTATATAGGGCCATATAACCTGTCAACAATCTTTATAACTAATAATATAATTTGTCCTTCAAGTAGCATGAAAGACCTGTATTTTGGGCATGACAACCTCCTGCAATCAAAGGAACAACTGTATTTATTTTTATTTTGCTATGTTGTTAAATTTGTTGACCATATTGCATTGCACGTTGACCCACCTTTAAATTAGTAATATCGGAAGGAAACATTGTTTTCCAGTTAATGACTGGGGACAATCATTTCTTGGATAATTGATTTTAAAATACTCAAATATTCATATCTAGAATATATAACGGAGACATGATAATGATAAACATTTGTCATATCAATAAATCTACATAGTGCTTTTTGCTGTTTTTAACGGAAATAACTATGAAATATATTCTGTCTTTAAGAATGCAACGTCTGCAACTAATGTATATGCAAAATCTTGATAATTTACTAGTTAGACCAGACCTTTAATCATGAAATTAAGATAGTGCAGTCAACTTTCCAGATTACCAGACAATTGCAATGAATGATATTACTGTATTCATTTATTTTTACAAATCAAAAGGATAGACCAGTCATTGAGACATTACGGGTAATTGTGATCCTGACTTATCTTGTTATGCACAATTGTCAATCTGGTACTTATTCCCGAGATAGAAAATTAATTGTAAGTGCCAATGTTGAATTTTATAATCAAAGTGTAAAGACATTAATCGGATTATTATGTAAAGACATAGTAAACCAGTAACACATTATGATATGAAAATTGTGAAATAGAGATAAACAATTACAAAATAAACAAAGATGTATAATTGAAGATAATACTATCACAATATAACATTTATTCATCCTCTAAAATAATAGATTGAGCGTTTGACTTGCGTATATAGGTCCTTACTAGCTGCTGATAATGTTTCTCATCTAAAATTTCAATTTTCGTGCAATTATTAAGGAGGCGAATTTTGTTTTTGATCTAATATGACTTGTGACTTTGTCAGAATATGGTCTAAAACCGAATATATAGACACATTACGGATGACCTGTTTTCCAACCAACAAAATTGAAGGTTGATAAAACATTAAACTGTAATCTTCCATTCCTGTTATGTTTTCTTTTCAGTTATGAAAAAATACGATAACTGCAATACTTTAAGGTCTCAACCCGGTACGGAATTAGACCGAACCCGTTGTAGTCTAGAAAGTAGTTCTTTAAAATTTTGAAGTGGCCAAATTTAAGTCAGCTCTAGTTAGATTGGTCATAATTAAAGTGTATTTATTGCATGTGTGTAGTTTTTGTGTGTTATATGACTTTAAAAGTTGTTTTTTGTGTATTCTCCAGGAACTCATTTGTTGACGGAAGGATTAAAGATATACTACCCACCAGCTGTCAGTAGTTTTTAAAGTGGTGAATTTAAACAGTGTTACAACAGAATAAGGATTTCTGAAAAAAGTAGATGGCTAACCTATTATATTTTGGGCCTCATTGGACTTAGATAGTGTTAATGTTTAAAGTTTGATGCAGTATATAATTCATCAAGAACAGTGGAATCCAGAATCAAATGTGACTGATTTACTATTGAACAAATAGTACGAAAATTATCCGGGCCGAGTCCTTAAGTGTTATCATTTATTTTATAAGGGTACGGAATATTACGGCAAAATACAAAAATGGGTATCAAAAATAATCTACGCCTTAGAAAGAGTAGAAAACACCGCTCAGACCGATATTATTTCCGAATCGTGTATTATACTTATTTAGACAGTACTTTGTTTTCATCTTATCAATATGACAACGATGATATTCTAACTGTATAACCTGTTGGTAATTTTAAAGAAAATGATTAAATACTGAATGTGGTAGACTTTATATTACACCATTTTAGGCTCATGTGTATGTTATAGATTGTCTTTTTCTAAATGTAAACGGTTTGTTGATATATTGCAAGATAAATTTTGTTTTCAAAATGAACCATTTTACTCCAAGTATGACTTTGAACTCTCATGGTTTGGTAAACGAGCCGTCTGTAAGACTTTGTGCAAACGTTGCAAATGTTTTCAATACGAGTATAAATACATGACTGTAACTTAGCCCTTTTCTTTAAAGATCATTTCACTAGTCAAAATAATAATAAGGCATTATACTTCTAGAACTAACTCCTTAATTTATTTATGTATTTTCTATCGTTGCCAATCTTGAACAGTAATTATTTTTGCAATAAAGTGTTATTTTCCGGAATTGCGATCTCTGAGCCTTGCCGTCAATATGTGTAACCTAATAATCGTTTGATTCGCTAGGAATACGTGCAAGTAATGATATATGTGCATTGTTATGTCTATCTGGTATATCGGAGAAACTTTAGTTTAAATCTATTTAGTACTAAAACCTTTTGGAATCAGAGAGGGCGGTCTGGTTGTTTCAAATACTTTATAAGAATTTTATACATTATTCCTTCAAACAAATTAATTCATTACTCATCCAGTTAAGCCATCACATGAAAGTGTATTTCCTCCTTAATATATTCTTTATAAAATCACTTGCAAAAATTGATGAATCAGTTGTTTTCCCGTTCATATAATGTTAAGTATTTTAAACGTCATGAAGAGAACATGCAACTAGCATGTTTTCAATGATTTTGAATGTTCATAAAACTTAATGAATAGACAATCTTTAAGAAAATTTTTCCTTTGTAAAGCAAACTTCTTTTCATATCCATCATTAACAGTCCATTTTTATACGCCCGTTTGAAAAACGGGACGTAGTATGGGAACGCCCCTGGCGGGCGGGCGGCGTCCAATTTTGTCCGGAGCATATCTCCTACATGTATGGAGGGATTTTAATGAAACTTCATAGAAATGTTCACCACTATGAGGAGCAGTGTCGCGCACATGAACCAGGTCTCTAGGTCAAAGGTCAAGGTCACACTTAGAGCTCATTGAAAAATGCTTGTCCGGAGCAAAACTTCCACATGTATAGAGGGATTTCAATATTACTTGGCACAAATGTTCACCATTGTGAGGCGGAGTGTCGCGCGCAAGATTCAGGTCCTTGCGGCCAAGGTCAAGGTCACACATAGAGGTCAAAGTTCAGATAAAAATATGAAGATGTGTATATAGACCATTTAGTCATCATTTATTGAGGGATTGTAACACAAATGGTCATTATCAAGACTATGGCTGTGATACATATAATTTAGGTCAATATATACAAGGTCGAGGTCACTAAAGATGATGAAATATCCAGATTTTGTCCGGAGCATATCTCCTACACGCATGAAGGGATTTTAATGAAATTTCATAGAAATGTTCACCATTATAAGAAGCCATGTCACGCACATGAACTAGGTCTCTGGGTCAAAGGTCAAGGTCACACTTAGAGCTCATTAAAAAACGCTTGTCCGGAGCAAACCTTCCACATGCATAGAGGGATTTCAATATAATTTGGCACAAATGTTCACCATTGTGAGGCAGAGTGTCGCGCGCAAAATTCAGGTCCCTGCAGCCAAGGTCAAGGTCACACATAGAGGTCAAAGTTTAGATAAAAATATGAAGATGTGTATAGGGACGATTTAATCATCATTTATTGAGGGATTGTAACACAAATGGTCATTATCATGACTACGGCTGTGACACATGTACTTTAGGTCAATATATGCAAGGTCAAGGTCACTAAAGATGGTGAAATATCCAGATTTTGTCTGGAGCATATCTCCTACATGTATGGAAGAATTTTTATAATACTTTATGGAAATGTTCACCACCATGATATGTATTGCTCCATGCATGATCCAGGTCAAAGGTCAAGGTCACACTTAGAGCTCATTGAAAAACGCTTGTCCGGAGCAAAACTTCTACATGCATAGAGGGATTTCAATATAATTTGGCACAAATGTTCATCATTGTGAGGCTGAGTGCCGTGCATAAAATTCAGGTCCCTGCGACCAAGGTCAAGGTCACACATCCTGTGCATATCTTCCCTACTGATTTGTTTTAAGGTTCATTTAACAACACAGTGCCAAGAATAAAAACTTGCTTGCTAGATAACACTTATCCATAATGCCCCCATCTCCATCTAAAGCTTTCGTAAACGGGCGTATTTTGTGACTATGGCACCCTTGTTTAACATTTTATTGCTGGACAGTCTTTTGTAATATAATTGCATGCCTTATAGTTCCAACTAAAAAAACAAGCAATCTATGAAATGAAATGGGTGTCTTTTTCACAAATGATAGTTTAGATTTATTTATATTTATTGTCTCTTTAACAAAATTAAAATAATTTCGAACTCTATTTTTTACTCTTGTTATAAAATAACGCGATCATAAATACTACATTTTGGTAAGTTGCTTTATGTAAAATGCTCAAATATATCCATTTATCAGAATAGTTTTTTACCAGTTTGCTTATGTTATATAAATACATAACTTATATAAATCTGATCCATTTAAGCCTCGCCATGTAGGCAACGTAAATGCTGTTTTTTATGAAACCGCCGTTTAATTTGTTATATGAACTCCTCTGTCTCCCCTTTTCAAATAGTACATAATTCGTCATTATTGCTTACATAATTTGCAAATTTTAGGTTAAAGAAGTTCCAGAGTGTTATGTTAAATCACCACTGAGACCGCTTTATGTCGCGTACCAGGTACGGGTCGAACCTTAGAAATATATTGGTCTTTGCATTAAGGCTTTTGTGGGGTAGAAAAATATTAACAATTATCCTAAAGATTAGTTTTATCAACATTTTATGTTAACTCATTGATTAACAGTAACGTCTCAGTATTATTGACTTAATAACACTATTTCTTTTTTTGCCGATAAAATTGAATACAATCGTTTCATTTCAGCGATTTTTTATCGGTATGATCTACGAGTATTTGGTTCATTTCTCCGCAGAGAATTTTCTATTTCGAAAAAGCAAATACTGACAAAATACCATCTTACTGATGTGTTTTTCTAAATATTGCTTTGTTTCAGTTAATATTACTAAGGAATCATTATGTTATGAAATATTTACGGATGCGTGAGAAAGACATTTAATGACTTTTAAGCTATTTTATAGATTAATTAGAAATCTTAAGATTACGATATCCAGCATGATATTTGATCTTAAATGCAATATATATCAGGTGGATATATTATCATAAAATCATTCATTTTTTGTGTATGTTATCTTATTCAAGTCCGATATTAATTATTCACAAATTAAATACACATACTGGGCATCCAGGGGATAAAGAACAAAATCAAAGTTGTGTTAATTAGAAGGCAAAATTTTACTTACATACAGTAAACGACTTTTTTGTGTAAGATTTGTTATGTTATGTTATGTTATGAAATGAACCAAACATTGACATTAATATAAAGTGTTTTCCTTTTGTCAAATTAATTGTGTTTTTACTTATTTATAAGATATTGATGAAAATTTTATTTAGGGTGTTGTACTAGAAATAACCAAACTTCAATGAAGTAGTTTTATTAAGACAGCGTCTCTCAGAAGCAATGGAGATAAAATAAATAATTACAAATGTCTTAATCGATTTCATTTAAGCTGGTAATGAGAAAACATCTCTCGCGCCCGAATATACGCATAATTCGACCGAATAACAAATTACATAAATTTTCAACAACCTTTCTTTGCACTTTTATAATGTAGAACCCTTAAAAAGGCAGGACATCGCTGGTACGAAGTTTGCAAGTTATTTTAAATGTAAAACATTGTTGGTTTAATTGACTTTTCGTTTAGGGAACACGCTTTTTATTACTTGGGGATCATACGCCGCTTTTCATGGAATGGCACTACTGTATCACATTGAAGGTTCAATGATAACGACCGTATGAACACATCTTCTAAATTCAAAATTTTACTATTTCAAGTTTAAATGTTGAGAACTGCATAAGCCGATGGGCGTGGACGGTAGTTTGCACTTGACAGTACCGTCCATGAACAGGCTCAATCAAACCGAGCTTGCATAATTTTCAATTTTGCTGTGTTTGGCTTTCTTTTGGGATTCTTATTTTCTCTATTGTAATAAACGGCGCGTTATACAGAAAAAGGCAAGCACATGCATTGTAGATAACCCTGTGCAATGCAGAGTACATATCGTTTTCATGTAGGTGAAAAAATCCCGAAACTGTGGATCGATATATTGGTGTTGTTTTTAATAATAGAGATTAAAGATAAGGCAAAAGGTGCGGTAGTTATTAGGAAATATTATCTCTAAAATATGGTAAACAAGATCAACAAGGAAAGGCGGTGTTCAACGAACGCAACCTCCATAAAACCCCCATCAAAACACATAATTATAAAATTGGGGATAATGTAAAATATTGAGCAGAACGCTTTCATCTAGATTATTATCGTTTTGTCCCCAAACTTACTTGGCTAGCTATATAACGCCTTTGGATACGGTAATACGGTATTGGAATTATTTTATTCAATTGATAAAAGGATTAATAAACGGGTCTTTAACATAGACTATAAGTCCATAAATAATTGGCGCAGTGGCCGTTATGTCAAAATTGAACCTAATCAGTCAATTCGAAAGCAAAACTATTGTAAGCGTGATACCGTTATGACCAAGATAACTCAATCTTATACAAGTATTTGGAAAACTGATATATAAAAGGTACCGAATTGTTCTCAACAGAACAGTTTGTCAGTTTGTACTAACTTGACTCCATAAAAAAACAACTTATTGCATGACCAGACGGAGAATATTTATTGAAGATAAGATACTAAGCAGCCGAGAACAAAATCAAACAACATAATCAAAAAAACACCATAAGCGTTATGTACAAGAAATTTGCCATAAAAGTACGATGGTAATTATTTAAACAACTAATATTGCTGGCTAATATGTATCATTCTATATATTATAGTGTCCATGTATTTACTTTTAAACTTAACAATAATACAATATAGCTGAATAGTATTGAAAATTGCCAGCATCTAACGTAATGAAATGTTGCAAGTACAGGCAATACAAAATTCAATTATTTACCTTGTTATTATTTCATCGCCTAAAACGCAATTCGACTCGCCCAGGAAAAAAACAGAGATATTTCTTCTAAAAATTATTTTTTATAAACCTGTGTCCGTTTGTCAATGTCGAATTACTGAATGTCGGACCTCATTCTTGCCCAGTCGAAACTAAAATTAAGCTAAAGCGCAAAACTCAATTAAAGAATAAACATATGACATGTTATAAGTGTGAGAGAGAATGAAAAAAATATATATCCATAAAATTATAAAACACAAGTTGTTAACGCTGTGAATTCGTCTGGTAGAGAGACCAATACACCTTAATATTTTACACGCCAGTACAATATTAAAATCACGATAAAACCGTGTTATAACAACAAATAAAAATTGCCTTCAAAATTACGTCACGCAAAGATAAATATTTCACGCTATTCGATGAAAGGCGTGAAAATAATATTAGTAAAACGTAAGCTAAATTTGGGTGCGCCACTTTCCCGTTAAGGATTGAAAATTGACGCTATATCACAAAAGCAGAGATACCGATCAAAGGATAGATAAAATGCATTTTAAGTGACCAGTTATCAAATACAGATTATGAAAATGAATAATTATATTAATAATGTCATAAAATTCCAAGACAAGAAGGTAAATACCTTGTAAATGCTTACCTAAAAAGAAGGAATCGTTTTTATCACACACCCGTGCCGATTTTGCGACTCCGTAAATATGGTATTGCACGGCCGTGCATATATTTTGACGTGACGTCATTAGCGTAATACAAACATAGTGTAAAGACGCGCTAAATGTTAGCGTTATTCTATAGGCGCGTCAATGAAAAATGACTCTTATTTCACTTTAAATGGTCTTTATTTTGGGTATGTGATAAATAGAATATTAAATTCGTGTAAGTTCATTACTGAATTTATTGCACTCGTTGAATAAAATAATATTATGCTCGCCAGAGGCTCGCATAATATAATTTTATTCAACTCGTGCAATAAATTCAGTATTGAACTTACACTCATTCAATATCCTCTATGTCTTATTCGTTAAAATACTTTATTATGTAACAAAAGACTAAATTCCATACTCGAGTATCTTTAAATTCAATATTCAATGTATATTAAAGTTAATATGTTCATAAGTTAAATATGTTCACTGTATCATACACTTCCATTTATACTACAATGTTGATGGTGTGTCTAGTAAAATAACTGTTTAATCAGATATTTTTGGTTGAATAGTCAAAAAGTAAATATCCCTTTATATACATCCGAAGTTAATGCAAGGAAATAGTTATGTGTCAGAATGAAACAAGCAGACGATTAAAGCATGTAACATCTAACTAAATTACAAATTTAATCCGTGAAACATGATAGGTGTGGTAGACAGGTATATCTTAAACACAATTTAGTATTAAAAGGCAAAAAAGAATACTCTGGATAGAATCATAACTGTGCGATTTATAAAGTTCAGTTTTCACACTGAAATTGAATTATAAATCAAACCTGTGTATTGAATTAGCAATATACTCCAGGATAGTTTCTAATGATCCATATTAACTTTCATATCTTGCTTTCAGGAATTGAAGTATGATTCTTTGAAATGCAAATGCAATTTGATTTACGTACATGAGGAAATCGCCAGCTAATACCAGGTTAGAAAGTATTTAATCCAGATTAAGCAACATTTTGAAACGTATATGCTCTATGACAACTTTAAATAGTATGTGTCTGTATGTGAATGTACGCTATGTATTATTTTGTTATGCAATAATTGTATTATTTACTTGTTCACAGACCCTGCATGTTAAGAACTTTATTTTCTGTTTTATCCAACAAATGCGTAGGTTAATTGAATCGAGAAAGAATGCAATATATACGAAATAGTCCTTTAAAGGAACAGTAATTCAGTTATCTGTGATTTTGTAACGTAATTACTTCTGCATCTAACAAATTTCAGTAACAAATGTACCAAGTGCAAAATACATGTATGCATTTGCTAACACGTGATACAGAGAAAGTTGAGTTTTTTTAAAAAAAAAACAATCCATGATATGGAATGTATATATACAAACAAAAATATAAAGAAATAAATAGTTTCGTCAAGCTAAAATATTTGCAGTAATTTATAGGAAACATTTAACCAGTCTTAAAATGTTTTAATGTATATGTTATTGAAGTCTTCATCAATATTTACGATAAACATATTCTTTCCCGTCCTGTGATTATATTCGTCTCAGTGTTTGATATAATTTGTATGGTAGATAAGCTTGATACAGATAAACTAGCATGTTTAAGCACTTAAACATGTCCCGAGTATTGCTTCCTGCTTTCGTAACCTTTCGATTTTCTACCAAGTAGAGATACCTATTAAAATTTTCCCCTACATGTTATTAGATTCTGTAACATTTTACATAATACATCATCAATATCAAACATACAGCGTTTATATAAACAATCTGAAGATGATTTTTTTTATAAGTCGCTTAGGCCGAAAATTGCAGCCCAACTGAACGTCAAATATTTTTACACAAAAATGCCAATGTTATTTCCATTTTTCAAACATTTTTCGGAGTAAAACGATAATTTTTATAACAGCATGAAAAAAGAAATTTTCCATCGAATACTGTAGAATTTATGATATTGTGTCCGCTGATGGCGTTGTGATACCCGTACAGGTTGCCAAGGATACGCAACGACGTCATGTTCCAAAACGGGCTTTGGTAGTAAATTTTGACGTCTTGTGTACACAAAATTGCTGAAACTATTGATATAAAATCAACGGAATCTAATCTAAAATATGGTTAAAATTTTACATGCCAATTTTCAAGACGCTGCTTGAAAGTTCGCAAAGTGTCGTGTTCTACCTTAAGTGTAATTACCCTAGTACATATATTATTTGTAGTAAACGCGAAAAGGTCTGTACAACTAACTATAAATTGCCCAGTTCAAGTAAACATAAAAATTTATCAATTGTTATCAAAAGTCCTCCCATTAGCTGTAAATGATTGTTATATTCGATTAATTATAAGCGTATTTATGTATTGTAAAACAGTTTTTCATATTATATACTAATAAAAGTAGTTGACACAAATAAATATTTTAAGATCACCTAAATTATGACGAAGATCTTGCTTAATACGATATATGTTCATTGACCTATTTTATTGCATCAGTTCGATCGGTTCAAAAGACGTTAAATCAAGCAGTAAAGCTTTACTACTAGGTGGCGCCACTGTGGTTAATGTAACGAAACAAAATCAAGGAATCAAAAGATAAATATGATTTATTCTCGATCTATTGATACATTCACAATATATAGTTTTTCTATTTTAATTTAAAGTGTTAGTACGGAGTAAAGTTTACGTATGTTAAGAAAACTCCCACAAAGCCATTTCCTCCAAATTCGTTAAATGTGTTATATGGTACATATAATACAATTTTGATTTCAATTAACCTTTTATCAATGCAATCCGTACTCAGAGAAACATGTTTAGAAAATGTTTTCTTTGCCAACAATCATTAATGGAGTAAAATTAAATAATGACCTGCCTAACTTTAAACAAGCTTGTCCTTAAAATTTTATAAAGTGCTTGGTTTTTTAGTACATTGCAGATGCCGTAACATACAACCAATATACTTTCAATTCTCGCATTAGAAATAACAAATCTTTACAACACTGTATGCAAGTTGGATTTTCATTAACAAACATAATCGTATTCATTCTTTGGTACATTTCACAATGTAGTGCAAAATGCACATTATGTTTGTTTGTTTGTTTGGGTTTTACGTCACACCGACAGAGTATATGTCATTTTGCGACGTTAAAGCTTGACTGGTAGAGGAAGACCTCAGATGCCCTTCCTTGCATTATTTCAGGCATAAACAGGGACCTGAGTAGAACCACCGATTTTCGATAGCTTCCTCACATAAAAGAATCCAAAGTCCCTGTCGGGATTCGAACCCATAGCGGTGAGGGGCACTCGGCCACGGACGCCCCTGCACATTTAATGTTTATAAATATTCAGCTGCAAAGAGTGAGAGAAACTTGGTACACTTTAGTGAATTTAAAGTTTATGATCGAAAGCAAAGATGATAATGCTTGCATTATACCTAACATAGAAAATAGCTTTATAGCAATACAGTTTAATTTCAAACTAGACTTTCCATCTGCTGAGAATATCCGTTAATTTATTTTGATTACCATTATAAGTTGTGTATACGTCTATAACTTTGCTTTTTGTTCATTATACCTGCATTTAATTGAATATTACACGTTGCAAGAGTTCTAATATATTTCGGTTATATGTCTTCCGTACAAGCTGCTTAAAAATCATCGAAAAATAAATATCTGTTTACTATAGTTTACAAGAGTTTAATTTCAAAATTTTGGGTTATGATCGTAGGTTAGTTCATTATTGAAAAACAAATCATTTTAGATTTAATTGTAATTTTCTCATCTCAAGGACGAACAGTAAAGATTAAATGTCACGAATAACTTTAATCATTAGTTGCATTTTATAGAGAACAAAATACTAATCTAGCCTATGCTAGTGTGCGAGGACGGTGGCATTCATTGACCGCTACCTACTATAAACAGGCTCAATACAATCATCGAGCCTGTAGCATATCTATTTTTTCCGGGTAAGTGTTCTTAAAAAGCTGCATACCTCTAGATGAACCAAGATATTTCACAAAAATCAAACTTGAGAATAATGTACATGTACCATAATTCAATCAAAGTAAAACGACTCAAGTTATAATTTACATAAAAGAAGTGATTAATTGCAATTGTTTTTATCTCTCTTTGTTAATTGACGCGGATTGTAAGTGCCATTTGCACATTTGCAACTTTCTTTTTTATTTCATAATATTTGACATTATACATACATTTTCACAATTTTCTTAAGGATAAGCATGAATCTGAATTCATTCTGCTTTAAGGATTCGGTTTTTTCTCTCTCTTTACACTATAGTTATTTTTATCCTAAAGATATTTTGTTCGTCACATTTTGTCACTTTCGTTGCGTTGTTGTTGATACTAAAGATTGCTTTTGGCTCAAGCCCGTGGAAAGAAATTAATGTTGAAAAAGTACAAAGCGAAATTATTATTAACCGCCATTTGATAGGATATATGTCAAATATCCTTTTTTGAGTAAATAAATACGTGTAACAATGTCTATAAGATAAATGGATATAGAGATATAAAAAAGGTATAATGTCACGGTTGTATCACTGTTACACAAATATCTGTTCTAAATAAGCGATTGGTAAACCGTTTTGAAATAGTAATTCACCCCGTACGTTTTACTCAGAGCTGAGCTGTGTTAGTGGTACGGTGTACTCTTTCATTTTGTCTTTGAATGAATGGTTCAAGTATTTCAAAGCTGAATAATGCATATCACTAATTGTATTTGTGGTCTCCTTTTGAATTCTCTTGCACACAACAGCTATCTTTGATGTAGGCATTAATAGGCTAAAAATTCATTGAATGACTATAAACAAAATATAATGAACAAGATCAACAAGCAAAGGCGGCGTTCACGGAACGCAACCCCCACACGACCCAGCAAAAAGAACAGCGACAAGGAGCCCAGGAGGACCAAAAAAACAGGACACGGCACAAGGAAGATCACGGACAGGATAATCAGTAAAAAGATACGTAGAAAGAAATAATAGTAACCGACACGGAAATTAAGGAAAACAAATTATTGATTGATTAATAGGCCCACAAGTGAAAGGGCACAGGGGAAGGGGACTCGAGTTTCCGGAAAGGGATGGGCAATATAAAAAAATATAACTAGGGGTAAAGGGGCAGATACTTACCTAATAAAGTCTGCAACAACATTGCGACTATCATTTGTTTGTAAATGCACGTCGTGTGACAAGAGTTTTGTGACTGAGTTAATGAAAATAAGTAATCAGGAGATGTTCTTGTTTGTTCCCTGCTATTTTATTGGAAAGTATCGCTGTTTTTCTGTTGACCGTTAGAAGATGGACCTAGTTATGAGGTAAAATATATAATTTTTTCGCTTTTTGTGCCGAAATGTTACTGTGGGAATTAACAATATTTGCTTCAGTTTGACATTGAATATTTCTATACGTTAGTCATATGGGAAAGAAATAATGAGGGTCATTTCTAAATTTTTAAAAAAGAATTGCAAATATTTGTGTCAGACTTTCATCGGCCACACGTACACTGCAAAATCAAAAATAATTTATGTGTCGCGGTGTATTTTATAACTTCAATAATGGAAAAAAAATAATCGTGAAATATGTCATAAAAAACGTAATGCAATACTTAGTTGTATGCACACTTGTAAGTGAAAACGGTTCGAATTTCCTCATTACGCAATTTTGTTATTTATGTTTTCTACAGAAACTAGTTACCGCATAAACGAATTAAATGTTACTGAGATAATTGAACGCAATTAAACACAAGGACATCATATGCCTACCAATAAGTAACAGAGACATACAAACAAGGTTTTACGTACGATGCAAAATATTTAAAACATATATTTAAATTGTAAGTCAGTTACTTACAATATGGATTTACTTAAGTGTTTGTTTCTCGTAAAACATCAAGAAACTAGTCAGTTACGATGAATGTAATCTTGATCGAATAAGACATCTGCACATTTAAGCAACTTAAGTACAGTCTGTCAGAGACGCCCTTCATAAACTAGACTGGATGGTCCAGTTATACACGCGACAAGTATTGCTCGATTTTGAAGGTACTAAAATGTAAGTTCGTCAACTTCGAAATAGCAATAATATGCCATGCCGCTCTTACTATAACAAAATACAATGAATATACCTTATTCAACCAGGTCTATCTTACATAATTATGATATCGTTAAGCCAAAGCGAAGAAAATTCCGATGTGAATACAACTTAATAATCGAGCAATTAATTATTTCAAAATGTGAAATTACAAAGAGGGCTCATTCATTTCATTTTATTGGCAAATAAACATTTCCTTTGGGCATTAACATAGTATCATGACAAATATGGCCAACAGTTTAATATGTACAAACATTATATCATACAATGTATAACAAAAAGAATACAATAATCAAGCTAAAAAACAGTTACATATTCAAGAGACTTTTGCCTTAACTTGAATGCATTATGAACTAAAGAATTGGCTTTTTATAATTAGTGGACAATATAGTCGAAAATTTTGAAAGGTAGACCATGAAATGTTTCCAAAATATTTGGTTCTTATAACAGTATAAATTGGATAACATAAAAAGAAGTGGTAATCTCATTCAATATATATATATACATAGTTTACATTTTCGATAATTTCTATCAATGTTTAAAATCTTCCAGTTTCTATTTCTAAGTAATGAGAGCCTAATCTGAAACAAGCAAGTTCATTTCTTAACACATAATATGTTAAAACATAAAGATATTTTTCCTAGGAAAAAGAAGTTTTAAATTTTCTGTAATAATCAAACTTAGGCATATTATGAAGAGAAGTTTATATTGGCACGCACACGTTGCGTAAAGACTGACATGGGCATATAATTAAAATTTAAGTTAAATTTACGCCAAAAATGACTACAATCAAAGCTATCTAAGAAGCGTTCTATACTACTTGCTCAATAGATATTATCCAGAACTCTGCAAAAGTGTTTTTCCATGCTAATCCCCCGCTACAAACAAACGTTTACCGTTATAGCCTCACAGTGCACTACCGGTTTTAAGTAGATTAGTCAACCTGTTAAAGTTTTAACTGTAAAAGTTTGTCTGTACCCCCGGATGAGCAAGGAAAACCTAAAAATATTCTTTATTCCGGAGTAGGTCTATTACAATCAGTATTTCTATTCCACTGGTCTACATACATATTGTATATTGATGAGTCCTAGTTTTTCAACCAGAATTTAAGAGTTCTTCCTCTTGAAATAACTGTAAGAGGAAATCTTTCTTACTCACCAAACACAGCAGCATTTTGTGTTTGCTGACGTAAACCAAGTACCTGCAAAATTTAACATTTTGTCTGTTTCTTTCCGTGCCTGTATTTATATAGTCTGGTTTAAAAATGGAAATACCTTATAGCTTGCACACAATATTGATTCTCTAGATAAATTCTAAGAAAGGAAAGTGCACCATATTCATATCAATTGGCTTATAATTGTATTTGCAGTATGACTTACGTAACAATTACGATGACTTTGTTGTTTGTTGCATTTAAGTACATTTCAAGTATTTCATATTGCATTGTTTCGAAATGAAAGTATATGCATATCAGAAACATTTTTGTGTAGTTACATTCCATGTATTTATAGTAAGTGTAAGATGTTGATTATGCCTGTCCTGGACTTCTCACATTTCCTAATAAATAATGTGTGCATAACCTATAATGACATGTGCATTTTACGTCCCAAAGGGGAACCAAATGTGCCAACAACATAAAAGGTCGTTAATTGAATTCTTAAATATTCAAATTTTATCAGTATTTCTTTTACTTTTTAAGACCTCATTTTTTTATTTTTAAATTTTGAACATGATTTGGTAAACCTGTGATGTCTGAAAAAGCTTGCTTAATAAGGCAGACTATTGAACAGCCAAAGTCCTTGTAATGTACGAGTAAAATATTACCATTTCCGTTCAAATATTTTAAGGTAGACCATTGGTCACGGGCACTATAAGGAACTGTAAAATTGACAACATAGGACAGTTATGTGTATTAAAGGTCACCTGTATGCAATTTTAGAATAAAACTTACCATGTGGTTTATGAGTAATGGATATATTTCTGAACTAAAACTTTGCTATTAGGGGGTCTTTTTTTCAGAAATGAGGAAACTCTAAACAATCTATAATATCAATATTATGAAATGTTTTCCTTTTACTCATTGAAACAAATAATAACATTCAGGTAACAAATAACACGAGCGAAATGATTATTGTTTCTAAACAAAATGTTTTTGATATGTATAAAAATAGTATTCTACCTTCCATTTTAAACACTTATTTGAACATTTCTCTATGGAAAAAGCCTTATTAAAAATATCCCTTAAATTTAATACAATGAGTGGCTGTTTGTAAAGTTTGCCTAAAGTTTCTTAAAAGTATATCGGTTTATCATGTGAAATATAAAACACTTTTACAGTGTAGTTTTTAATTTATTAAACTTTGAAAATATTTGGTATCATATTTGTTATTAAATTTGGCATTATTTAGCAAATACATAACTACAATAATTATATAATTAAAATCAAACACTTTTTTTCTTCCATAAGGGATCTGAGAGATACATAAATAACAAATAATGAAAAGAAAAAAAAGAAAGAAAGAAAGTTGCCTCTTCTTGGGTTTGAACCCACGCCCACATTTTTAATGTATCTGGCCTATTTGAATACTCTTCAATGGATGTAATGCATTACCCGTAGAAAGGGGCGTTTCATATCACTAACTTGATGAAAACAATCTAAACGTTTGTTTCAACAAGGTCATATACATGTACATATATATTGTTTAGGTTAGGCATAATGCAAGTTGTGTCTGTTTCCTAGAAAAAAATAAATATGCTGCTTAAATCTTAAAACCTAGAGCAAGTTTTAAAGTAAGAAGATGTTGATCGTAACACTACTGATACTTTAAAACTGCATGTGTATATACAAAATGTGCATTTTTTAAAGATTGCATAGAAACCCTCCTCACGCTCAATTTCTTAAATGAACATTTCCAACTGCCATTTAAAGAACGAACTATTCTCATTGTGAAGATATCAATATGAAATTATCAAGAATATAACAGAGCTAAAAAAGTATGTTTTAAAGTAACATCATGTCCATTCAGTGGCAAATATTGATAGTACAGGTTAAAGTAATTTTGCCTCATTGTTTTATGTTTTTGTTCTGTTTTAAGGAATATTCAATAACCTACGTGACACACGGGAAAATTTGAATATATCGGCAATGCACGGTTGATAAAAAGATAAGGGCGGTCTGCATATTTTACGTTTAATTATCATTGATTTGTCAATCATCGTCAACATACTGTAGTCAATCTTTTGAAATATATCTGATTCATTTCACATTGACAACGCAAAAATGAGCATATTGTCACTTTCAGTACTGAACTTAAACCCATAGGTTGCATGTTTGCAAAGTCTTCTTTCAATGAGGAAAAAACTGAATCCATTATACTTTGGTCTAAACAAAGGTTAAATCTCAGTCTTCTCTAAATGTGACATTGGATGGTTAATATATTCAATCAAAGGATTCAGTATGCTATCTGGGAACAACCATTCTGTAGAAGCCCCTGTTTATTTGAGTGTACATTTCAATCCAGCATTTTCTGTTCACCAAGCACTAGTCTTCAATCTCTAGTGATCAGTCGAGTCAGGTTCTTTTATAGTGATTGCTACTGTATTCCGGGGGCCAAAGTATTTTGTCAAAATCATTTTTTATGACAGTTGTACATTAAGGAATAAGCTTCCTAAAAATATAATATATATTTAAATCATTTAGTAAGGTCAATGTCACTATAAAAGAACACCTTTTCATTTCAGTTCTAGCTTAATCTATTTTATTTGCATTTGTCCACTTATTTTCTGTTTGTCTTTTGAAAATTGAATTGAAATTCATATAGATAAATCATACTTATTTTTGTTTTAATTTGGATCATTTTATGCTCAAATTTGAAATGCCATTTATTAAAAGTTTTATTTTGCTGTGTGCATTATCTGAGATATATATTCTCAATATATTTCTATATCATACAATACTATATCTCAAGGACCATAATGAAAATAAGAGTTTGTTTTAATTCTATTTTCGTGTTATCTTTGATATATAATAATGTAATTATTAACAAGTTCATATATCATGTATCGGTATTGTATGTTTCATGATGTGCCATGTCAGTTTCTGTTGTATATCTAAATAAGCCTATCTAAAATCTAATCTAACGGTATAGAAATTTACCAGACGACATATATGTTCCAATCTCATTGAAATCATATCCTAACTGTCGCTTCACTACCCTACGCTCGTAGCGAAAAGTAACGGAGCGAAAACGATAATCTGATTTTAATGAGATTGTAGATGTTCAGACTGACTGGCTATTTTCTGGTGGCAAAAGCATATTACCTTTGGTTGCAGCAGGTTAACTGTACAAATTGATAATATAAGGACAAGAAAAAATTGGTACTATTTATACTTAATAAAGTACTTATTTTGTTAAACACGATTATGCTTTCGAAATAGGCAAAAAAAGCCCTAATTTCAACAGTCATCCTCACGAACTCTACATACACGATCTGATAACGTCATAAAAGAGAAAGCACAACGATACATCAAAGGAACAAAACGCATTCAAACCATTTATTAAAAAGTATGTAAAAGTACATGTAAAGGAAATACAATGGATCGGAAATAATAAAAAATGTTTTGTCTCATATAAACTAAGGCTTCAATTGTATGGTCAAACGCTTTTGAAAAGTCATTTACATATTTTCTGTCTCCTTACGTCTGGCTTATAACATGATAAATCAAGTAGAAAAAACTCGCTATTAGATGGCGCCAGTTTAGAAAATTAAGGTTATATATGATACAAAAATGAATGATTTCAAAAATAACTTGTAAAAATGCAAAGCTAAGCTACTTAAATAAGACATTTCAAAGATGTACAACGGAGTTTTTTTTAAATATTTTTTTAATGTATTAAAAGAATGGTTATTATCAGTTATTATCAGTTATATCAAGCCCTGTAGTATGTAAGTTTTGCTTAGCTTATATGATGCGTCTTTTATGTGTTTCCATATGTACAAAAAGTTCGTTACATTGAAAGAAATTGTTTAAACAACAACAATAATTTACCATAGAATTGATAATGAACACAAATAATTTATAGGCGTGAATTATTACCATCTAACATCGTCGAACTTTCAGTTGGTTTTGTTGTTGTTATTGTTGTTCGGGTTTGTATTGTTTGTTTTGGTATTTTAGGGAGGGGGTGTTGTAGTTATTTATCATATCTTACAATACTAAGAAAAACAATGTTACTTGTAAAATATCTATTGGACATAACTAGTTAATCTTCTCCTCCGCCGTTATTTGTCTGCTAAAGGTGTATCTTTATAATATATTTATATGTTTGCGTGTCAAAGTTATTATCTACTAATTTGTGCTATACAGTATATTGCACAACACAACAATTTCAAAGGAAGTGTGAGTTTCGTCTGTCGTTTTTATTTCCAGAAGATGCATTTAATCAATAGTGGTGAATTGAACAATTCTTCTTCCTTGCTTTTGTATTTCCTAAAATAGAAAGAAGTAATAAATCAAATTAAACTTTGGCGCTCCACTGTGTTGGTATAACGTATATATGATTCAGTTCGCACCTTTGGAGCATTACCATAAAATTGTTAATCTTTAAATATTAAAGGCACATTATTCCTCAGAAATGGATAACATTTTTTCATTCTGTAGAAAGGGGAAATATGTGTTATATAATGAAGTAATAACTGAAACTGATTAAGAACATGTTAGATGTTAATGACCCGAAAAATATAGCGTTGAATGTAAAATACCTTGTCAAAAAGTTAGCAAAATGTTAATAAAATATTAAATCTCTATACTTATTACCAAAACCTAAACGGAGCAAATGGCTTAGTTTTGTGGCCAATGAGTACTGTAACAGCACACTACAAATATAAAGCTTTATTGAAATAAAAGCAATTTTAGTATGTAGAAGATTAATGGGCCTGTAATGTAATTGAAAGGAAAATACAACCTAAATAGAACGAAAACATCGAACAATTAAACAATAATTTTTTCTATCTTTTGTTTGATAAGACTCAATGTTACTAACAAAAATTCAGGAAAAAATTCAAGAATAAAGTCTAAACCTTATATCATCTGTTCAAAGTTAGTATAAATATTTTGGTTTTATATATCAGACAAGTTTATATTTTTAAAAACCTTTACATATTATAGATTGCAGGAAAGACATCACAAATTATTAGTTGTAATTCAATATATCAGATTGCGCCAGTGACCCTGTGTAGCTTTGACTATAATATAGTATGTGACGTGATTGTAAAAGTCAGTACTTTTATTACAAAGATTATAAAGATATAAGGAAAGGTTTTAAGATATCAGCTACAAATGTAAGGCCTTAAGTACAAGATTGTGATGACAAGAGAATGATTGATTGTATTGAAGTCAAAATTGCGTTGTAATTTATCACTAAAAAAACTATGGAAATATAATTATTATCTTCATTTGGTTATAGCTTATGTAATCATAAAGGCGACGGAAAAATAGGGATACCAAATCATAGAATTTCACAGAATAATGTCGATTCAATCATTCATTTTAAAGTTATTTGATAAATATGAAGAGCTTTCATCTTTTACATTCATAAATAATAGTAATATACATAAACTCAAATCAAACACATGACGAGGGTTGACCGCAACACCGCAAGAACTTACATGAAAAAGAGAAGAACTAACGACAGTTATGAGGTCAACCCTCGGTTTGCAGTTTTGCATTTTATTTCAACTTGTGTACATTATCTTTGTTAAGGATATTAGAAATGTCCCGTGTTGGTCAGAATTGTGTGCTTGTTATCTTTGTTGTATCCAAAAGGTATTCTTTTAAACATATCTTGACTTTCAGGTCCGCCTGCTAAGCTCAATAAGTAAAGCATCTGATTAGTAATCTTAGGGTTGATGGCACGACTGTCGGATAAGGCGTAATGTCTACACGACAATGTCTCTACTCACCGCTGTTTAAGAAATCATGCTAAATATTATTCGGCCGCTTGCGAAAGCCGGTAAGACTATCAAGATTTTACAAAAGAAAATGTGTTAAATTCGACGGATAAACAGAGAAAAAAACTTATATATTATTATTTAATATATATATAATTATTCATGTAAATTATCATTTCATCCTAAAAATTAGGAAAGTAAAGATATTTTACTTTTTTCTAGATATAGTAGATATTCCGCTCTTTTCGGCGATTTTGTTTAGACTAGATATGTTAAAGAATTTCTGTGACGATATGAGTGTTCAGGTCAATAAAGATAAGACTAAAATCATGGTTTTTAAACATGGCGGTTGCCTATCACGTCATGAAAAATGGAATTTTGACGGTACCCCAATTGCAATTGTTTAAAGTTTCTCATATATAGGAACTACATTCAGTTCTAACCTCTCTTTTTCAAAGATGGCAAGTGAACAAGCAACGAAAGGCAAACGTGTACTCATTCAACTCATTCACACATTATCGAAAATATATAACTATGGTCAGTTACCTAGACGTGTTTTCTTTAACATTTTTGACAATACAATAAGCCCAATTTTATTGTATGGTTCGGAAGTTTTGGGCGTTCACCGCCAAACCTCAATAGAACTGATACATAACTATGCATGTATGTCGTAGCATAATGTCACAATTTCGCACATCAGCACTTGACCATGAAATTGAACGTGGTCGATACAGTTGGGTAGAGAAGCATTTCAGAATATGTAAATTAGGTCAAGTTGAGGTAGAAGATTAGTACCATTTCTTATTAAAATGTTCTAGACTTTCAAACATTTGAATACAAATTATTCCTAAAATTTGTTTTATGACAAACAATGTATTCAATGATTATTTATTCTGATGAGTAGCAGAAACCACTCATTAATTAAAAATGTTGCTATGTATATTTATTATGCTCAATTTGAAAGAAAACGTATACTTTAACAACTTTAGATATATTTTCTGTATATAAAAAGTATTCATATCACTATATATGCTCTTAAATCACAGAAATCATTGTATTATATGTATTTATGTCATTTGTTGATCTTGGGCCGTTGGCCATATGTCAATGAACTTTTTGTCATTGTCATTGTAAGATTAAATATAAGGGCATGCAAGTATTGAACACAACTGAATATTTAGAATATTTTGGCCAAACTCGGGTGTTACAAACGTGAAACAACACCAGGAGTCAAAAGCGTCTAACCTGCAGGAGCTAAGAGATGCACAGACTTAAATAATTCGAACACATTAAACCATGTAGTCGCCTCTAACGATAACACGAATAGAAACGGTGGCTGCACTTCTGAAACCTTAACTCTTAAAGGGAACCCCTCAACAACAAGAATTTAAATTATGTTTATAAATGATTAATACATAGAAATTATAAATTTACAAAAAATGATTTTACTATATGTTTAGGTAATAAGTAAATACATTTGATTTATTGAATAAAACTATAATTCAAAAAAGGAAGTATGAAAACAAAATTAGATCTGCTTTAAAAAAAAGTCAGAGATTGCGATCATACAAACTTAAACTATAGCGCTTATCTGTTATATAGAAACAAAGTGATTGCAGACTCGGTACATGAGGGATAATGAATAAGTGCAACATACTTCATGCCCATAGCACTGGCTTGAACGGTACTCAATGCTCAACACTTAATAGTGCTGGCATTAATGATCCCGAAGGACCAGAAATATATAACAACACTGAAGTGAAGTACGGGGCATTTTTTACAGCTGCTACACGGCACTTGACACTTGCACTGCAATTTTCATGTTACTTTGCTGTGATTAATGCTTCCGAGGGTCACTTTGTTTCCAGACGTTTTTACTCTTTGCTCATACAATCTTTATTTATTGACTGATGCTTTAAATATTTGCTACGTTAGATACATTAGGTGGTTCTCTACGTTGAGAACAATGTACCATTGCAAAAAATAGGTTTTTTACACTTTTGCGTATATAGCTTTAATATACCGACATTCTTTATCATATTCAGTAGGAATATATAACATAAGTTACCGTATAATAAGTATAATAATGTTTAATAACATGTTTCCAATTCCATTTCCATTTTTTTCTTTAAAGGGAGACACAGACAAAATTTTCAATTCTTCGTTTTGAGTTCTTCATTCATCTTTCTGTAAATGTCCTCAAAATAAATAAACTAGGCAGTCTTAAGAACAAAACTTTTCTCCTTATAAAGAATAAAATGCTGGTTTCCTAACTTGATCCGCGTGGGTCAGGGTAGAGCGTTAAGAGTTCACATAAATTGCCACAGTGAACTATGGAAACGTAAAAGAACATATCAAATGAATGACTTAGTCTTGTTTCAATGATTCAATATCCACAAAATCTGTTATTGTAACTTCCAGGGTTTGTTTAAGTCACATGGCTTGATTAAAAAAAACTTGGTGATTATGTCGGCGGTAAATTTCGTTCAATACGTCTAGATATATTTACGCTTCAAACCCAAAATAAATAGAATTTAAACAGAATTTCATGCTAGGACTTTAGAAAATGTCATTTTAGCGTTATTTGAGTACATTACTCATTTTGATATTTTTGTCATTTATTTGCCTGAGTATCCCTTTAAGCATATATCCAACACAAAAAGCTAACATTATTTTTCAACAATTCAACGAATTATGCACTTTATAGATAATTGTATATACATATTGTTTAGACAACAATAGATGTTCAGACAACAATAGATAAACAGTAAAACAACAACAACAAAAACAACAATTTATTTCAGCATTAAGTAATATACATTTACTTCTAGCCTACAATAATATAATAATGTGTAGTGATAGGTCATATAAAGAATACATAAGTGTTATTATTTAAACAAAGGAGCTTTTGGTTAGTTACACGAGATTCTTGGTTCATTTTAAATAGATGATTACTACTGTTCTAATTCTGTTCTCCGTTTGTTAGTAAATTATAGATATTTAGATAAATTGATAATTTCTTTCTTGTTTTGAGACATCATTAACTTATCAAATTTTTGCAAAACAGTGATCAACGGACAATTTTTGGCACTATAGTTCAAATAGTACAAACAAGCATATAACACCTACTTTACAAACATTCAACGTTTTATCAACTACTCAATTAACAAACAATAGCCAAACTTGGCAAAGGATGAAACAATTCTTTTATAATTATTTTCTTATATATCAATTATTTTGGTATATGAAATCAAACATTCTCACTTAACTGGACAACATTAAATGTAAATTTATAGTGAATAAATTCTGAACAGTATGGAAATTAACGTAATTGAGACATCCTTACCTGTGCTATATCCACACAAAGAGGCATAACATTACTTTTCAAAAATTGAATTATCGACTTAGAAACGTAAAATTATTGTTTTAGTATAACAATTAAACGGGAAAATATACAGGAGTGTCAACTGACAAACAATAATTAAAAAACTTTTTAGCAAAGGTTCTTTTCAATTCATGGAGAAAAAAAAGAGAAAACAAGTTTTCACAAGGAATCGTTTTAATCTGGAGAAGGACTTCATTTGGAAAGAGAAATCCAATTACAAAGTGGTAAATTCTCCTCTTTGTTGTAGCAGAAAATAAGATTTTACATAGAATCGAAGGACATTTTAAAGTGCTTTTCAATCTATCTTAACACGACATCTCTATAACACGACATCTCTATAATTCGTAATGACCTCTAGCAACAGTGATTTGGACAACATTTCCATGGGTTTTGGGGAAAAGGTAGCGTTCATATCGTTCTTGACACTTGTCAATCGCTTGGCAATGCATAGTGGTTCTTCAAAAGTTATTCTGTGAAAACCAGTAATTCACTTAAAATTGCTTTAAAGGAAGTATAACTATTAGGGATGAATTGATTTGATTACAGCGAAAATCGAACTTTACCTGAATTCTGATATAACATACTTATATTCTAAATATAAACACGGTCACTGAATTCTTTCAAAAGTTATGCAGTGAAAACCAATCGTCTACGGACTGACAGAGGGATTAACGTTATCCCTGAGTTGACGTTTTGAGGTTATTTCTTCAATCTCTTAAACCCCCTTAGTTACCAATTTACACCATATACGCAGCATTTTCCGATAACCAAAGCGAAACCATATTACGTCCCGAAGGTCTTTTGGCGTATGAAAATCGGCTTCCAGGGGCACATTTACGTCAGTGAGGCTATAGTGTCCTTATGGACGGCAAAGATCACAGATAAATAAATCGGGCTATATTCTCTGTGCAACTAGTCATACTCTTAAATGTTCAAAGGTTCCAGTCTATATGGCATGCAAGTAACACGTTATTTTGTTCAATGTTTATCAGACAGGCGACATAAAAAGAACAAAATTGACCATCAGTATGTTCCTCAGAGAATATTTACTTATTCTTTGATTGTGGTTGCATGTCTGATGATAATATATATATAGAACACATAATTTCTTAAGGGACATTCTTTGTGAGTAAATTTAAAACGTGATTGCCTGGGTAATTAGGTTAACTGTATTATTTTTCTCACAGCTAAGGGTAATGATTCGAAATTCTTCATGTATTACACTTTCCTATTGAGATTTTGTTCTATAAATGAGATTACGAAGTTCAAATGGTCACATCGTAAAATAATTTCAGATTTGAGACTGTGCCAAATATAGACAAATATTCGTCTTCATACGGTATTTTTGATGAACGGCTATTCTCAGAAGGTTCGATCATATTAATTAATCAAACTAATTATAGTGTTATAAACATATCTGTTGCCATATTATTATGTATTGACTTCAAAGAGCAGTTAGCTATGAAACCACAATAAAGCAGATGAGGCCATAATTTCTATATAAAACAAATTCAGGTAAGTCTTTATTTCAGTGTGCTATAAAAGTTTAATTTATGCATTGACAAAACCTCGGCCTCATTCGTTTAGATATTAATCTGTTTAGACGAAGACGACTTTATGTTAGAACATCATTGTTTGCTTACTTAACGTATCTTAAAAGTTTAAAATGTTGTCATTGATACGCATTCCTAAAAACAAATGTTAATGATAAGAGGTTTAGAGAATTATTTGAACATCATCGTAAACATTGTGTCAAACTTTTATCCTGAAAACAAAAAAAAATTAATAATTAAAGTGCATGAGGTTATATCTGTTGTCTGAAATTTACAAAATCAGTGTTTGAAGTTTAAAGGATAATTCAAATATACTCGTTTTGAAGAAATATATTATTTGTATATTTCCTTGAGAGCGTATCCAAAAAAAACATTGCTAAACGGTTTAAATCCTTTTTAAGATAGTAGCAAAATATTTTGTTCTGGAACATTTTATTTTGTTTCATGCAATATTTATGTGAAATAGATAAGAGATACATTTTATGTTACAACATTTACGATAATTCTTCATAAGAATATGGAAACAACATGATTATACCGGTTAGATATTTCATCAAAATATTTCATTAGATATAGCTTTATTCTTTTAAAATTAATCTTTGATATAAAGTGTTGAATTGCAATATTTAAATGCACTGGGAATATATGTATTGAATTAATTCTCCTATCATAGAGGCATTATATAATTTCTTCATTCAACTGGATAATTATGTATCTACAATATGTTGATAAATTTCATCGTGTCTGCAAATAAAGGTGTACAGTTTGCCAAAGGAAGATATTCATAAGGGTTACACTTGTATACGCGGATTTTGATAAAGGTCTAGTGTTAAATAGATCAAGTATAAATCGGATAAATTTTTGATAACTATTATTGGATAATTGTATTGTAAATACATTCCTTTAAAATTTACATTGCTAACGGTAGATGATACCAAAAAGTTGATTTAATAGAAAGATTAAATATAACAAGTAGAAGTGTAATATAACTTGATTTACATTTGTAAGTTTAGTAAATACGTAAGTGATATCAACATATTAAGCCCATTTTGTATTGCGTCCTTACATTAATAATATCAAGAGTTTCTCCTGCCTTCATTTACATAATAGGGTATCAAAGAAACCTTCCTGCTAACACCAGACTATGATTATGAAGTGTGTTTAAACGAATGATAAATATGAAAAGAAGCAGTCTCAAAAAATATTTTAACTATTTCAGATGTTTTGCAGTAAAAGAAAGACCAGACATGTTTATAGCCTCTCCAGTAGATCTCTATGAAAATACTTATTTCTTAAAAGTAGTACATGTATTTCCATGTCAGAACAAACCCATGGAATATACAAATTATAAAGCCACGAGAGATATTTCTTTAAATAATTATATACAAGTTATTCCAATCAACTCAAATAATAAGCTATTGATAAGTATTTATTTTAATGAAAACTGACTGAAAGTTGAAAGCTCAATGGATTCACTTGTTCTATTATCGTACCCATTTAACTAAGGTTCCGTAAATAAAGATTGTTATTAAAAACTCGATTACAAAAAAAGGAAACAAGTGTCAAGTTATTGCCATAAACTGTTAAGTCAGAAATGATGTGTTTTAAGACTATTAAATGATAAAGTTGACCTAATCATACAAAAATATTCATGAAATAAAATCAACATTTTTATACAGATTTTTTTTCTCTGTTATTTAGATATGGGTGCACTTCTTAAAATTACCTTATGATAGAACTACTCGGTGTAATGTGCGAAATGAGTAATAATGCGGTTTGCGTTAGAATAAATTAACTTATTGTATCATCCTGTCAGTCTATACATCACTTATATTCAGGTGTGATTATTAAAATGTGGCTATGACGTAATAGCTTAGACATTCAATCATCATAGCTTGGAAAAAAACACAATACTTGTCTCTTTAATTATACCTGTAAATATTCTCTCGTAATATTTATGGTTGTAAAGATCGAATGGAACCATTACGTCAATAAATATCCATTTCAAAAACAAAAATTGTTTACCACAATCTTATAAATCAAGTTTAACGGACGGATATTAACTGTCATTTACATTGTTTATCGCGCACTACTGAAGAATACATCTCCAGTTAATAAATATCCAGAAGCCGCAGTATTTTCTAGGAATGATTTGCATATTAATGGTTTCTTCCTGGAGCTCTTTAACAAATAATTTGCAAGCAGATCAAATGAGAACATTTTCAGTACTTTCAGTTGTCTTGAGGGTAGTAAAGTAATTAAGCGTACAGTGCGGATAACGGTTTTAACAATAGTCAGGAAATGATAACGAACTTACGTTGCTTTTCATGTAATGCCACAAAAATGACAAACTGAGCTTGCATAACCGCCATATGAGCAGGTGAATATGCATTTTTAAATCCTTTCCAGTCTAGTAGTGTTTTATAATTGTCCATTAATAAAAATGTCCTGAACATTGCATTTTGTTCACTTTTATAATTACCAGAACAAAACTCGACAAGTGACTTAAACATCGTAGCCGGCATAGGCTTTCCGGAATCCGACAAGGCAGACATGCATGGCAATGTTTGTCAATGTTTCTGTACTTTTAACTGTCCTAGAAGATATATGCATGCAATCGGTTGAAATTGGAGGCAAAATTTGCATAGTGCATAATTGTTTTTTTTTTTGGTACTTAAACAGAAAACCATTCAAATTTTTCTTTGACAAAATAAAATGAGAAAGTGAAACTTTACCGTCTAAATATCAATGAATTAAATGTTTACTAGAACCACTATGATAACTGTGGCAAACTTAATCTGCCAAAATGCGTTGGTATTTATAATATAATGAACCCACATCTCATCTCCAGTGATAATGCGGTTCAAAATCTTATCTCCTTCACGATTAAAACGACTTAAATATTCTTTTGCATTGGTTACTCTGGTTGCCTTTTGATCTGCGGACAGCTGTCTAGGCACCCACCTGGCACTTACCTTGCTCATGCCTAGGTGTTCGTGTAAAATCTTGTGTGCCGATGCCTTACCAATGCTGAACTTGTTGGCTACCTCCTCCAAAGTTACTCGACGATTTTTGTTGACAAAAGCTTCAACATTTGCTACCATTGTTGGTGTCACCGTCTCAGCTGGCCGCCCACTCCTAGGCCTGTCACAAACACTTGTTCTGCCTTCACGAAACTGAGAAACCAAGTTGTAGAAGGTTGAACGTGATACACATTTATCAGAAATTTTTTCTTAGCCTCTGAAAGCTGTGACAGGGCTTTTCACCTTCTGCAACCAGAAACTTTATTACAGAGCGTTGTTACTCTAACAAAGAGTCCATAATAGACGAAACACCTATCATATATCAGAGAGCAAAATACTGTGTATACACAACTATCATTGAAAATAAACTGACCACGTTATTGGCGAATGAATGTAGTTTTCACCAATATATAATGTGTGTATATAGCTGCACGTGGAAAGAGAGGAGCATGAAAAGTCCGGATATTTTCTGACCGTCCCTCGTAGCCAACAACATGTATATTCTATCTTCTATTTCTATTTTTTTATTTTGACAATTTACATGTATTTATACATACAACATATTTGTTCTATTTGACCAGCTATTACATCTAAAAATATTGTACAAAAAGTTATGAAACAAACCTACAAATCGTTAATTCTTCATATACCTTGATGAACAAGGAAGAAAAAAGATAATCCCTTATTATTTCACACCTAAAATACAACCAATTTCAGCCTTTAAACCACTGAATGCTCCAAAAGAATTCAATTTAGCCCGGTGTCATTGACAAAGACCAAAAGATCCTTATCAAATGCATATTAAACCCCATATAGCCTGTTTTTCATTTACAAAGTCCAAAACATCTATATCAAAAGCATATCTTATTCCACTAAGCCTCGAAATTTAAATCCATTCCTTATTGTACTTACAGTAACAATGTTATGATAAAATGTCCAAAAAAGTAGAAAATGAGCTAATTATACATTTTGTTGATAACAATACAGATTCTACTACACTTTTACACTGCTGAAAAATCTGTATCAGACGCTGCTAGCGCCTCATCCAATTTTGGTTTCACAGCTGTGTACTCATCCAACAAAATTCAGTATTGTACCCAAAAATGCATAATAATTTCTCATTTTTACCAGTAATATAGATAAGGACCCATATATTCTGGGTCAAGGTAATTTTTAAGGCCGAGATAAATTATGCATTTGATATGTGTAACATGGTTCCCTCATTTTGGGACATTTCTTTTTAGAGTTTTACTTACACGTGTCACCCTTGGTTGCTCCTGACTGTTTTTCATTTAAAATACATTGTACAGTCTATCTTCTCCATTTCGCCCCTATATAATATATGATAAGCAAGATCAACAAGGAAAGGCGGCGTTCAATGAACGCAACCCCCATATATGACCCAGCAACAAGAACCAATGGCAAGGAGCCCAGGCGGACCCCAAACAAAAACAGGGCCTTTAAGTGGAAATTATGTAGTCCAGAACTGGCGATATTCTCTGCGGTGCGTATTTTCATGGTCCCATTATAAAAAAGAAAGCAAACTTGGCAAGTTTTTTTCTGTCATTGGTTCCTCGAAATGTCAACATTAGTATATCTCTAGGAGGAGAGTTTTTTTGGCAGTAAACACTTCTCATTTTCTCATGTTTATTGCACTACTAACTAGAATTGCTAAACACTTTACACCATGTTCTGCATAATGAGAATCATACTCTATACCGAGTACATTCCTGACAAGATCCTCTTGTCTATAACTTTCTAGATATTTGATGACATTTTAAAACCCTGTTATAGAATCAGCAAGAGCTGGAACAACAGACTCGTCAAAAAGCCCACAATTGATAAGGTTGACGTAAGCACAATGAAACGAAACCTACGCCAATTATGGGCCACTTATACCACATTTGTAAAGGACTTTAACCATTGTAGACATTCAATAAGAGCTTGTTTGATTCCAACACTTTCTACTAGTATACCTTTTACAACAATGTATAAAATATTCTGCATGCAGATCTTTGTTACCCTCTGGTAAAATTGGGGTCTTTGGTACCACATACTGATTAAACTTCAACCCTGATTCCATGTCTTGTCCAGCTATTTGGGTCAAATGTGGTAGTTGATCTCATCCGACTCAAAAATCACAAAGAATAAAAAACTTAACTTTAACATGAATTTTACCAATCATATAGTGTTATATTTTATTTTCGCAAATATATGCCATACGTTATGGAAATGATAAGATATCTGATCAGGAAATTAAGATATTGTTAACAGTTTTGAAAATAGAAGTACAACACTATATAAAAGTGCTACATCACAAAATATCAACAAACCTCAAAAGATGTGGTAAAGTTCTTTCTTACATGTCTTACTATATTATTATTTAAACAGACTTGGCAATCTAGTGTATTTTAGTGAGATATACATGGAATAATAGAACGAAATGCTTACAAAATTATAGCACGTCAAGCGTGTGTTCAGTTGATTAAACTAATGACGTTAGTAATACACTTCCACACGAATAATTAATTTTAATGAAATGTAAGAATGGGTAAAGGTATAATTTTTTCTTATTATATTGTTTATAACAACATATGAAGGAGTCCCGTCTAGCCCCAGAGACTGTCCTATTTTTCTTTGGGGTCCTCCTGGGCTCCACGCCGCTGCCGCTTGTTGCTGGGTCGGGTGGGGGCTGCGTTCATTTGAACGCCGTCTTTCCTTGTCGATCTTGTTTATCATATTTTGAGCATGCCCCTGAGTACATGTCCCGGTATTGTTTCCATGTGTACATCATTGTTGTGACAAATTCCTGGTTAAATGATAAAGAACCACAAACTATTTTTTGCATCTCTTAAGACGCTTCTATATTTACTCAAAGCACAGGACCTTGAACTTATGTCAGTAATAGCAGTAACGTCCGATTAAAACAATCCATATATATCGAAATATGATAAACAAGATCAACAAGGAAAGGCGGCGTTCAATGAACGCAACCCCCATATGACCCAGCAACAAAACCAGTGGCAAGGAGCCCAGGCGGACCCCAAACAAAAACAGGAGCCTTGAATATTAGACAGGTAAGTTTTTTAGAATTGTATTGTTTACAACAGAGCACCACAGAATACGTGTAACACACCTATTCCAAGTTTGTTGTTGGTTACAAAACAGGGCATCCCAGGTTTCTACTCAATTTTCCTATGTTTCTTCTCATATTTACCAATAGGCATTCAATATTCGCAAGTGATATTCGCGTGCTTACGGAAAATACGGAAAATATCAAAACCGGACGGAAACTACGAGATCGACAGAGGCAAGATAAGATAGTTTTGATTTACTTGCGCCAGACTAGTATACATAACTGAACAACACGGAAGAAAATATTTACCCTAAGATGTAATTCCAATCCTATGTCCACTTTATACTGCCGACCATAAACATGCTTAATCAATCCGTGCATGCAAAATTTCAATTTGCCATTTCTTTAAGGTTTCAATTTGACGTATTTTGTGATAAATGATAATGTCTTTATAGCAATACTGGAAATCTTACAATGTATAATAGCATTTAATATTTGATGTTACTTATTTAAAATGCTTAATCATTGTTTATCGTATAACTCCAGCTTGCTTAAATCTAACTTAATATAGAAAAGATTTGATGTTGCTATCTTATTGTCTATCTTAAATTAAAATGCATTTATTATACACTTATAAATGAAAAATTGTGAAATACTGATTAAATAACATGCATATTTTCATTTTCCGTGTTTTCATTGTAAATATTTCACTGCGGGTAAACATATTGTCCGTATTTTCATTGGTGTCTCGCCGGAATACTTTCTTCAAAAATTTAGCCAATACACAAGATTAAAGTCATTCAAAAAGTCAACAAAATAGAAAAAATGTATAATGAATTTAAGTTTCTTTGTATAAATATTTGATTCATTTTCATCTTGTTGTATGAAAATTATCATATTTCGCTTGTGGCGACAGTCACTCGTGAAATATATATTTTCATACCACGTGATGAAAATAAATCCTATATTTATAGGACAAAACTGCTGTTAGCTGTCTTATAAAAGTATGATAAAAAAGTACTTGTAACGCTTACGTTATTTATGATGTTTAGTCATAACCTTAACCTTCAAGTTTTGTTTAATGTAATGTATGTTTCTATCTTGCTTATTCCGTCTGGAGCTTTGCAAATTCTGTTTATTCTTGGCGGCAAGGATGTTGTAAACATTGATAAAATCCCATAATATGATTTTGTTTGAGTCCTGAGAAACAAGAAGAAATAGTAAGTAAGTAAGTAAGTAAGTAAGTAACGACTTTATTTTATGAGGCTAACACATTCAGTTTCCGGATCTTCCATGCGGGCCTCAGTGGTATCCAGTGTCTTTCTGTAAAAGCAAAATATACTATAAGATGTTTTAGTTCAAAATTACAGGACAGATCTCGTATGATATAGTTCATATTACTCTAATTAGTTAAAAATAAAAAGAATATGTTCATATAAATATATATTCACAATTAATTGTATTTCAGGTACATTATCATGATTTTATAAACACTTGACTGTTAAAGGTTAAGACATGATCATTCTAATTAAAAAATATATTTCTGATTGAAAAGAATAATTTCCATTTTCCTTTTTTCCCTAGAAACAAGTGCGTATATATTGTATGATTTTACAAGAGTGTCTTAATGCTTAGCATGTATAAATTGGAAATTACAACATGAGGTCTAGAATTTCTTATAGTGTTCGACAGTACGTATATTAAATGTAAGGTCGCTTTATTTCTTCAGTTATAGTTATCATTACTAGAATCATAACGTCTGCTAATTGTTTTCGCATAAAATATAGGAAAATAATTTAGCTATTTGTTCAGCAGTAATTTCATTGACTTGACATAAGCCAATTTATTTTCATTAAGGTAAATGTAGGGTACATAAGCTGTCGTAGAAAATGTGACAAAATTTGAAAATAGTATATCAATTATTACTTTGTCACTAGTTACAAGTTACTTTTTGTAAATCATGCATATTTGCAGTCTTAATGTATGTTATGTTGGAATTATTGTAAATTACCTAATTATAAAGGCGAGTATCCAAGATATACAAATAATTCATTTATACATCGGCAGTCATTTTATAGCTTTTTCTTCTTTACTTTGTCTTCTTTTAGTAGGTAGACAGTAACCAAATTAAATTAACGCTTCAACAGTTATGCAACATTTAATTCAACATTTTAGTCTGTCTTTTCCCATTACCAGTATATGTTAGCGTAATGAAAATCTGAGGCCTAATCACATTTATATAATCCGATCAATGGCGCCGATTTTGTTATGTCGTTTATTTTCTTCATCTGCTATCTTTATCTTCCTCATCTTAAACTATATGTCTTGTGGTCGTCACGATTTAATATTAAATTTCAATCTTAAATCATATTCTTAATTTAAGTTCCAAGCTTGATATCATATACTAAATAATCCATTAATTAATATTTAAAAAATAAAAAAGAACATAAGCTTATCTATCTATTTTATGATGAGAGTGAAATGTTCTAAAACGACTGTTTTTCAAAATTCGTTTTTCTTTGAGTTTCTTCTTATTCGAAATGGTCTTAAATAGGAACTGATTAAACAATCTGTCAAGAATATGTCATGAACAATTAAGCCTGGACGAGTTTGTATTACTTAAGCGACCCAAAACAAACGTAAATATAGATTACTATTGACGAACAATTAGTGGTTGCCAGGCCATCTCACCTGCAAGTGCCGCGTTGGGTGTATATTTAGTATATATTAAGTGTGATGCAGACAGCCTATGGAACGCCTCCTAAAGTTTTGCATTTCGCTATAACAAGACCCCAGGGCTCTTTCCGCACTTTCTGCGAACAGTTATTTTAAAGTTTAAAGATCCTTTATGTTTTGTGATTGATATTGTTTATGTGTGTATACCACACTTGCAAAAAATTATATATGTATATAATTACCTCCCTTTATTTACATAAAATGTTAAATTCGGTAATATCTTTATAAATAATGCTTATTTGAACATACAATATTGACAAATCTTTATTTGAGCATCATATTTATGAAATAAAACCATGAAAAGAAATGTTACAGGATCTTTAAGTGTTCAGTTTATATAAGAGCTAAATACTTATATCTATCCACAATTTTAAATACATCGTTGCCACAAGTAAAAATAGTATGACATCTAGTAACTGCGATATGTCTAAAATTTACAACTTTGCTTCTTTTTCACAATTGATAGTCATAACATTTACAGAACACATGTCATTTTGAGTATTTAACAGACACTGTAAATTGACTTGACATAAACCAATTTATAAACTTAAGGTAAATATAGGGTACATAAGCTGTGGTAGAAAATGTGACAAAATTTGAATATACTATATCAATTACTTTGTCACTAACAAGTTACTTTTTGCAGTCTTATGTTGGAATTATTGTAAACTAACTCATTATTAAGGCGAGTATCGAAGATATACAAACAATTCATGTGCACATCGGCAGTCATTTTATAGCTTTGTCTTCTTTATTTTGTCTTCTGTTAGTAGGTAGGATGTAACCAAATTAAATTAACGCTTCAACAGTTATGCAACATTTAATTTAACATTTTAGTCTCTCTTTTCCCATTACCAGTATAATTTAGCGTAAGGAAACTCTGAGGCCTAATCACAATGTATAATCCGATCAATGGCGCCAATTTTGTTATGTCGTTTATTTCCTTCATCTGTTATATTTATCATCCTCATCTTCAACTTTATTTCTTGTGGTCGTCATGATTAAATATTAAATTTCAATCTTAAATCATATTCTTAATTTAAGTTCCAAGCTTAATTTCAAATACTAAATAATCCATTTATTAATATTTAAAAAATGAAAAAGAGCATTAGCTTATCTATTTTATGTTGAGAGTGAAATGTTCTAAAACGATCATTTTTCAAAATGTCGTTTTTCTTTGACAGTTTCTTCTTATTCGAAATGGTCTTAAGTAGGAACTGATTAAACAATCTGTCAAGAATATGTCATAAACAATTCAACGGTATTTGAACAACAGTCATTGCCACAAAAATGCGATGGTGGATTGTCATTTAAGCTATCTAAGGAAACCTAATTCTTATGATAGAAACAATAAATATCAATTTACTACACGACTTTTATTTTGTCAGTTTTTTTATATTACACCATTTTGTCAATGCAAAAGAACAAATTTATCCCGCACTCCGCTTTTGAATTTGCACAGAGCCTTTGATTACGACATGACATATTTTAAGTTTTAGATTACAATTTTTTACCAGTCAGTGAGTAAATGTAGACTACTCATTTATCAAATAAATCCGATAGCTACAATAGGAAATAATTATTTTAATATAGTAGTATTGTCAAGCCGAATTATTAAAAGACTTTAAGGTAAAATATATACAACATGACTTTTGAATGACAATTCATGATGAACATCTTCATACTTTCATTATATTAATGTGTATATTTGTCAAATAGATCCATTAAACTATGACCGCCTGACGTGATAATGTATTGTTTGTACTATATAATGATGTTGTAATATATGATATAGTCGAAGGCTTGACCTCATGATATAATAGTCAAGTTTTGTTCTCTGAAATTTTCTTATACACAATTTACTCTGTACTGATTGTTTTGTGTTTGTTTGTTGTTGTTTTTCTTATAAATTGACTAATATTTGAATAAAGACATAAGTCAATTTATAATACTGCACGTTTGTAACGTCGCCTTTCATTAGAATACCATGACGTTTATATAGTTTTCTATATAGAGCTGCTGTCGATTTATGAAGAAATCGCTCTTTAATCCTCTAAAAATGATGCTTGCTGTATTATAAATCCGTTATAAATATTTCTGACAGGTTATATCGCCGTATATAAACGGTTGTTGGCAATATAAACCTCATCTAGCGGCTCGGGTTATATTTATTTAAAAAAAACGTTTATACGAGAGATGCCCAATTGATTTTTGAACAAAAAGAAAACTTCAAACAATTCTTAAGAAACACTCATTTATTGTAGAACATGTTCAACATGAGATCCATGACAGTTGTAAATCATCCTGCAACGCTGGACACGATTTTAAAGTCCTATGTAAAGTTTCTTGGTCAGGTTTGTACGAAAGACCGCTGGGGGCATTTCAACTTCATGAATTCCCGATTTTAGCTTCATGAATTCTCGATTTCAACTTCAAGAATTCACGATTTCAACTTCATGAATTCACGATTTCAACTTCACGAATTCACGATTTCAACTTCACGATTTCAACTTCATGAATTCACGATTTCAACTTCACGAATTCACGATTTCAACTTCATGAAGTTGAAATCGTGAGTTCGTGAAGTTGAAATCGTTAATTCATGAAGTTGAAATCGTGAATTCAAAAGTTTTTCCACTGGTTGCAATTTAATTTCAGATAAAGCATCCATGTTCTGGCCCTACGCTTCTTAATTTGTGCCATGTTAAAGTGGTGAACTTTGCACTTCTTTCGTAATTTTGCTTTCAAAATTTTATTTATTATGTTATAGATAGTTTACTTTAACAAACCCAACCTTGAAGCCATTTCTGTTTGAGTAGGCGGGTTCACTTTGGCGATAAAACGGCCAACCGTCCTAATGACGTCAGTAGTAGCCACCTTGGGCCTTTTTCTAAATTCCCCCCTAGATTTAAGTTCCTTCAGAATACTTCTGTAGATGCGGTTAGTCTTCAAAAGCCCTAAAACTATATCCCCCACTTTGTGGCTAGTTTTAGTACGTACAATTTTCTCCGTCGAGCTAAAGTATATGTAAATATATAAATATCTTATAATAGAACCGATAATACACAACAGCCACGATAATTTCGTGTATGTGTCTTACAATGCACGGATTTCTTTTGTTCAAAAATAAGTTGGGCACCTCTCGTATAGGGCCATATAACATGTCACAAATCTTTATAACTAATAATATAATAAATAATTGTGCATTTCTGTAATGTTGCTGTTTAATTGTTGATAGTTATTACTATGTCAACACCGGCCATTTAAATAATTTTGCTGTGTATGGGAATTTCAGTCAGCAGCAAATTCAATCTTTCAATCTTAATTTTCAAGTCTACAATATATATCTAGTATGACAGAACTTCCTATTTGACAGATTATTAGACGGCGTGAATTTCTTGCAGTAATTTTACCGTCGTCTGGCAACCCTAAAGGCGAAAGAATAATTTGAAAAATAAGTCGGACCAACTATAAAATATGTTTATGTTTCTAAAGGACAAAGACAACATGTAAGACGTATGTGGAAAATAATGGTTTTTATATTGCGACACCTGTGATCATATAATAATTGATTTCAATAAAATGTTTTGATTCATTGATAAAAAAACGAACACTGGTTTTAGTTGTCGGAATAGATATGTCTTTTTTAGCCTGTGAAAAGGGAAAATTATTTTACGCGCATGCATTTATCTAAGAGAATAAAAATGTAAAATACAATGAATATTTGTTACTCACAGTCACTTGTAAATTGTATAGGTCCAAAATGAAAACATTTTGTTGTGCAGACTATTTTGTTTCATTGGAAAATTACAATTCTAAATCCCAAATTGTCCTAACAAATTCGTATAACAAAACCGCATTCAAATGGTCACAGCCAGTCAAATAAGACTTGTCATAAAAACTATTTTCCAGTAATTTGTTGAGTCTTACATCGCAAATCACAATTAAAGGGAACATTTATTGCAAACACAGACCGCTTAATTACGTGAGGACGATCCCTGTATCGTGAAACTAAATTGACGACAATCGATGTCTCAACTTATTGCATTTTTATTTGAAGAATCTCGAATATTCTACATAAAAACATCATATATATAATTGGTTGTTTCGTCATAAATCTTTCTTACAAATTATGAAATTTCAACTCTATCCGCCTGAATCTATTTAAGCATCTTCTGTTTGATTGACCCAGGTAACAACATTTTTGCATATGTCTAGCTTTAAAAAGCAAAAATAACTAGAAAGTTCATATATATTTCTTTAATCTGATAGATTAGCATATCGGTTAAACAATTATCCGCGGAAAGTCAGCAATATGCCGGTATATATTGTTATCTTTGTATATTTTTAATATATTGCATATATCTCTTTAATAAAATACTTACTCACTTTCTCCCTTACATTTATATTTACTTACCTACATAGTAAGTACTGTACTTGACTTACGTAATTATTTATTTTGACCCTTACCTTACCTTACATTACTTTTTAGGTTATATGCACTCTTAACTTCTTAAGTTTGTAAATGAATTGACTTTGCGGGGCTTTAAGCAATTTTAAACACTTACTTTGATGGCTTCCTTGCTTTTATTCTCAAAAACATTTGTCGAGCAACTAAAAAACATAATCAATATTTGCTTACTTTCCCTGTATGAGCGATGAAATTACAATCACGTTATTATTAGACTAAAATATATTTGACTTAGCTCTGTTATATGTTCGTATTGCAGCAATATGATTTTTTTTTCACACTTATGTGTTATGTCAAAGAAGATTTCTGAATATAAAGGGGTAAAATGTTGATCCAAATCGTATTCCCAACTTTGAAGTTCCCAGCGTTTTGAATTTTATGGTTTAGTACAATTTTTTTTGAAAGGAGGGTGCATTCTATATTTTTGTATGCTTTTGAACAACGAAAACATTGTATATTTTGCTGCTTCTTATCGTATTTTCAAAACCGTTTGTTGTGATGCGTGCTATAATATAACAGTATTTATTATAGAATCTTTGCATTAGCCAAATTAATGTGCTATGTCAAAGACGTTTTTGCAGCCATATATCGTATTTGCAAAAACATTTGTTGTGATACGCGCTATAATATTACAGTATTATCATTTATCATAGAATCTTTTGCAACAGCCAATTTGAATATTTGTACATCGGCATGCAAATAGATAAACAGAACAATTATCACAAAATATAAACTATACGATTAATCTTTGAAACATTTTCAACTGAAAGGTCTCAAACTTTGATACAATTAATTTTGATGCATATTTCACAAATAGTTATATATTATTTTGTTACCAATACTTTCTATCAACATTTGGTCTTTTCTTTACTAAACGTTATGTGACATTTACATACATATGCGTATATATGCAAATTTTGATAAAAGTAAAGTATGTAATCATGAACAAATTAGTTATAGAAAGAGCATCGAAACAAGAGGCTATCTGATTTGTTCGAGGGGGCGTAGCACCCGAGTATTTATCAGATTGCGAGTGTTTTGATGATCGAAAATAAAAACACGTTCCCTGATGTCACAATATGAAACCCCAGAAAAAAGTAACCAATGAACGAACATCTGAATATGATATTTCTATCGCTGTCCCTTCACTGTCGTCACAATATGTAAACCGCAGCAAAAATGAGCCAAGCAATGGGCATACTCTGGAGTGCGGGTAACTAATACCTGCACTCCAGTTAACGCACTGTGCATGTATATGTATACGATTTAACTCTGATACATTTTCAACAGAAAGGTCCCCAAACTATGATACAATATACTAATCAAGCAACTCTATGCACATGTAAGTTACTAATGTACAATATGTTCATTTACTTTATTAAAAAAACCTGCGCAAATTAGTCAAAGACTTGATCAGTATACCTTCCTTAAGAAAAATTGAAAAACAAATTTACGGAAAACATCGCACCAAATGAGTTATTTATGAGGTTTCTATATTTTAGCGGTATTTTTACAACAGCAAAATGTACTTTATGTATTTAATCAGAATGTCGTGATGCATTATGAAATTGTGAAATATATAATCAAATTTTGATTCCTGGACACAAATACGAAATGTTCAATCATTTTATATGAGAGGCAATAATCTAATATTTCTTATGACAAACATGTTCAGCGCATATCATAATTATATCAATTATCCAGTCCTCGGTTTGAGAATAATGTAAGATTTTACTAAATGCATGAGAGAAAACTAATGATGACAGATGCATTATGGTAGGGAAAACGAGCATATGAATAAGATAGAGGAGTGGAAAGACTCAGAGCTGAAATGTAGATAAAAAGATGTGTCGTAGAAATTCAAAAATCGAACCCATGTGAAAAACAAACATCTAAGTATTTTGAAATAATTAGATGAACCTTTTTGATGAGTGAAATTTAAAAAAAAAATATTTTCATCAGTTTAAATTTTATTGTAAAAACTTGTAACCTTAATTTAGGAAAATTATTCAATGTTCTTATTAACTAGAATAGCATCGTTTTACCTCATTATTCAGCTTTTTATTTATTTATTTACTTATTTATTTAGTTATTTATTAAGTGTATTTTAGAAAAAAAGATTGTAACAATTTCTAGATACTTAAATGGGACAACACGCTTAATGTGTAACTTTTTTAAATGTTTTACTTTTTGATCATAGATTGTTAATCTCCTGTGAGCATGCAAATGATTTACTTTCTGCAAATTTGCGCTACACACAGCTCACTACTTGATCAGCAGCTGTTGATTATTTACTATGTATACAGAGTTGTGTTAAACTATCAAAGTATCAGTTAATTTACCTGACAAAATGCAATGTCGTTTGAATGCAAATCGTCAAATGACACTTTGTGCTTTGTTGCTGATTTAGATTATATTAAACTTCTCTAAATGTTTAATTTGAATAGTATAAACTCACGGCAACATATGTATATATAGGTCGACCTTTTTGCTGCTACTACTGATGTTACAGTTACCCAATTTATAATCAAGTTCTTAGACATCTCAATATCTGTATTTTCCTTCATCCACTTATCCAATCATCGTGGCATCACAAATTAATCAACTTGGCTAGCGTTGTAGATTGATAAATACGAATTCGATCATTATTACAGTGATTGCATTGCAATGACGTCAGAAAACGTATAGATTTCCGATCTTTTATAGGCTTAAGTGAGTATAGTTAGGACATAACATATAAAATAAATTAACTGATTTCGTTAATAATTAACTTCAGGGGGCGTCCGTGGCCGAGTGGTTAAGGTCGTTGACTTCAAACCACTTGCCCCTCACCGCTGTGGGTTCGAATCCCGACAGGGACTTTGGATTCTTTCATGTGAGGAAGCTATCCAGCTAGCTTACGGAACGTCGGGTTCTACTCAGGTGCCCGTTCGTGCCTGAAATAATGCACGGAAGGGCACCTGAGGTCTTCCTCCACCAGTAAAGCTGGAACGTTGCGATATGACCTATACTGTGTCTATGTGACGTAAAACCCAAAAACAAACAAATAAAAAAATTAACTTATAGAAAATAAAACGAACTATTGCAATATGTTACATCTTGTTATGACTGCACAACTAAAAAAATCTTGATTAAATGAATGTTTTAAAAGCTAATATTATCTGTATTTTGTCTATTTCAAGGATGTGAAAAAGATGATTCAACAACAGGATTATTTATCAGCAGCAACATACAGCTTGTTGCATATTTATGAAAACTAGAGAAATGTGTTAAGCATCAAGTCACTATAGATATAGCGGAGTGCACCATATATTTCCCTGTATTTTTAGTAAACTTACATGCCCCTGCAAGATGCAACATCACTCGCTCCTGTAGCACCGGTTTACGCGATATTCAATTCTTAACAATAAGGACGAAGTAGGGGACAATATTCTACAACTGTCAGACTGTAATACCAAAATTGTCCAATGGTACTCGTATGAGCTTTTTAACTACTCATGATCAGTGTGCGCATTGTTTTAGAACACATGTATAAATGTTTACACTCTACATTTATTATTATTATTATTTGAATCAGTTTTGGTGTATTCGAAATACAATACTCAATGGCATCTTTGGACTTTTTTAATTTTCAAGTGTGGTGAACTGCAACATGCATAATATATGTTTTGTAAATTATTTCTAATTTCATCTGAGATGCTTCGTTAATGCTTCGTTATACACTTCAAGAGCACATTATCTGAGAGTGATGAGAACTAGAGAAATAGATGGTCACAATTCCCAGAGGGCCACTTTACATCGTGTTTAGGGGTCATAATATTATGCCGAGGGGTCAATATTTTAACAAAAAAGATCGGGTCATTTTCATTGCATTATACTGAGTGCCTGGTTATATTTATATAGTAAAATTACCCCTGTTTTGTACAATATTGTGATCGTAAAAAACTGCACAAAATGTAGACCATCACATATTGACTTTAACACTATTCTAGAATTTTTAACGTTGTAAAGTGTGCACCAAAGGTGTGATGAAATTAAGAGCTTTGTCCTCCGTCAACCCGAAAAGAAGTCTGGTGTAACGACATAGAATACTGACATTCCTATCATTATTCTTGATTAAAGCAATCCCTTATTTAGGTATACATACTTACGCCTGCTGCAAAATATATACCCAGCATTAGAAACTCGAGTTAAGACACAATGTGTCTCAATTTTATCTGAAATAGACTATTTGAAACCTAAATAGTATTGACACCGGCCATATTTTAAGTGGAAACATGCCTCCTTAATTGGTAATACTGGCTTTGTTGAAACATTTTTTATTTTATGGAAGTTTGAAGCTAATTTGCACCTCTATGATGTGCATTTTCCGAAAGTCCTCTTTACTGATGAAATCTGTAGAAATATTGTCGTGATTCAAGTAAGGCTCGAACCCATTATCTCTTGATTGAGAGAAAGAAACCTTTACCACTCGTCTACCGCGTGCCTTATCGACTAATAAATGTCCCCTCTCTTTTGTAATATTTATTCCTAATTTTATCAATTGATACTACAAAAATATAACCTGTTTTTTTTAATTTGCTATCGTTTTCAATAAGCGTCATACAACTCTATGACAAAATGTAAATTTGTTTTTGACGCTTCTCTAGTAAATTATACAAAAACAATCCATACCAAATGAGAAGAAGCTTCACCTGTACAGATAATTCCACTAAGCTAATGCATTTGAGATAAAACAAAAATAATCAGACTTGAAATTTAATCATGATTGCTCCGCGCCCAAAGGCGTAGAGCTATTTGTATTTACTATATTTTTGTCCATGGGCCCGGATTTTATCAATTAATCCCTTCGAGTTACAGCTAAAAATAAATTCGGATTCAATAACTCCTTCCGATTTCTATTATATTGGTTTCCCTTCGGTGATTCGCAGCATGTCATATTAATGAATGAGAACCGGAAAGCAGTAAAATCTATTTATAGAAGTAGTATTAAAAGTCTAAACGAAATTATCATTCGTGTCGCGCTATGGTAATAAATCACAAACTTATAGAAAAAAATAAGTAGGCCATTTTTTAGAAATGTTTTTTACAGTGTTAGCATTTTTAAATTGTCTTTTCCGTAGGTTCTTTCCGGTATATAGCTCCTTTTTTACAGCCCTGATTGCTGATTACACTTCTGATATTTTTTTACCGTGAATATTTAAATCGACCCGATTTCTCGAAATTTTTCTGTAAGATGTTGATTCTATTTTGTTTGAAGGCATTCGGTTTTGCGCTGAATACTGTGACATTTTAATAACAGAAACTTTGGTCTGCAGTTTGAACATGAGTTGTTAACACATTTATGGATGTAAACACAGAGGGTTTTAAAGCAATTCAACAAAATAGTATATTGATCTCCCAATAAATCAATTAACAATATTTTTTTATATATCACCAATGTCAAGTAGCTTTTATATCTTTGACTCGATGATGTTAGCGAATTTCCCCATACCTGCCTAAAATTCAGGTAACAGTCTACTATGATATTGCTAAATACTGTATCACCATGTAACGCGTGTATAACAAACAAAAATTCCTGAATTTGATGTTTTTGAAATATATCCCATTTATTCATTCCTGAGTGTGTTCTACTTTCAGTGTAGTGAAAGAAACCATTTTTTTTAAATTTGACATAAAAAAACATGTAATATTACTATATTATAATATTAGTCCTTTTTGTTACTATTTGTATATTTGTTACAATTGTAATAATAAAAAAACAGACTTTGATATTTTTATCATCTTATTTTACTGACTACAGTAGTGACACAAACAGAACACAGTACAGTCATGTCACATGACATTTACAAGTCTTGTAAGTCTTGTTTGTATTCAATGGAATTACTTCCTTACCAGGTAGGCATCAGTGAAAGCATTTTTAAAAAATAAATATCTGGCCCCTGTCTTATGGAAAAATTGATTATGTGATTATGCAAAAAATGGTTTACAAAACATTCGTAAAATATGTACAATAGAACTTCTAGTATATGAAGACAGGGACTAGCTTTCTTCAAAACAAAGATAACAAATGACCGGGTGTTATTATTCAATAGGAGTCACCATTCTTCGCGAGGGTCTTCGTGTAGGTAGGTCAAAGCACTTTTACAAGGGGTCATTTTAATAACCACAAACTTTTTTATATTGAATTTCTATAATTCATTTCTTTACTTAAAATTTTCAATTCTCATGAAGATCAGATGTGCTCCAAGCAATCTTTACGTAACTAATCATGTTATAAATAGACAGCTACCACAGTGCTAAGTGTTTATAGTTACAATATCATTACCTAAGACTTTTAGACATCCAAACACTTTTGTAATATTCATTTCAAAAGTTTTGTCATATTTTCTTATCACTGTACATGATTTTCTACTTGGAATTTCTGATTCAAATTTAACGACGTATTCTTTAAATTTGAAGTGCATTAAGAATGTAGTTTCACGCCTACCTCTCCCTATTTATTTGCGTAACATAACCTTTAAGATTTCATATTCATTCATCGGAAGATAATATTATTTTGGTTGTTCTCCAAATACTTACAGTTTATTGCAACATCCTTGATACAAATAATAGGTTTCTTAATTCGTCTTTTATATTTTTGTGATTCGAAACACCCAAAGTGTCTGGTATTTACGCTGTATTTTATTGTCAAATGCGTTTTTTATTTTGCATTTATTTCCATAAATATTTCTCAGAGAAGATGTGTTGATATATTTATAGCAAACGATCATACTAAAAATGTATGACAGCGACTTCGAATATAGTAATTCATTGAATACAGTTATTCCACAAAGGACGATATTTTACGGTTACCTAAATCTTAAATATTATACGACCGAAGGTCGGTCTGTTTTCAGTTTGTCTACCTGTAAGATTTTCAAGGAGGAACTGAATATATGTAGATTTTTCATTGGTCACTTTAAAATTACAACATGAAATCTTGGAATCTCATTGGTTATTCTAAAATAAAATGTTAAGGATAATTCTTGTCATTCTAAGAAAGTTCTAAACTAAAATGTAAAGAATAGGTCTTGCTATTATGAAATAAAATGTAAAGGTTAATTCTAAAATAAAATGTACAAGGATAGTTCTGTAACTTTCTAGTTAAAGTTTTCAGATATTTAAGTTCTGTTTAACAATACTCCTTGTATTCAAATCACATTACATGTCAGTGAGCAGTTTATTTTACATAAGAACTTACTGAGTTTATTTTACACACGATTTGAGATTTTGTATTTTGTCCAAAATAACGAGAATAATATCAGAACTTATCAGGTACCCTTAGTTTATGATGTTCAATTAGTGTCTAAAATAGTATATGGTTAAGCTTGTTAAGTTTGATAAGACTTAAAATTTAGTCATGATTTACCTTAAAAAGGATTTTTTCATGTACTTTATTTCCTTTAATCAAATAGTCATTAGTTTTTTTTTGTATATTAAGACAGGGGTTACCGTTCCTTAAAAAGATAACAAATGACTGGGGGTCATTATTTAATAGGGGTCACCATTCTTCGCGAGGTTAATGTCTTTCGTGACGGTAGGTCAAAGCACTTTCAAAAGGGATCACGTTATTATGACCGGGGAGTCAATATTCTTTTATTGATTCAGACCGGAGGTTATAATTCTATAGGGGTCACTTAACTACCTTACACCGGCTCATCTGTGAATGGACCTATTCAGACTGTATGAAGAGCTGGTCCATTTTAAAAATTTAGAATGGCAAGAGCTAAAGTACTGCTTTACGAACAAGTACCTCCATCTACAACAGAGTGCCTAAAGTATACATATTTACAATTCCTTATTACTTTACAAACGTATTCCTTGCAGCTCTCAACAAAATCAGAATTGTTTATTTTAAAATATTAAACTGGTTTGGAAAGTCTCAAAAATTGATTTAAAAAAAAGAATCCTTGAATTGCTTTATTCAATGACAATAACATTTTTGCAAATGAAATCATTTAAAAGAAACTCGTTAATCAGTCGGAAAGAAATGTTCTAAACGGAATTGACTATCTTGATTTATCGAAAGGCATTTTTTTATTTTTTCATTTCCAAGTTCTCTGTTAAATCCGAACGAAAACATTTTGATAACCATAAACTTGTTTTGTATTGAGTTTCTATAATTCATTGCTTTAATTAAAGTTTTCAATGCTCATTAAAATCAATGCTCCAATCAATCTTTTCGTAACTAATAATGTTATAACGAGACAGCTATCTCAATGCTTAGTGTTTATAGTTACAATATCATTATATGAGACTTTTAAGATATCAGAACAATTTTAAAATGTTCATTTCAAAAGCTCTGTCATATTTTCTTATCACTGTACATGATTTTCTACTTGGAATTTCTTATTCAAATTAAACGACGTTATTCCTACAAATTTGAAGTGCATTAAGTATGTAGTAATGCCTACCTCTCCCTATTTGTTTGCATAACGTAACCTTTAAGATTCCATATTCATTCTTGGGAAGATAATATTCTTTTGGTTGTTCTCCAATTTGATTTACGCACTTTATTGCAACATCCTAGATACAAATAATAGGTTTCTATATTTGTCTATTTGTTTTGACTATGACAAATATGTTTGTGCTTCGAGACACCCAAAAGTGTCTGGTATTTACGCTGTATTCGTACTTTGATTGTCAAATGCGTTTTTTATTTTGCATTTATTTCCATAAAAGGATATGTTGATATATTTATAGCAAATGGTCATAGTAAAAGGTATAACAGCGACTTCAAATATAGTAATTCATTGAAAACAGTTATTCCACAAAGGATTATATTGTACTGTTACCTACAAGCTGACATGTTTTTATCTTATAACACAAAACAAATACTGCTATGATATGAAATGTTCAAATAGATCTAATTGTAATAAGGTATGGCTGTATTATAAAAATTGGAAGTTAAGTTTGTTTGATCAAGCGTGAGCATTAGTATTCATATCAAATAGGCCATAAGCGTATATATTACAAACCGCTAGTCTAGGATTATACATGTATAGAAAATGATAATTGTTTATGAGAAAAATATTCAGTAATTTGCAACAGCTGTGTACTATTTAAAAAATAAAAAAACGTTACGATTACGAGTATTTTTTACTCAAATGAAGTACCTTATAGTGAAGGAACACTTTCATAGTCGAAACGTCAAGATATGGTACAGTTCCAATGTCATTTTTATATAAAAAAAATTGAAAGAATAATTCAAATAAAGTAACATATATCAATTGCTTAGCACGGCTTACATACTTTAAGCAAGCAAATTAAAACCGCTCTTATCGTACATTTTACTCACTGATTTCGTTTAATTAAAAAATGAAACATATACATAAGTGTTTTAATTTGTAGCATTATTTACGATTAAAACCTATTTTTGCAATGTAAACAGCCAAGCAGTTCTTTTTTTCATTCGTCTCATATAATACTTAAACAATCTAAACTAAACGTTAACTCTAACTTATTCCAATGACTCAATAAAGCAAGCAAAATGTCTAAAAAACAAAGACAAGTAGATTGCATTATCTAAAACATATTTCCATGTAAAACATTTTACCTACTCTGGAAAAAAGATAATCATATTATCCTACGTTTGTATTAGACTGATGTACCTCGTTTGATTTGTTCATACTTTTTCTAATACTGCTTTTGAAATGGAATAATAAAATGAAAGTGTTGACGATGAAGATGACGAAGTTTTTTCACATTGCCGTTTTGTGGTAACTTCGGTGTGACACATTGGTGCCAGTCCATGAAAAACGGCGTGTTGTCTCTAAGTAAAATAAATGCATATACAAATACAATGTGTGAAACTAAATATCATGGAATTTTAAAACGAGATAAAGAAGTTTATAAAGCCCGCATGTGACAGAAAAGAAAACGTCAAAAGATAAATTAAAGAGCATGCAAAATATCCTGAGGGTGATAATACAGTGTCAAAGCAGGAATACTTTAACCATTCAACAAGCATACAGATCAAATAGAAAGACAAACATACCAGAAAAACAACAATTATGTCGTGCTGAACAATTTTGATATTTTTAACGAAGAAAATATAACATTTTTGGTCACCTTATTTCAGTGTTTATTGTCATCTAATTCCCTTTGACTTCCTGTAAAATTTACAGAACTGACTGCAGTTTATTGCATTGTGTATGTTAAATTTTACATGTCTATTTTAAGCGTTATAATACACAACCTTTCATAATGAACATTCTTTTTATTATTTATTAAAAGTCCCCATCATGATATAAAATCAGATGTTTTTGCAAAGTGTAATAATTTGTTCCTGATATTTTACAATTACTGTGGTCATTCCCTCTGTCTGATTTTTTCTAGATTGGTGAAGAGAATATTGTAAATTCAATTGATTAACTTTGTCTGCTCTATTTACCAATTTGCATTTTCACCTTAAGGATACCACATTTAATAATTGGATTTTCAAACGAATATTTTAAACAATAGTTGAAATGTGATGTCAAAAAACATTCAATTGTAAATTATATTCATATTGTAGCCAAATACTTTTTATTTACTTTTTTCATTTTATGAAATAGAGAAAATAAGAATACGCACGATACAAAGTTCACAACGTACTTTACATCATAGAATATAATAGCTCAAAACCACATCAATAAAATGACCTAGTTTTTATGTTAAATCAGTGTATCTGTCGGAAACATTCTTTTCCATAGAGTGTTACACACCTTTCTTAACGTGTTGTTATTGTCAATTTAATTTGCTCTTTATTTTACATTTTGATAAAGGCAAAGAAAAACTTAATGTATTTTTTACTTTATGCACATGTAATACCGTATGTCGTAAAGATACATAACATTTGTATTACATTCAAAACGCACGCAAAGCTTACATGTGAATTAAAATTAGATAATATTCTTTGGTGGTTCGAAAATTTGATTGACACACATCATTGCAACATCCCAGATACAAATAATAAGTTTCTATATTTGTCTATATCTTTTGCCTTTGACAAATATTGTTATGCTTCGAGACACCCAAAAGTGTTTTGTATATACGTTGTATTCAATTTTGTTTATCATTTTTATTTTGCATTTATTTCCATAAACATTTCGTAGAAAAGTTATGTTGATATATTTGTAGAAAATGATTCTACTAAAAAGATATGACAACGATTTCAAATAAAGTTATTCATTAAAAACAGTTGTTCCACAAAGGATGATATTATATTGTTTCGTACAAAAACGTATTTTTTATCTTATAACACCAGCAAAATACTGTTAAATAAATTTTGTCAAAAAGATCTAACTGTAACAATATCGATCAAACAAGAACATAAATTCATAAATACTAACTATGCACTGCTGAACTTGATAAATAACGTTTTTATTCTTTGAACAAATGTTGATATCTACCAGTCATAAAACAAAAGAGTTGGGTTGCATATAGAAATCAAACGCATATCCATTTATACGCGTTATGGGCTGTGAAACGAAATATTTTTCATCCAATACCTTCCATTGTAATATGGGTGTAATAATCAATAAGGTAGTTAGCCAAATATTATACATGTATAGTAATCAATGTTTATACCAGGTTAAATAACATGTCAAAGGTTTTTAGAAAAGTTTATATATCCTATACAATTACACTTTGATTAGAAAAATATTCCATAATTTGCAGCTGTTGTGTACTCTTTCAAAAATAAAATAAACTTCACAATTACAAATTGATTATTTTTAATGTTTGCACTTCATTTGAAAGAAATACTAGTACCTTATAAAAACACAACAAAAAAGAAGACAATCCTTCATAGTCGAAACATCAAGGTGTGGTACAATTGAAATATAATTTTGATGTAACAAAATGGAAATGATACTGCAAATAAAGGTAAATATATCAATTGCTTAGCACGGTTTCATTTAAATAAGCATTCTCATATTCAGAATACTTAGAAATGTAGAGAAATATGAAAGTACTGGCGGATTGTATTAAAATAATATGATTACCCTTTAAAAGAAATTATTTGTATTGATTATATTTTTAGTAAAATAAAACAGATTACTAGCGTGTGTAATCGTAAAAAATACTCCAATGTTTTTATTTACGTGCATATAAAATATAATATTGTAGTGAAAATGATCATTTTTTTCACACGTATTCATACCCATATATGTACTGTAAGCATGCAAATTAAAACGGCTCGTATCGTACATTATACGCACTGATTTCGTTTAATTGAGGAATGGTACTTATACGCAAGTTATTCAGTTTGTACCATTACTTACGATTACAACATATTTCTGCAATTTAAATGACAAATCAGCTTTTCTCTTCTCATTTAATACTAACAAACGTAACCAAAAGTTTCATTTAACATATTTCAATTGCTCATTTAAGATTATTAATCTTATTATCCAGCGTTTGTATAAGACTGTTGTACCTCTAAGTGATATTTGTTCGATAAGTTTTTCCTAATACTGCTTTTAAAATTGAACAATAAAATGAATATTGTAAGTGTTGACGATGCAGTAATTTGATGGTGTCTTAAATAACAAATCTCACTCATTGGAAATTGAATGATAGCATTTGCCGCGAATTTGAAATGAATGTGAATAGAATAATATCGATAGTCACTGACCATTTCCAAGCTTAACAAATCAACCGAATGGGTATGATCTAATTGTAATTATGAAACTTTTCATTTAAATGGTATGAATTGTATTTAATCCTGTTGAATAGTTCCTTCTTACGAAAACTGTTCTATTGCACCCACCTCCCAGCAACGAATTCTGCAGAATTTAACATTTATTCATAAATTGGTGAAATCGAATTATCCGAAGATACCTTCAAATTGCCGTTCTTATGGTACCTTCGGTGTGACACGTTGGTGCCAATTCATAATATTCGGCGTGTTGTCCCTCAGTAAAATAATGCATATGCAAATAAATACAATGTGTTAAACTAAGTAAAATGGATATTTTAAACGAGATTAAGTTTATGAAGCCCGCATGTGACAGACAGGAAGACGTCAAAAAATAAATTAAAGAGCATGCAACATATCCTAAGGGTGATTATACAGTATTTAAGTAGGAATACTGGAACCACTCAATAAGCAAAAACATCAAAATTTAATAGAAAGACTAACATTCCAGAAAAACAACAATTATGTCATGCTGAACGATCTTTTTTATTTTTAAAGTACGAAATATAACAGTTTTGGTCCTCTAATTTCAGTTTTTGGCCATATAATGCAGTTTGACTTTCCTATAAAACTTACAGAACTGACTATAGATGATTACATTGTTGAATATTTATTTTAAGCGTTATAATACACAACCTTTCATAATCGACATTTTTTTCAAAACTCCCCATAATGATATAAAGTCAGATTTTTTGCATAGTGTAAGTATTTGATCCCAATATGTTGCAGTTACTGTGGTCATTCCCTGTGTCTGTTTTTTCTAGATTGGGGAAGAGAACATTGTAAATTCAATTGATTAACTTTGTTCTTTTTACCAATTTGCATTTTCATTTTACGCATAGCCTGAAGGATACCACATTCAATAATTGGATTTTCTCAATGTATATTTTGAACAATAGTTGAGATGTGATGTCAAAATATATTAAATTGTAAGATATATTAATATTGTAGCCAAATACTTTCTTGGATTTACGCTTTTATAAATGATTTACTTTTTTCATTTTATGAAATAGAGAAAAAAGAATACGCACGACACATAGTTCACAACGTACATAAAATCGTGGTATATAATAGCTAAAAAGTACATGTCAGTTTTCTTTTTAATGAAATGACCTTGTTTTTATGTTAAATCAGTTTATCCGTCGAAAACATTCTTTCCCCTATAGTGTTACACACCTTTCTTAGACGTTCTATATACATGTACATATCATTTAAAAAGATGTTTTTTGTTATTGTTGATTTATTTTGTTCATTATTTTACATTTTTAATAAAGGCAAAGAAACACTAAATGTATTGTTTACTGAATGCAATGTAATATCGTATGTCGTAAAGATACATAACATTTGTATTACGTTCACAACGCAAACAAAGCTTGCATCTGAATTAGCATTTCATCACAGGGATATTGGCAGTTACCGCAATTTCTTGTATTATGTGCAGATAAACTATACAGTTGTAATTTCTTTCTTGAGTAAATTTACAGAACTAATTATATAACATGTTCACAAAAGCAGCACCGGTAATTGAAATGGTTGATTATCTTTTTGGCTTATTTATTAATTCATTGCAATAATATTAGAATGCAAAACAATTATTGTGAAAAAGAACGTTTCATGAGTTCATAAATAAAAAAAGGTTGTATGATGCTCTTTTGTAATTTATATTTTCTTATTATTTCTTTATTCATTCATAAGTATTATGTTGATCTTTCAATAGTATAATGTAAAATGAAGTTACAGATTGTTTCATGAAATGCTTTATTATATATCTGTTTAACTCTAATCATCAACACACATATTTTAAAGACGATACACGTGACTGACAAACAACTGCAAGGTCATTGTTTATTACATTTTGAAAGGTAACTGTAAAATTATCAAGCGATATTTTCCATTTAGTTTTTAACAGACAGTTTCAATGAACCTTAAGCGATTGAACCACTTGATGTTCAAATAGAAATCATTATTGGATCAAATCTCATCAATTTAACCTTGTGTTCGTTCACAAAGTTTAAAAATAAATTCAACAGAAATAAATAGTGTACCTCATAAAGCCTTGTTTGCAGTTTCATAGTCCACAAACTCAAATCCTTATTGTTTTTGAAGAAATATAATTCTGGCAAAATGTCAGAACAATGCGGTTTGAAACAAAGAGCTTTTTATACATTTTTCAGAACAACATAGATTCTATCGGACTCGTATACGGCTTTGACAGCTGTGTGCTCGTCAACTAGAATTCAGAATTGTACTTAATAATGTTTAATAACGTCATATTAGTTTACACCTTATAAGAAATAGCTAATTATCTTTTCACGTTTGGACCACGTGATGTTCCAACAGAATATTATCTTATCATTGTGGTCTCTTTTTCATTTTCAGTGTCTAATACATCTTGTATCCTATATTGCCTCATTTTCATTTCCAGAGTCCAGTCTAAAAAGTAGTATCAAATGCATATGGTATCCCACACAGCTATTTTCTCATGTTTAAAGTAAATAATATAATATCAAATGCTTTCATACTTCATTCTAGTTTTCATTTTCGAGGGTCTTAAAAGGGTCTTTTTTGTACTTGAAGTACCAAAGTTCTGTCAAATTGTCTATAATCGATGTGTAAATAAAAAGGTCGTTGCATATTGTCGAGAGGATACTAATTCTCCTGGACTTGTACACAGCTGAAAACCTTTATCAGACGCGGCTAGTTTCTTGTCAAATTTAGTTTTGACAGCTGTGTATTCGTCCAATAGAATTCAGTGTTACACCCAAAGATGAATGTTTGCCTCGTGAGATAAGTAAAAAAAGAGTTAACTGTCTGTTTTGCATTAAAAAGTGAAGGAAGTGATTGGATTGATAATTAAAGAAAGTAGAAAGAAACTGTGTGGTCTGCTAGATCTGCTAAACTGGCATTGAATTACAGATTTCTACAAAATGTTAGACATTTAAGTATCTTTTCTTTCAAAATTCAGCGACAGAAAAAATTATTTCGGAGATATTTGTTTTAAATTGAAGATTCCCTTTTAGGTATTAATCTGACATTAAATGTTTTGTTCTATTTTCTTAAATAAAATTAATACATTGTATGTGTATATAGAATAACATAATACTCTTTTAAAATCGATTATATTAGACATGGCAGATATGAAAAGACTGACACCATCAAATATCAATTTATCTGACATCGAAAGACGATAGCATATGGTGGCTGAATTACGCCATGTCGTATTTTTGCATTTTGTTACGAATATATGATAACACAAGGAAAGGCCAAAATCAAACTTTGTAGTTACATTGTGCTTTCACAATATCAAAATGACAACAAATTAAAGCATATAAGTTACGTACATTACATGTGTCGTGTTTTCACAAATTTTGTTGGCGTGCCTTGCATATTTGATTTTTCGCTTTTGCTCATTTCATTTTGTCGCATTTGAAATTGCATTGTTTCATGGACGCGTGGTTACTGTTTTGCATCTTTGCATTAAACATATACATTTGTAGGTTTATTACACATATGCCGTATGGCACAGCAGATTAATAAATGAAGTCAAATTAGACTAGTAAGTTGATTGAATATTGAATCTACAATAGGTCAAGTAATATGACCATTTTATTTACAATAAACGCTATTACATTTTTAAGGTCTCTCCGTTGCTATTGATACTTGCATGCACATCTATAACCAGAAGAGAACATGCTAAATGGCAAATGCGAAAACATGAAACTGCATCAATGCAAAAAAAGAGAAAACGTTGTTATGTTTCCATTTTTTTAATAAGGAATTGTGTTTATTAGCCACCAAACAAACTAATACACGACAGATGTAATGCAAAATCACAAAACATTTTATGCGTCATGTCTTTATCGTCCATTTTGTTATTTGGCCTCGAGAATGCGGACATGCAACCACACAAAGATTTGACAAGTCAAACGTTTGTGTTTTCTTATGTTCGTGGCGAAAAAAAGATATGGCGTAAATCAGCCACCATAGTTGTGTGATATTAGGAGTACGAGTACTCAAGAACTGAAAAAGATAATCTAATAATCATAGGTTTTTTAGATCGTTGCCCCGAAACAGAAATCAGAAAAAGCTCTTAGTAGTGTTTACCGTCCATGAACCGTCCATGAACAGGCTCAATCAAACCGAGCCTGCAACATTTTCAATTTTGCCGTGTTGGGCTTTCTTTAGGGATTCTGTATTTATATAAAACACATGGAACATGAGTATAGATATTCCGATAATAATTGTCAAACATGATTTAATTACAAATCGCATAATAGAATCAACACTAGCATTTATAAGTAATAACAGAACTACACTGTTTCAGCATCTACCTGACTATCTGAATTTCTACAAAATATCTGGCTTATTCTGAAAAAGATTTCGGAGGTTTCAAAATTTAAAAATTGCAATTCTGTATTAATTGTTGACTGCTGCTTATTATATTATAAGACGGTTCTATAGCAGGTCGTGTGCGGAAGATTTCTCCTTCCAGTACCGTAAGTACTCGTAAGTAGATCATTTTTATATGCCCGAAAGAATTTCCGGCACATTATGTTATACCCCCTGACGTCCGTCCGTCCGTCTGTCTGTCTATCCCTCCGTCTGTCCGTCCGTCAGTTAGCAATTTGGTTTCCGGAGCATAACTTAAGTTCCATTTGGCCCACGATATTCAAACTTCATAGGATGATTGTCCATATTGGGTAGAAGACCCCTATAGATTTTGGGGTCACAAGGTCAAAGGTCAAGGTCACTATCGCCTTAAAACTGAAAACAGTTTCCAGAGCATAACTTAAGTTCAATTTGGCCCACAGTGTTCAAACTTCATAGGATGATATTCAATATTGGATAGAAGACCCCTATTGTTTTTGGGTTCACAAGGTCAAAGTTCAAGGTTGCTATTACCTCAAAACTGAAAACAGTTTCCAGAGCATAACTTAAGTTCCATTTGGCCCACAATATTTAAACTTTATAGGTGGATTGCTATTTGAAGGAGGAAATACTTTATTTAATTTATGTTATGTCTTACAAATGCTTCAGCTTTACTAAAAAAACACTTTCGGGCATATAATGCTCCGCCTAGCGGTGCTCTTGTTGACATTTGTGACGTTCTACATGCTAGATAATTTTAGATAGATAGGGAGTTATTTTTTATAGTATTCTGTAAATGGTTAAACATACTTTAAGATAAACTCTTTGCACGATGTTTGTTGTTTATTTAACATACTACAAACAGTAATTTGATATTGTAATATATAAATGTATTTTTGATTTAAAAATTCCATGCAAACCAAAAATAGCTACCTGGTAAATGTCATTTATTAGAAAGGAATCGGCAATAAGATATAAACGATAATTGACTAAGTCCCGTGCAAGAAAACTTGTCAAGTAATATTAAATGGTAAATATATCTTATGCATATTTAATATGACAAGGGAATTTTAAGGCATCGGAAATATACTAAACTGATCAGTAAATGTTGCACTCAATTTCGTTTTATTGAAATTAGGTGTATATATATGAATTCTCAGCCGTAAAATACAATTCATAACTGACTTAACAAAAAAAACATTTTACAGACAATATTTGCTATAATTTGATTATAAAATGTATAATGTCTATAATGTCTCGACAAAATTTTTAGCTCAGTCTACATGGTGTCAACAATATGCTAACCAATTGTACAATCAAATCTTATTTCATTTGCTGAGTGATTTTCATCATCATATACGTCACAGGCTAAAACCGACAATCACAGTATACGTGCTTAAGGTATATTAAATATTGATTTGTATGTATTATGTTTTGATGAAATCTTGAGAATTAATACAATCTCATTCCATCAAGATTGGAAAGACTAAAAAAAATAAAAATTTACATCATTTTTCTTTGTTATTTATATGTGTCTGAAACACATCTATCTATCGGTGTTTTTTTTTTCTGGGATACCTGTTCATGTATATCAGTATTTTTAATTTTATCTTTCGTTTATATAAAACTTTGTTTAATAAGATGTACACTTTAAAGCTATTCTCCCACACATTGTAAATAGGGCGTTTTTAAAATATAATATCATCAAAAGATAAAATTTCTCAACAAGCTTGTTCATTTATATAGAACTAGATGATAAATACACATATACATTTCTTGTCCGAGGAAAAAAACATATCAGAACATTTTTTTCCAATGTTTATGATGCTGTCATTTTAAACCATTGCGATGTTTTATTTTGAAAATATTTGCCTAATATAATATACATACACTCGTTATCGGGTTGCAAGTAGATCTGTTGGTTGCCGCACAATATATCATAGAACATTATGTCTATAAAAAGCAAGATTTGTTCTGCCTGCATCAAGCTGTCCTACTCACAACATGTTCACGGGTGTGATAAACAGTTAGTTTAGATCTGTGTCAAGTGAAACATAACAACTGTTATGTGTGAAAACTTCAAATGTTACTTCTATGCATATTTAAAGGTACATGAAGTAAATATGTAAAAATATTTTACCGTCGGCCTAAAGCCAATCATTCTACAGTTTCATTTACCCTTTTAACAGTATTGTTGTAAATCTCGTCAAATTTTGTTAATAAGTAAGGATTTTAAACGGAAAAACCCACGGTAACACTTAAGTTCGTATACGAATTTTAATATGCAAATGAAGACTATAATCAGCTCGTGTATAACTGACGTCACAGTGTTATAATTCCTATCCGAAACACAGCAAATATGAGAATTTCTTGTGCAAATACACTTTTACGGTGCACTGGGCCAGAGGTTCAGAAAAAAGTAATCATCTCATAAAAAAGATTAAATTTGTATGAAAACATCCGTTACAATGCGGACATATACCGTTAAATTAAGACTGCTACTTATAGTCACGTTTGTTCATTTAAGGTATTAGCACCCTAATGCATTACCTCCGCTTTGAAGAGTATTCTAAAAGGCTAGAATTACTGTTAACTGCATTGAAAATGAAGGCCATGGGTTCAATCCCCAGAAGGGTCAACTTTTTTTTTCTTTCTTTTTTTCTTTTAACATTATTTATGTATTTCTCATGTCCCATATGGAAAGAAAAAAGTGTTTAATTTAGAATTTTTTATTTATATAGGTATCTATTGACTAAATTATGCTAAATCTAGTAGTAAATATGGTACCTGATATTTTCAAAGTGTAATATAACCAAAACTAGACGGTAAAAGTTTTTCATATTTTACAAGATCAACCAATATACTTTTGTAAAAATTTAGGGAAACTTTGAAAACAGGCACTCATTTGAGTAAATTTTAAGAATTTTTTGAATTAGGCTCCCTAAGTAGAAAAATTGTCAGACATGTGGTAAAAATGGGTGGGGTAGGGTAACACTTTCATACAGATTTCATAAATTTTAAGTAGAAACCATAATTTTGCTTATGTGGATTGTTAGCTGAATGGTACTATTTGTTTCTTACCAAAAATTCATGGGAAAACATTTTTCATTAGAATGTTATTGCAGATTATTTAAAGGTTCATCATTTCTAAAAAAAGGGCCCTCATAACATCCTAGCTTGAGGTCAGAAAAGTGGCCATAACTTGAATTCCGTACGGTAAACTTTGTTTAAATTTTGCATACAGGTGTACTTTAAGGTATACATCTGACCTATAATGTCAATTCTTTAGTTCCTGATAGTGCCCATTAGGGTCCTAATACCTTAATATTGATGTACCGATGATCTGAGGGCGGAGTTTCTCATGCAAATAGAAATTGTATTTCCGATTTCGCCACTGTGAGGCTGCCCATTTGTTATGCTGACCACACTCTTTTGGTTTTTTGGAAACCAAAATAAGATCTGGAGTCGATATGAAACCCAATTTATTAATGAAATGTCGCTTTTTCTGGTTTTTTTTAATGAAATTAATTAAATGTAGCTTTAATAACTGCAAACAAATATGTTGATGATTTAGACCCTTTGTTGTGAGGGAGAGTACCTTTAACAAGCCGAAGTTGAAATTTAACAAATAACGTTTTATTAACATACCATCAGGGAGACAACAGTGGGTATAAAATAAACAGATTAAAGAAAGCATTACAATAAGTTTATCAAATGGACATCATTTAGTACTTCATCGATCCAAAACAAAATCAAGGTTAATTGAATTTCTTCTTTTAGTATAACATCAAAATATTTTCCTCCGCCATTTACCTAACATGATTTGTATCTTGTGAAACAGTTTACAGTTTCATTTGTATTTTTTGTATTTTATTTGTATGTATTGTTCCAATTTCTGTAATATTTTAACTTCTTTGATAAATGCGTGTCATGCGGTGTTTTCGGCTGTATAGTTTTTGTTTTCAAGATTATTTACAGATCTATTAAAACGTTCTTAACGCTCGAGGTTTGCATACTAAGTTCAGATGAGACAATAGTACGTTCTAGTGTCATCGACATTGTACACTTTGCATCAATCTTAATGTTGTCGACTTGATATTTTACTGTCTTAATAAACGTAATCTATATGTCTGACAGACGTAGAAAACGTATTCAGTGAAAAGAATTTCTTAAAAAAATGTATAGGCTAAGCACTTAAGTTCGAAACTATTAATTAGATTTCCTTGACAACGTGATCATGTTTGATTCATTTATTAGCGTCTCCGCTTTCGTGTGTAATTGTAGAAACCTTGACGCGACCTCATAAATATGTTCACTGATTTTTAGCATTTTTGCAAATGCTCAGTTTTTCGCTTGAAACGTTTGAAATGTCTGTAAACCTAAATAAGATCTCAGAATTGACAAGTTGCTATTTGACAGACATTCTGTATTATATCTGTTCCTCTAGTGAACCATAAAATGTCGAAGAACATCTGATGTCAGGCGTAAGGAACGTTCACGCAGTAGAAGCATGATATATCGATTTAGATGATAAAAAGCAATATCCCGAGAGTATACAACTGGATCACAAATTTAAAACGTTCATACTACAATAGTAACACGATTTATAACGAATCCCCGAGGGTAAAGAGCTTCAAGTAAATTGATTTGAATAAAAATAATAAGCAAGCTTCATTAGAGAAGTATTGATGAACTTAAATATATTTATGTAAATGAAAAATCACATTTAAGGCACCGTATGTATCTGTTACCTTCGTCACCTCAAGTTACCAAAATGTCACAGACACTTGGGGTTTGGAGCTCAAAACGCCTTTAAAATCCAAATAAAATACATATTTGTCAATCCCAGCACATGTACTGATAATATATATATATATATATTATATATATATATATAAACTTAATATAAGCCGTTTTGAAAAAAAATCATATTTCAACATCTATAATAATACACAAGATAAAAATGTTCGCCGGAAAAAATCCGCACCCCTACCGTCATAATCACCATGTATTTTATTCCATTTCCAATATTTTCACATAATCCTTTGGTCCATTGACACACAAGATATAATTCTTCACGATGATGGTCAATTTTAAACTTCAACAGTAATATAAACCATGCAACAGCCGAATTAAACATCAAGATTATCGCCGTTTTCCTCCATTGACAAAATCTTTCGATAAATTCAAACGTGGCCCCAGCTTTGTCGTGTGCAAAATGCACAGCGCTTTTAAGTTTGGGAACCAAATAATCGGATGGCTTCGTTCATAGCCGACTGTCACGTTTGAATTTATTGAAAGATTTTGTCAATGGAGGAAAACGGCGATAATCTTGATGTTTATTCCGGCTGTTGCATTGTTTATATTATCGTTGAAGTTTAAAATTGACCATCATCGTGAAGAATTATATCTTCTGTGTCGATGGACCAAAGGATTAAGTGAAAATACTGGAAATGGAATAAAATGCATGGTGATTATGACGGTAGGGGTGCGGATTTTTTCCGGCGAACATTTTTATCTTGTGTATTATTATAGATGTTGAAATATGATTTTTTTTCAAAATGGCTTATATTAAATTTTTTTGATATATATGATCAGTACATGTGCTGGGATTGACAAATATGCATTTTATTTGGATTTTAAAGGCGTTTTGAGCTCCAAACCCCAAGTGTCTGTGCCAAATGTGGCGGCATGGCCGAGTGGTTAACGCTTCGAACTAGTAATCTAATGATCGCTAGCCTCATGGATTCAAACCCTGACAGGGGCAAGTCGTTGTTTCCTTGAGCAAGAAACTTTACACTCATTGCTCAGTACTGGTTGGTTCCAGGAACGGATTCGAAAGTGTGTTTATAAGCTTATAGCTTCCTGCACAATCGAACTAAAATAAATTCTGTATAAACCAAATGTCACAGAGTTTATTCTAGCATCAGATTTGATACCTTTTATACCTTTGCAATTTGTAATCTTGATCTACAGCTCAAAACGGATTTAATTAGTTATTTTGAGTCATTGTACCAATAAAATATTTTGTGTGTACATAATCGTAGTTACGACAATAACAAGTGCAGTTCAAAAGATTTTTTATCGTGTATATATGTCAGAAATAAACACCAATTTGTCATTTATTCTATGAGTATAGAAAGGTGAATTTTTTATCGTGTATTTATGACAGAAATAAACCGGAACAATTTAGTATTTATAAAGAACATATATGCAATATTTAACCCCATATTATATTATGCATGTATCGAACAGCACGCAAAAATTTTAAATGTATACCGTGGCAGGGGATTCGTCTCAATTGAGGTTATTGACAGACAATAACAATGACAGACTGACAATTTAGAAATCATAATTATCAAGAGATTCTCTAGATACATATATTTTAAATAATCACATTACACCGCATTAATGAATATAATAATGATTCAAATGCATTTACCATATTTTTAGAAATAGTCTAAGATGCAGATATATCTTAATGCATTGCCTTAATAAATCAGGATACAGGAAGCTACAAAATTGCACCAATTGCATCAATAAATTTATCAGACACATAGAAGAAATTGCCTTATAGAAATAGAAAATACTTTGATTTCAAACCATTTCCACAATTAAAAGAAAGTGAACAATATTCGTATCATTATTTGCCATTATCATACTAAATATTTCAAAATGGAATTCGTCCATCCTTTAATTTGGACGAAACCATTCTTCATTTTAGGACAATTACAAAATATGCTTCTGTCAAATAGCTAACAATTCAGACCTTGATCAAACGACCGGCAAATATACCGGCTGGTCTTGGTCGGCACTGGTCCCATGGGTAGACTCAGTTGCCGCTAAAAAAATGGTAAACACTTAAATCACCGTAGATTATCGAACACTCTGAATGAAAAAGAAAACGATCCTGACTACATTTGAATGAGACTATAATTAACCTTGAGCTAACCGATTCTGCACATGCAACATGTGCAGACCAAGATCATGAGTCACATCCATTTGCGTATTGCCGGTACAGTTCGCCATTCAATGTTTCCACTTTATACTATTTTGTGCAAACTGAGAATACATTGTACTTCAACAACTGCATGTTGTGAATTGGTATATTCAAAATGTACGTATAGTTTGGCACAACAATATAAATCTGATTCAATAGATTTTGGTGTTGATTTCCTGCAGAAGAATTTATCATTCATTATTTTGTGGTACATGTATGTTATTTAAGACCACGTTGCCAACAAATTTGAAAAAAAACAACGTGTTACTGTCGACTTACAGGATCATTAACTTTAAAAAGGCTGACATTTGCATTTTTCAAAATATTTTTTAATTTTTGTGTCATCATACAGTTTCCAGAACATGGCCATTATAACGTTATCATTATATATAGTTTAACCCTTTTCTGTTTCTTTTGTATTTTGATAATTAGTAGAGTATCAGTGAAAAAGTATTGTGTATGGAAGTCAAAATGTCACTGTGTTAACATTTTGCTATCTTTGTAACAAAAAATGTTCTTTAAATGATAAGCATTTCAAGGGTTCATAAAACAAACATTATAAAACACATCTTCGTCTTCCAATAGAATACAAAGTAGTCTTAATGTGACTTTAAACTATTATTTGTTCATTTTTCTTTCTTTTTTCATTCATAGTAAAACAAACATATATTAGATACATTTTCTCTTTGAATTAAATGTGACATTATTTTACACGTCATGGTACATTTAGAATAACTGGTCTATATGGTAACAGATATCAACCAGATAATGTGAGTAAAAAAAAAGACAAAAACTCTTTTGACGGGCTGTTAAACAAACATAATCAGGTTATTTATGTTTTGTTTCCTTCATTGTAGCACTAAGTGGTAACCATTTGTTTACATTTATACTCTGCAGTGTTCACTAAAATACACGTGAAACAAAGGCATCACAGGCATTTCAAAAATCGTATTTTCTGCTGTAGACATTAAAGACATAAAATATTTATTTTATTGCAAACTGTAATAAAATATTCTGTTAAACACGATATGTTCAGTCGGTTGCGAATTGTATTACACTGCTAAGAATTATAATATACACCCAATTTCAATAAAATTTAATTGAGTGAAAATGTTTCTGAACGTTTTTGGAATATTATTAGATTATCTCAATTCCCTGTTCACGATTCTTCGTTTTTATCAGACTTTTAGCGGTAACTTCAAATGGAAGTGTTTTCCTTTACTGGAAAGTACTTTTGCTAGTTCACGTCTTATCATCGAATCCTCTCTGAAATTGCTAATCAAGCTTATTATTGAAATGGAACTGTACTGTCTTGCAAGAAATTTTCAAATCATAAGTAAAGTCATAAAATAGACTATCTACTTTTTTAGACATTTTCAACGTTATTGTACGTTCAAGATTTGCTTCCCATTTATTGATTATATCAAAAGTAATATTTCTTAAATGTGCTTTACATTGTTGAGTACAATACCTTCCTGTCAAACCTATATTGGACACGGCGTTTGTCCTGTCTAGGTTTCGAAGCTATGTACGAGTACGATAGCATCAATATTGTATTCAGCCTTGTATAAATACTTCATTATTTCACATCACCATTTTTTCATATTTTGTCAGAGCTGTCTTACTTCTTGTACAGCGAGGATTTCCCCGTTGAAATTCATGGTCATTTAACAATGAACTACCATGAACTGCAATGGTATTCCATGGTCCTGTAACAATAATCTACCATAGTAGGCCATGTTTTGTTAAAGGCACAACAGCTTTTCATGGTCACCTAACCATTGTTGCTAACACCATGGTCTACCATTAAATAACATGGTAGATCATGTCTACTGAAGCAATATTAATTTATTCCCAGGTGAAATGTGTCATGTTTTATCATGAAAAAACATGAACTTCACAGATCATGGTTAGCCATGGTTTACCATGTTCTGTTAAACGGCCCTTGTGTAAGACGGCCTACGTAAATTACTTATGACGTAGACTAACGTAATAATAGTATACATAAAACTATGAATATCTTGACAGAATTTGAGAGTGTGCAGTTTTTACATGGGCAAACATATCTAATGTTCTTTTAAAGTTAATTAACCTGCATATTCTTTGTATAATGTTTAATATGCTGGTTCCTTTGTTGTCACTTTTATTTGTAGACTTCGCCAGACTTGATCGTAGTTCCATGGTCATTTGAAGCATTTGGCAATGTACCATACATTAAATATCCATTCTGGTCAGGTAACTATTAACCAGCCAGCCTGCATATAAAACAAACAGTGCTTGTCATTCATATTTTTAAAATGTTCCCGCGTTTACACTACAATATTTTACCACATGTATATTTTCCTTGTGTTTGCATCTTTATCAGAGATTATTCCATAATGTTTGTTAAATCCATTTGTAAAATATTAAAACTGGGTGTTGGGAAACATGTTTAGCAAAGTCTTAGTGATTAATTCCATTGTTTAAACTTTAAAACACTTATACACAGGTATTTATTGACATAAAAATTATGTTTATAGTACAACATGGTATTTCATGGTCATTTACTGTGAGTATAATGCTTTTTACCATGATCTGTAATTTTGTTACATGGTAGACCATGGTTTTTCATGATAGCTTACTGATATGCAGAATGACCATGTTCAGATATCAAAAACCATAAAATACTATGTTGACCACGGTGCACATTTCACCGGGGTTGATATGGATATTTTTACATTCTGAAAATGGATTTTGGATTGGAAAGTGAAGACGAGGCTGAATTAATACAAAATTGATCAATTAGATATTACATGATGCAACGCTGGCTGATCGCTATTTTCATATTATTTACCAGCGAAAGACATGTAAGTAATAATTGTAAGCTACCAAAGTCTGACACAAAGTAAATATTACGACAACTGTGATATCTTCTATAGTGTAAGATATCAAATATATAAGAAAACTAATTGAAAACACCTTAAACCTGAATCAAATACAAAATAGATACCGGTATTCTATCATCATTTTTTTCATTAATTCATTTGTTTTCGTAGATAAGTTACGATTTGATACCCACGTTATGAATTTATAGGTATTTGTAATAACAAAACATTGTTGTTACTTATGAAATATCCTATAGCATTAGAATCAGGAAGGCAATCTATTTGTGAGCTAAATTTTCCGCGTGTGGTTTAGGTTGTAGACCTATTGCAGTTTTTTTGTTTGTTTTTGTGTTGTTGTTGTTTTTTTTGCATTACATATTTGAAATAAGAGAAAACAAAAAGTTTTATATTTACCACTTTATTGCTTAGAGGGCAGACATTAATAAGGCAAAATGATCTCTCAATTTTCTGAGACAACGCTTTTAAAATGATGATTATGGCGCAAAACACCCCTGAATTAATACGTCAATTGATTCGAATCAGTCTAGATAAGTACAAATCACCTGTTCTTGAACTTCCTATAAAGTAGTGTTTCTTAAGATTCAGATGGCATTAATATCTATAATTTGTTCGGAAAACTTCGTCTCAAAAGTATTGATGGATTCTGACAAGATAAATATTAATGAGCTGTTATGGAATTTTATTTGCTAGATAAGATTCGGTGGATATCGATGAAATAGAAATAAATGAATTGTTCAGGAACCTTCTTCTTATAAAATATGCCAAAATGATAATAAATAATGTGTTTAGAAGAAAAATACATTAAATAACGACACAAGTCTTGATGATCTTTGTTTTTATTTTTATTTCCTCGCCCTTGATATGTTAACAGTAAAATTTCAGTATAAAATTATTATTGTACTGCCTTTATAACTTGTTGTGTCGATTTTTGGCGTAGTTGTGTTGTTGTTTTTTTAATTACATTTAAAATTTCCAGCTGAAACGGATGTAAGTAGTTATCACAGTAGTTAAAAAATCAATGACTAGATTTTTTAAAAATAACTTAAACATGAAACAATTCCCACGAATTTAAATAACACGTTGAAGAAATCAAACAAATATTTTAACAGGACAAAGATACCCGTATAATTGTAAATAATTTCTTAAGGTATATTTTCTAAATTGCAACCATTGTCTGTCATTTCTCGAAATATTAGAAATGTTTCAATCTGGGTAACAAGGGATTTCTCGTCATTCTGATTTCTCAACTTGTTTTATAGAATTTCAAATCACATCGTATATTTTAAAGAAAGGCATCATATATTTATAGTAAGAGTAAAAATGCAACTTTGTTAATAATTGTTATATAAATATTAATTCATTTCAGCTAATCAGGTCTTTCCTTATTAAATGTTTTCTTCTGGTGTATTTTCTATGGCGATGAACGTTTTCGTCGAAAGGCGAAATGCAAATTGTAATGAATGCCAATCTACTCGAAAACCAAGATAATTTTTATAACATCGCTTTCTTTTTAACCTTTGACCCGTTAATATTGGTTTCGTTGCATTCACCATTAGTTGTTTATAGTTCACAGATGTACGTTGTATGTATATATATCTTTAATATATCTTTCTTTTAATGTTTGCCATGCGTTTTACTTCAAGTAATAATGATAAGTAATTTGTACTAAATTAGATTTGTAATTAACATTTGTAATGCTCAAATTCTGTAATAGGAACTCATTCATGTTTTCTATTCATATTTTATATACAGGTACTTTGTTATATTTTATCAAAGTGCTATCACCATTAATTGTGTATAATACACAGATGTACTTTGTATACAAATAAATAAACGATGTATTTATATCTTTAATATATCTTTATTTTACTGTGCTTCAATTCTTTCTAAAGGACCCATTACCATCATAAACATGTTAATAACAAAAGTAGTGATCAGTGTTAAAACAGATAAACAAACAATCCAAATAAATTTATTTCAATTAAACCATTGTGCAACCTCGTGATATCAATTCAAGTATGCTGTCAACAATCAGGTCAAATTTACATCAAATGTCATCACAGTTTTATCTGGATTTACCAAATGTCAGTTAGGCTACAATTTTTTATCCGCATCTATACAGTATATATACAATTTATTTCACCTTACATATGAAGACCGTAAATTATTAGCAATATTCAGTTTAAAGTTTATTAATGGATTTAACAATTTCCTTAATCTTAAAGGCATTTACTCAAAGTATCATTTAAAAAAATATTATTTTAAAAGATATACGTAAGATCGCAGACAAACTGGTTACATACTGACAAATGTTATTGGATCTTTGTATCTTATCAACCTTATAACCGTATAAATGTCGATATGCATAATCAATGACATGGTTAAATGACGCTGATCATGATAGGAAATTTTCAGGAAGCTTAAAACTGCCACAAAGTATAACATAATGAATGTGTTGAGGGATTTGGACAGTCAAGAGAGAAAACCTTTTCAATAAAAATTTGGTTACAAAAAGTACTTTTTGACATTGATATACCGGGTATAAATGCAAGAGATCTTGATTAATGAGCCCTGTTCTGTAATGAATGTACAAGTACAGAAAAATACATTTGAAGACACCTTTCCTTACTATTGACTTTATATTCTTATCTACCAGTAGATTACATAGTTACCTTCGTTCAATGCATCATAATTTAATAATCTTCAAGAACCATATAGTGTTTTAATAAAATAACGATTTAAACAGAGTTTATCTACGCAAAATATCCTCTTTGGAATAAAACACTAAATCGTCATCGTTTCTCGAAATGTATTTATGTTTATGATCAAATTATATTTTGACAATATGATGAGAATATATATTACAGGAAACAGAAATTCATATATTCAGTTCACAAACACGTATTTCTAATCCTACAATACTAAATCAATCATTCAAATAAACATATTTATAATATACTTAATAATATTTTAGGCTTTTATTGCAGCCGTCAACCATTTTAGTTTAAACTATATTTATACAGAAATCTTGTAGCTTTATAACCACTTACGAGTCACTTTCTTTAAATTTATCAGTCATGCTGTCGTTTGAGAAATCTATGTATTATTTTGTGATCCAAGAAAGATTCGAAGCAACGAGTCTTACACTTTATGCAATAAGGATGTATTTTGCTAGATACACATGTGATGGTAGTATCGCTTGAGAGATTTATCTCTTCTTAAAATATTTCTTCTAAATATTTCTTTTTTAATTATCTGTCTGTCATGATTACAAAAATAAAATATTTCTGCTTAAAGCGCATTTTGAGCCGATATCGAAGGTAAAGGTGTCAATGTTAAGAACAAAAAGTACGTGTGGTCTAGATATGATATGAATATATCTGCAATGCCTCTGAACTAACTACATTGATACTTTATCGATACAGCATTCCTTATGAAATGTAAAAACTAATTTTATATGAAATTGAAATCTTTCATTTATCGCTGTCTTATGCAAAATGTTAAATGCAAGTGAGTTCTACTTTGATCAAATAAAACTTAATATTTCCTGATAGATCCTATATATTTTAACCTATATAATGTTTGATAACCGTAACATAAAATATAAACATAAAATAGTAATAATAGTAGTATATGTAAAAATTAGTAAATTACGCATAATTTTCAAATTATACATGTTTTCAATAAGGATGCAATTTCTATAGAAATTTCTCAACTTTATTAGACCTTTCTACGTTATTGTTAGGTCTCTATTAATTTCGCATACAAAAAATATATTGAGAAACTGGATTTAACTGGTATTTAAAAACCAATGTAACCAATGAAAGAAGCAAACACGAAACACAATTAACCAGATCTAGTTTTCCGGCTTCTTAATGGTGTCTTGAATTACAAATTAGCAATAAATTGTAGATATTTATAGAAGACTGTATTTAGTTTGACCTTTTTATTAGAAGAGGAAGGATTTGAAAATGACAAACTGATTCATCGCTTCCTGTCGTGAATTTCCTTTTAATTTTATTTTATAATCCAAGACATTTGAAGAAAGAACACATTTCCTTTTTGAATATTAATTTATTTTATTTAATTTACCTTAGCACAACAAGTTTTAACCCATTTAAACAATTTCATTTAATAATTACAAATATAATCCAATTATTTGACTTAACAACCTTTTATTAACAAATCAGTCTTACTAATTTTATTTCACCCACAAGTAACTTATAAAATACCCCTATTTATAAAGCAAAACTTTCCCACCTTGACAATTAAGCATGTCAAGGAAAGTATGTAAAACATGAAAACATAAATCTCTCGTTGCCAATAATTCACCGTCGGGGAACTAAAACAATAGATTTACTAAATGCACGTGACAAACATTGAAGTGACTGATAAACACGTGCAAAATTCTACTACATCTTCACCGTTGGATAACTTAACAATAGAACTTTAAAGGCACGGTGATATTTGATGTAACTTGCTAAGAAAATGATTTTTGATAAAAAAAAAAGAGATCTTTTAAGATACATGTATATCGCAATATCTGCGACACTTCCTGTGACCTATCTATATGGATGTATTCGTGTATCACGATTAAAAATGGTTCGCAATAAATTGTTCATTAGAAATCGCTTGTGTTTTTCAATGTCATTGTTATATTCATTATAATTTGAATAACCCGTAAACATTGCGGCTATTTTGATAATTTGTTTAGACTTTATTTCTACATTTTATTACCATCATTCATTAACGTTTTGACGATTCGCACATAAGTATCATAGCTGAAAGATCTTCCTTAATTGAATAAACTATCTCATTATTTAAAGGGTATAATTCAACAGCACGGATAAATTACACGTCTACCCTTTTCAGTATAAAATTGCACTTTTAAATATTCCTTTACTATATGGCCAAACTATAATACGAATGGAAAAAAGAAAAATAAACAGAGCAAAAGAAAACGAGCAAAAGAAAGAAAGAGTACGAGTTCCTTAAAGTGAAAATAACTCTAGCAAGAGAAGAACACGAGAGCAAAATATGAAAAACGTAAACCTAACAATATTATTTACAGAACAGACGCATTGATTGTTTACTTTATGTTGGTACGTGGTCACATGCGCGTGAATTGATCTCGGTATATAAATGCTATACCAGCTTCACTGTTTGATTGGTCATCGGTCATTTTAGGGATACAGCATGTCAAAGTGCACGAAAACGCAGATTGATTCTACATTATATACTGATGCTTATGACAAATAATCTTCACTCCCGGTTCCTAAGTAATTAATCGGTTCTTTTAGTTTCCACCACATAACATGCAAAGCAGTCATTGTTTAAATTCAAACGTTTTTTGTTCATTTGACATAGCAAAATGGTCTGACTTTATAGAATAAGGATTTTAACAGTAATCTAGTAACATGTATAGATATTTAATAAGTGATAACGTAACATGTATAGAGAGTTAAAGTTATTCAGCGTTTCAGACAGCGCACTAAAACGACAGAGGAAGACTTCTTGAAAGTTCATGTCAAGTTAATTACTTTGAATTATACACATCATTATTGTGATTATAGACGGCTGGTATTACGTTCTGGTCCTCTATATCGCTCAAATGACAACAACATTAATACCTTTTTAATATAGTTCGTTGACATTCAAAGAATATCTTTCAAAAAATAATAGTTCTTTTAACTTTTAATCGAATGATCTATTTGTGATAAGGGGTGGAAAAAATAAATAGATTAACGACTAAGTTTTTGTAACTAAGTTAATTCAAATTTGAAGGAAACACACGAATATTACATGATAATATTTATTATAGACGAACTTTCATTTTGTTTCACATTTATATCACCTTAAAGTGTCATTATTCTCTTTTTTTTTTCTTTCGCTGTCGAGTTGAACTAGTTCTCTATTTCAAAACATTGTTTATTATAATGGTTATTGACCGATAATTGATAATAAAATGTTATAAATGTTTATGATACAGTACAAAAAGCTCATTTACACTGCCACGGTGCAAAGTCATTTAGTTCTGCAATTGGAACAGGTTTTTGTATCCATTCTAAAGCCTTCTGTATCGGGACAATCCAAACTTCATTCTGAAAAAGAATATAAATAGATGACTGATCCAACAGTAATTCATTTAATACTGGCAAGATTCCTTTGTTTTAAACGGGCGAGGTCAAACTTTTGTACGGCATTGTCATCCATTAAGTTAAATAGACTAATGACGGAAACTAGAATATCAACAATGGAATTGATCGAAATCTTTCACGTCTGTTGCAACAATCATTCTTCGTAAGAATACTTAATTTTAATTTTTTAATATCTATTTTGCATTTAATTCAAATTGCATACGATGATATACCGTAAATGCTGATCGAATATACTGTAAGAATTCAGCTGTTCCGTCCCGTTTGTCCTGGTTACTTGCCCAAGAAGGATCAACAATCATAAGAAATGGAGCTCGATTACCATTATAGTGACCTGCAAATCTAAAGTAAAAAAATGACATGCCTTCCTTTCATGATTCAAAACAGCAAATAACTATTTGTTGATATCATAATTGCACGAAAAAATAAACTTTTCATAGATATAAACTCTACTTTTATCATTAATTAGATGTAATGATATTCAAACACGTCTCAAATAAATTTCATAAGCGATCTAGAATTTGATCCGATGTTCTGTAACTACCAAATGGAATCTCTGCATGTCACTTTATGTTATTTTGTTTTGATTCCTGAATAATAATTCGCATAGCGGTCTATAATTTATTGCTTTTTATTTTCATACAGCCTAATGGTAAAAGAATGATTATATGAAATCCTGAACAAAACATAGTCTTACGCATTAAAAAATATGTCGAAAGCGTCCCTTTTCGTTGTTATGTTCCGGCAACCAGAAGGTACAACACAAGGTAGTTTGTCACCATTGATATCATGTAGATCTGCTATGGGCACTTCCCACCTCCCTTAGAGTATTACAAAAATATATATTTTAAAATGTTTAAAACAGATAAAAAAAATTAAGCATCATTAAAAATATGTATTCATTAATGATTATTTGTGTAAAATTTTTAAAGATGAAAAACAAAGAAAGTTGTTTGCTTTACGATTTCATATAAAAATAAGAACGATTTGAACACTGTTTGTCTTGATAGTTATTTCAATAGTAAAATCAAACAAAATATTAACACGTTGTCTTAAAACATTATGGGATGTTATTCTAATCATTATCTTTTGTACTAAAACATCCAATGCATTTTGTTATAACAAATTAAGTTTGCCGAGTTCAATGTGTAATCAATGTTTCAATACATTTGAGAATGCGTGCAAATGAATGAAAGGAACAAATAGTATAGAAAACCGGAAGAGAAGAAAAGGAAGAAAAGCAATAATTCAAGAGTACAATGTAGCAAGAAGCACTGCAGTATGTAACAACATTTCATTTTACGTCAATACCTGGGAAAGGCAAAGTAGGTGCGTTTCCGTTATCACAAGCAGCTGTCGGCATGTAGTCAAACGTGTACGGCCAGATTAATGTGTTTGCGGAAGAGAATGACACGCTTGAACATGATGAATCATATAATAGGTTGCTGCTCCCGATACCTTTATCAAACAAAAATGAGAAATTTATTAACCTTCTACGTATAGATCTACATTGAATCCGAATGAACTTAGGTATAATTATATACTATCATCAACTATAAAGCATAAAAGTAGTACAAATCAAAGGCACATTATGCTTCAGAAACAAATAAATTGTTCCTTCTTTATAAATGACAAATATGAATTTGATGGTTTTTGAGCATGTAAGATGCTTGTTACCTAAAGAAAGAAGCGTTGAAAGTTAAATGATTTGTCATAAAAGTAGCAAAATGTAACCAAATAGTATTTAAACTTCCATATAAAATACTAAATCACTACAACTGTTATACATGTTCTTATTGTCATAGTGTATCAGCTTTTATACGTAATTAGCCAATGAGTAAGTTTTTTTTAAATAACAACAGTATATCAAAAATAGAAAGCGTCTGAGAAGTAAGCTCAGCAGCATTTCAATGGCATAACGGAACTCAGATGGTGTTTTTTATTTTCAGTATACATTTTGTTAGGTCAATCGAACACAAAACCATTGATTTGATTGGTTAACTGTGTTTTAGAATATTTTTGTTACTACCTTTTGAATAAAAGCATTACATGCACAGATATGCAGTGGATTCTTATTTTCAAATTGCATTAGCTGTTGGTGAATATTGTATTGAATTTACATTTTACTGGTATTCAGTGACCATGATAAAATATTATAAGAATGGACATACCAGTCATCTCAGCATTTCCACCCATTGCAAGTTGTGGTGCTCGCACGCCTTTCACTTCCTTTAAATCAATATTGTGTCCTTCAAGTTCCGAGGATACTTCTGGTAACATATATTAAATAACAAAGATCAAGACTATTCCAAGATTCAACTTACTTTGGTTTCATACTATTTTGTTTGTATGGTTATATTCTGTCTCTTGATATTAAAACAAATGAAATATTTGTTATACCATCAATATTTTGTAAGACATTTCTAAGCATTACTAAAAAAATCATATTTTAGTGATAATCTCTTCATTTTATTAGCGAAAGGGTGATCAACTATTTGAACTATAGATTTGTATTAAATCAGCACACCTCCAGACAAATATGCATTTTTAAGTAAACAGTTGAAAATTGTGAAAAGCCAAAAACTGTCTAGATGAAGCGATATGTCATTGTCTTACTTCTTACGTCTTACTTCCAATGGTATTGCTAGTCTAACATGGAAATACGCAACCAGCTCGTAATCACTTAGTAACGAAGTAAAATATTACCTTAGAATAGTAAATCATGCAAAGTGTATCTTGAATATTAAAAGATTATAATTTACAATTAGAATTTTTTTATTTACGTATTCATCTGGAGTCGTGCAAGACAATTCAAGACAATATAAAGATCTAAACGTAACAAACTTTTTGATCATATCTATCCAGCCAGTAGAAGAACTCGGGGCATTCCCGTCAACCGACGATATCCCAATTTCATGGCCATCACTACTGATGTCTTTTACTAGATCGTACGCTGTCCCAGAATCTTCAATGAAAAATGTTCCTCTAGCAGGACAATTATTTGGATTAGTAACACTTTGAAAAATTGGAAGATAATCCTTTATGTTATCCGAGTTTATTGTTCCCTCAAACGACACCATTACGATCTGTGGTGTTTCTGATTTCTGTAATGCATTTAAAAGAAAGGAAAGAAATACAAAAATAATAACAATTTATTATTTTTTTATCTGTAAGACCAAGAAAGATCTTAGTTTGTAGGAAATTAAAATATGTTTTACCGTATTGACGTCTAGTTCTTTACCTAAGCTTATTAAATGGAGAGAAATAAATAGTCCCTAAAGAACTCTCTAATTTAAGCTAGATTATTGAAAATATTCTATGTTCGTTTGAATGACTTTTGTGTGTACCTCAGAGACATTTTCATATTAAGAAACGTGATCATAACTTTGGTAGTTGATGTTTTCGACTTATCATGATGTTACTTTACATTGTAACATATTTAAAGTAATAAGTCAATAAATGTTCACTGACCGATAAACTACCGGGTATGGTACGATCGTCGTAACAGCGGCAGTTGGGAATGGTACATCTTTTCGGGTCACATTGTTGTAAACTTAGTCCAACCAATGCTGATAATAGCAGCAATGAAAGCCTCATGGTTGTATTGCTGAAATTCAAAAAATAATATCAAGTTTCATAGAACTTTTATACATGACAATAATGATATACAACCACATATGATAATTTATAATTATGATGTTTCGCCCCCCCCCCCCCACAAAAAAAAAATCCAACGTCATTTTATATTTAATAAATGTAATACATTAGGCGTTATAATTGAATCATGATTTAAGTACGTATATTTAACCATTTAACTATTTAAATGAAATACAAATGTAAGCAACGATAAGGGTTTGTTTTGAGGTAGCCAAGACAGTTTCGACAAGCGGTATTCTTTAACCATTAACTAAACTTTGCTCAGTATTATTATTTTGATATAAATACTTCCAAAGTCACACGTCCGAGGGATTAGCGTCGGTTTTTCAATACAGGGGTATGTGGCTCGTTTTGCGAGTGAGGCGAATGTTCTCCGTGACAACAGATCTCGGATTTTGATCTTCATTTGTCTCTTTACTGATTTACCTGATCACTTGAAGAGAATAAGGTATATACTGTGTTTGTTATTCAGAAAAGTGACAACTGATATATGACAATTACATGTTAAAATCGGCGTCAGAAGTCAGGAAATAGAAATATAAACGAGCAATGTAACTTAAAGTCACCAGAGTATTACAAATCCAGCCAGGTTATTTAATAAAAAAAGTCTTACCTTATTTTTGTCCTGCAAATTATATGTTAAAAAATCGAAAGATGAATGATAGAAGCGGAAGCGTGACATATTTTATACCAAAAGATAAAAATGCAACGGCCAATACAATTTTCGACAAGAGGAAGATTAAACAAATTTGTTCAGTCATAGTGATATTATTGTTTAATTAAACACTGTGTCGCGTAAATCATTAATATCTAATTGATAAAGAAACCATCATGATAAACAAAATTGTAGTAATATATTCAGTAAATGACTAAGGGTTTTACAATTGATATTTTATCGTGCAACGTGTAAATAAACTTTTTTATCATCTAAACGTTAAGATAACGAATTTAAAATTAATTCTTGATTTTAAAGTACGTTAAATATTATTAAGCCGTTGTTTTCGGGAGAAAGAAACTTTATCCTCATAGCTAAGTATTGATTGGTTCCGGGAACGTATTCGAGGGTGTTTCAATAAGCTTATTGTAGTTTCCAACATTATCGAAGTAAAATCTATTCGTATAAACTAAAGTAAAATCCTTTCTATTTGTTTATCAAACTTTGCTTTACTGCATAATGTATATTGAGATACTTTTTGGAATTCTGACAATGGACCAATTCTTTACTCTTCGTTAAAAAAGATATCCGTTTTCTTTAAAAAATAAATGTTCGATAAATCATGAACTACAATATTTCTATTTCAAATTGAATATTATCACCGCAGATAAAAGACCGATTTAAGTGAAAGTCTAGACTTTCTGAGCATTAAACACACTGTCATATCAAACAATAAAAGATTGTATTAACCTTATCGTGTATGCGAATTTATCAAGATTTTATACCACTATGACTTCTACTGAAGCCTAAAGGATATGATTACATATTTATAACGGAGCTTCAGGAAAATGACACAGTGGTGTTCTTAAATCACATAAACATTGTTTTACATTGTTATAAAATCTGCATTTCTGGTCACCTACCAGTGTTTCAATCAATAGGTCTGCCCTTCGCCTGTCAATACGAAAACAAGCTAGGTTGATGAACTTAATATGTAAATAGTAGACAATATAAAAAAATGACTAGCAATCTGATTTTTTTCTAATCTGGTCAAATTTCCGATAAGTTTTGTAACAGAAGAAACATGTATTTCTTAACTTTAGATTTAAGATTTTTTCTTTGACTTTACCACAGAATATATTAACATAAATTTTTGACACACGTTTGTGCATCTCTTTTTTTGTAAGAGATATCATTCATTACTTTCACTGGTTCTGTACTGACTGGATCCTTTATTTTTAACAGACTAAATATATAAATGTATTTGATAATATAGTTTGTTCAATGTTTATAGTGACCGTGAGCTTAAATTATCTTAACATTTCATATTGTATGTTTAAATAAATCAAATGCAATATCACCAATTTAAATAATGCAATCTACTCAGAGGCAATGAAATGGAAATAGCAGTGAGAAACATTATATAGTGCTGCAAATTCATAGGGTAAAATGACACCGAAGTGGTCTATGTCAGCCAACAGCAAGTTTTATATACCAAATTGTTCGTCTTGGTCTGTAGTTTCCGGAATGAATATTTATTTGGTTCAAGTCCGATGCGTAGCTTAAAAATCCAAGATGGCGTCAAAGATGGCCGCCAAATCCCTAAATATTCTAGAATATTAATATTTGCTCATATTTGTTTCCGCTTTTGTATTTCAAGTGAAATTTTTGCACGCAAGATATCATTTAAAGCGTTTTATACGAAGAGATTTAATTTTATTGGAGAAAACAGATTGCTTTTTGCTTTTTTATACGTAATTAAGCAAAATAATGCTAAACATATGGGTTTTTGCTATGATACTCTTGTCTTAGCTTAAACAGAGAAATATTTATTACTTATTTTGTTATTCCACTATTGTAATGTATTCATGAGAGTAATGCTTTAATGCATTCATATCATATCTTAAGAAATCTTTCTTTGTAATTATGCAGTAAGACATATAAAATGAGAGGCGGTACATTAAAATAGTTTTTCAATGTAAGGTTGTAACTGGTACTTATTTGTTCTATCAATTATTTCCCCAAATTTTGTGTTTCTGTCAAATTATAGCTTCTTTAGTGCAGTCCATGTAACTGATTAACATAATAAACCAGGAATATGATAATTTGCTTCTAGTTATTTAATGAATTATTGTTCAAATCGTACCCCACCAACTATGAATAAAAATCTAAAGAAACTCTGATCGACCCCTCGATTATACTGATTATATAGAATGACAATATTTACGTAAATTAATAAACATAAGGTGATATTCAAAGTGTGATACTATTACAGGTATCCTGTCAGATCTAAAAATCTGTTCAAAAATGTGTTACCAATTTAATAACATGATTTTGTTGTAAGTTCACCTAAGGATTTGAAAAGTACAATGTATGCAAAACAACCTCTGCTCATTTATTTATATGTTACACACCTTTTTATGTCAAATGAAATGTAATTTATTTTTTAAAGTTTCTTAAATTGACAAAATAGTCATTTAAAAAGTTTGATACTTTATCTACATAGATCATTACTCTGTTAACATTCGGTTTCATGAAACATGCATAGTAGTCGGATAAAACATAATGATTATATGAAAATCGTTCAGCTTGGCATTATAATTGTGTTTGTGTTATTTTAATTTCTTCTATTTGACCTTTTTCGAGTTGTGTGGTTCTAGTATTTCTTTTTAAATAGTGTATAATAACCTTTTGGATAAATAGTGTATAATAGCCCTTTGGATATGTTATCTGCTTTTAAAGATTATATTGTGACCTTTGATCTCGTTTTATAAATCCATTCTATTTAATTTCCCCCATTGTTCTCTATTTCTTGTGGACAATATGATTGCACGAACATTTTACATTGAAGATACCATGATCACTTTCGTATGAATACATCTATAGACGTGTCTTCACTTCTTTTAAAAGTGTACCATATGTAAAATTGAGAATTCTGCTTAAGCCGGTGCTAGAGGGTGTGGATGGTAGGTAACTTGCAATTACCGCTACCGGTATGTTCCTATATGACGACACAGTGTAAATAAAATAAATCCCCGCCAAGTAAAATTCTAACAATTGTTATGGTTACATTAGACGAAATAAATAAAATACATACATACATGATCGTGTAAATATGTACAATTAAGGTACAGCTTAATTACCATAACCAAAGTACTCGATGCCTTAAAGGAAGACAGAGCAACAAGAACATCACTTACCAAGACAGAAGACAAAATTTAAACAATTAAGAACGCACAAAATGTCAAAAACGAAAATGTTGCAGGCTCGGTTTGATTGAGCCTGTTCATGAACGGCACTGTCAAGTGCAAACTACAGTACACGCCCCCTAGCACCGAATTAAGCAGAATTCAACATCATGGTTATGGTGAACTTTTGGATTTAGAAACAACCGCAGACGCGCTTATAATGTGGTTATCATGGAACCTTCAATGTGACACGTTAGTGTCATTCCATAACAAGCGGCGTATGGTCCCCAAGTACAAGAATGTGTGTGCCCTAAACAAGAAAACAATGAGCGGAACTAAATAAATGAATTTTGAAAGGGGATCAGAGGTTATGAAGCCTGCATGCCACAGATAAGCTGTCATCTCCACATAAATCAGGCCTGCGTATACCTAGACGTAAAAGAATAAAATAGAGAAAAACAGAATCCCTAAACAAAGTCCAACACAACAAAATTGAAACTGTTGCAGACTCGGTTTGATTGAGCCTGTTCATGGATGGTACTGGAAAGTGCAAGTTACCGTCCACGCCCCTTAGCACCGGCTTAAGCAGAATTCAACATTTAAAATGTGTAAAAGGTGAAATTTTGAATTGAGAAACATCCGCAGACGTGTTCATACGGCGGTTATCATGGAACCTTCAATGTGACACTTCCGTGCCATTCCATAAAAAGCGGCGTATGGTCCCCAAGTAAAAGAATGCTAATGCCCTAAACGAGAAAACAATGGGCGTAACTAAATAAAATGGAATTTTGACAGGGGATCAGAGGTTATGAAGCCCGCATATCACAGATAAGACGTCAAAGGGCAGGCAACATATTCTAAGGGTGATTATACAGTACTGGAACCACCCAAGTTGAAAAAGGCCAAATAGAAAAAAACTGAAAGTACCACATAACATGTATACACAGCAATAATGTCGCGCTGAACGATGTTCAAGGATTTAAAGTACAATTAAATTTTAAACATTATCTGAATTACGACGACAGGACTTTGTAAAATATTTACGTAATCTATGATAGCCTTGTTAAAGAAGTTTGCCAGTAATAAATAAATTGCGTTCATTAGAATCATCCACACGACAGCAGGCCCAGGCAAATCTAATTAACTTAGAAATATATATACCCAATATGATGTTGCATGAAGTACTTGTGAACAGTTAACAACGTTATTTTAAAAAAATACAATTATCATGGATTTAAGTTACTATGTTATTGTTTATGATAGAAATGTTTAAATTTGAAAATATTAAGAGTTTGTTTTATTCATTTTACGTTCACTTAGATATATTTTAGATTTCACTTGATTATTCATGTTAAGGATATCATCTAGGTAGCGTAGCGGTAAGTGCTATTTCTGTATTTATCTATTCTATTTAATGCAACGTATAGCTTCCAGTTGTGAAATGGTAGAGAGACTTAACATAAAATACCTCTAGTTACAATATAAAAGTAAATAATGTAAACTAACATGTCATTGGCATTATGATTGTAAAAATCAGGAAAAGAGAAGATCCTTTGAGAGCAATTAAACACGGCAAAGTTGATCATTCAAACTCAGTTTGATGGGGTCTGATCATGAGAGACAATATCTCACGTCTCTTAGTACCGACTAAGTAGTATCCAATCCTCAACTATAAAAGTTTTGCGATCCATGATCCCGAAGGACCAAGTCGTCCGGTTAGCTCAATAGGTAGAGCGTTGGACTGTGAATCGGGCAACCCGTGTTTGATTCCCGGACGGGGCAGGTCACTTTCGTTGTGATTGATCATGAAATACATGTAGTTTCTACGGTTATTCGCACTGTACCACTGCTCTGCTATGTACAGAAGTTTCAGTTTCTTGCGAAAGTGAGGGCAACTAGAACTGGTAAACTGTTTGACAGCCTGTCCAGGAACAATTCGGTGGCTGAACTGTGCTCTGGAAATTCAATATGGTTACTGCCGTGATCCGGATTGAAAACTACCGACACCAACACCACCATCCCGAAGGACCTATAAATATAACACTGTTAACCTGCTGTTGCAGACTCGGTTTGATTGAGCATGTTCATGGACGGTACTGGAAAGTGCATGTTACTCTATGCCCCCCTAGCACATAGTATTACTATCAAGTACCCGCCAGGGAAAAGATTAGCTATTTTCGTCCAATTGAAAGCTCTTCTTAATTCCTCCCATGAAGTTAACAAATTTAAAACCAAATGCTCAAAATCATACACAAGAGCAGTCAGCAGGACAGCGTGCTCGACTATTCTCAGTGCTTGATAGTAAAAAAATGGGACATACTTTTGTAAAAAAAGCTTGATACAGTGACCTCCTCTGTACACAGGTTGAGATTATGATGGTGAACAAGTGTGCAAGGTCTCAAAGCGATATGTCGATGGAATTTTGAAATTATCTGAGGTGGTAATGTAAATTCAAAGTTGGGCAAAGGGGCATAATTCTGTCAAAATGCTTGATAGACCTCCTCCAGTGTTTGAAAGTGGAGGGCATGATGGTAAACAAGTGTGCAAGTTTCAAGCCATATGTATGGTACGCAAACTTTAACGCCGACGCTCGGGGGACTAGGATAGTTGTCCTTAATCGTCGAATAGTTTAGCTAAAAAGAAACTGACCTCATAATATATATTTTCATGTTTATGGCTAAGGAGAAAAACACTTAACAAAAGGCAAGCAAATACCGAATTGCAGGTCAGTAAATAGTTCCTTATTGTGTGCATAAAACAAATAAAAGAGATATTTGAACATTTAGACACACATGCAGGGCATTTTCTATGAAAGATAAAATGTCTCATCACTAACCAATTACATAAAATTGTTAACCTTTTTATATTACTATAATAATTTTAAACAAAAAAGTATTTAATTTAAAGTTGACTCCCCGTTCGTAATACCCCACCCACTTTGTATATAAATTTAGATCAATAAAACACATTTATGGCATAGTCCGCTTATTCTAACTTATTCTAAATATTTGTAGATATAGATTTAAAGCTGTATTAAACAAAATCATGAATGTTATTCAGTTTAAACAAGAATAAAACTAATAAAATACACATATTCAGAAAAGGACACTCAGTTTGCAACATATTTTTTCCTCTTTCGTTTAAATTAGGCGATGAAAACTAGAAAAAAAATCAAGAAAGTCAAAATTTATAGCATGAGTAAGTTGAAAATAAGAAATTTTATGAAAAATTTCAATTGATTTACAAAACTGAAAAAGGAAATAAGCCAACGTAAATATACTAGAAAATTTAGGGATTTGGCGGCCATCTTTGACGCCATCTTGGATATCTTAGCTTCGCATCGGGGTTGGGCCAAATGAATATCCATTCCAGAAACTACAGATCCAGACGAACATTTTGGTATATGAAACTTGCTGTTGGCTGACATAGACCAGTTACCCCTCTAAATAGGCTAGTAAAATGGGCTGAATTGCAGCACTAATAGGAATGTCCCTTTAAATTTATATGAAACTGTCATCTCTTTGTCACTCTGCCTCATTTCTTCTCTGTTTTCATGTATTCGCTTCTCAAGAGACTAAAACGATAATAAAATTTGCTTTACATATACTTCAATTATCTCCATTGCAAGTGCATTTTCAATTAAATCTTGACAAATATTCTAGAGGTTATTCAAATATGGGCAAGTCTGGTATCACTCAATCTGATGCGTATGGGAATTCAAGGAATCATTTATCAATACCAATAATCGACCTTACAATTGTAAAAAACATTTTTCTGTTGATAAGTTTTATGAAAATATTTCATAAGATACATATTTTTACCGTTGCAACAACAAACAATATTAGATATTTGACAGAGAATGTGAACAATTCAAAATAAAAATGAAAATATAAATTTATTTACAAAATTGTTGTAAAAACATTTTACCTGTAAAACCAAAGGAAGGGGGTCTCAAAGTTCTCAAAATTGAAATAATGTTTTTAAATGAACCTGTCCAAACATTGCCAAATCCAACAATGTTCTCATTGCTAATTTATAAATACTTTAGGGTGTGTTTTTTTTCTACCAAATAGCAGTGAATTGCCTTGCAGAAAGTATTAGAAAAAGTTGAGAATGCGCAAAAACTAAGATTATGAGTTGCATATTTGGGGTGATTAAAACTAATAAAACGATGTCAGAAAAAATTATATTATGATTGGTCTTATTGCTGTCAATAAACATTATCATCAATCAGAATAGTTATCAGAGATTTGTGTTCTTCATTAACAATTCTAACCTGCTACTTACCCCTGAGATTTTGCTTTGTTCATCTGCTTAATCAAATAATGTTTCTCCCCACTTTCCATGAAAGTTATACACCCAATGGGATTTTTTTCTGTCAACGCCTGATTCACTCAGTTACACCTCGACTGCTTCAAAAATGAACATAATTTATGCTCAAGAAAAGATATTCAAGGATATTTATGAGCCTAATGTTGTATGTCTGATTTAATGTTGACAAGGAGTAATAAACACTTGTTCGCCCACAACATTCGGAAAATGCGTTCGACACTTATCCTCAAGTTAAAACAACGTCAACTAAAATTGGCTTAATATGATCACGTGTCTGATTGGCTATTGAACCAATGAATAAATAAAGACAGATGTTGAAAAAAAAAACGAATTACAAAACGATAAACATTGATCATGAATAATTGAAATAGGCAAAAATGTTATAAATGAAATTATCTCGCAATATACAACATTTATTTCAGAACCTATTAAAAATTGCATTCGGTTATTAATTTGAGCTTATTTGTTAATTTAATGATTGTATATTACTTTTTGTTGTATGCCGGTTATTGCTGTTTCCTTTTCTATTATTATTTTTATTATTTTACTAATATTATTATTATAATAATTATAATTCCTACTACTATTATTATTATCATTATCTTTATTATTATTATTATTATTATTATTATTATTATTATTATTATTAAATTGAAAACTACTTACTAAAAAAGCAACTGAAAAAAATCTATTTCACAAAATTTATCAATCTCTTACCTTTGAATTCGTGCGTATATTGTTTATTATTTATCTATTATTTATATTATTATAGCTACCATCTTATTAGTTTCATTATTATAATAAGCCATATTATTATGATTATTATTATTATTATTACTATTATTATTTTAATATTATTATTATGATTATTATTATTATATTATAATTATTGTTATTATTAAGATTATTTTTATTTTCATTATTATTATTATTATTATAATTATTATTATTATTATTATTATTATTATTATTATTATTATTATTATAATTATTATTATTACTACTACTACTAAACTCTTTAAAACGATATTGTACGGAAAGTAGCAATAAATAGGGATTAAATAATAAAAGCATCATCCGGATCAAAATTATTTTCAGATATTTTAAGATTGAAAAATAATTGCTTGAAATATAATTTGATAACACAATTTTGGGGACCTTTCTGTTGAAATGTGTCAGAGTAAATCGCATACATATACATGCAGAGTGCGTTTACTGGAGTGCAGGTACTCCAGAGCATATTCATTGATTGGCTCATTTTTGCTGGGGTTTACTTATTGTAACGGCAGAGAAAGGGAGATATATCATATTATCAGATATATCAGATGTTCGTTCATTGTTTACTTTTTCTGTGGTTTCACATTGTGACATTTTTTATGTTTGACTATGATACAAAAGAGGAAGAACACCAAAACATTACGCCCCCTCGTACAAATCAGATAGCCTCGTGTTCCTATGCTCTTTTTGTTACATATCCTACAATATTCCGTGCAATACGTTTGCCGTTACCGGATGTCAGTACAAAATCAAACACTTTGTAAAGCTAGGTTGGTAAACATGGTAACTATGTGAATAGTTGGCAATGTGTAAAGCATGTATATTATTCAGACTTACAAATTTGGTCAACATTCCGATAAACTTTGTACGAGGGTTCTCCAAATTTTTATGCAATTCGATGTGTTTTGTGAGGAGGTATTTAAATAGCGCAAAACTGTTTATTGCATTCCTTCCACGTATTCCAGCAGATAATATCCACAATTTCAGCCTCTTGATTCAATTTTCAAATGCACTTTGATAGTCATTTTTTGAAATTCCATGGTGATATTGGAATATGGCTGACCCAATATCTGTAAGGGATTGATATTTCCTTCTAGTAAAGTACTTGTTTCAGTCTTAGAACACAGAAGGGGCAAGGACCGATGAATACGGAGGGTGAGGAAGCTTAACCACATTTTGCTTCTATACACAGTCATGTACAATGGCTGCCTTATAGCAAGAGCATTACCATGCAACAGCCAGGCACCAAACAGGCCCGTTAAAGTATTTCCCAAGAATTTTAAGTACAGTCCCTCTTTTAAACTTTCAATTGGCAGATTGTCTTTTGGTACAGCAATATGTAAATCTGGACCTAGATTGGTAAAGAAAATAACATGCATGACCTTTCTGACATTCATGGTACTCTTGACTATGCATGTATACCACTTTGGAAGGAATTATTGCATCTTAGCTTTGTTCGTTTTTTCTTGTATCTTTTTTATTATTAGACTAATTTTTTTTATTAATAGACTAAACAAATGAACGTCTTTGATAATATAAAAGGTGATTTATCAATAGACTTTGATTTTATAAAACCTTGCACCAATTTCTGACATTTCATCAGAATCCAATGTATCGAACCAATTTACATAATGCAGTATTGATAGGCAATAAAATGGAAATTGAATTAGACTACTACTTACGAAAGTCTCTTTTAATTTATATCAATGTAATATATCTCTGTCAGTCTGTTTCTTTCATTGTCTCCTTGATTTAGTAACTTCGTTTATCAAAAGAAATATCGCTTGAATGTTTACAGCCATCTCCTTTGCAAATAATTCTCTGAAGATTATTCAAACGAGGACAAGCCTAATTCGGCTGCAAAACAGCCGAACCATGTATGATTTATTTTCTAAACAATATTTATAATCTTTTCATTTACATAATTAATACATTAACTAAATTTTACGGACTAACTTAGAAGCTTTTTGAGAACTCTCTCCGTAATCAGTATAGATTTTCACATTGTTCGTATATAAATTGTTACAAAAGATACAACATATTAACAAAACTATACATATCATTTCGACTTGTATGTGGTTTCTCACGTGAACATACTATTTTTATTCATGTCGTAAGTATTCATTAAGTAAACAAGAGATGTATAAGTGTTCGATTTAAGGTATAAACACGAGTAAGAATTTTGTTTTTAAAACATGAATAAAGTGCTTAATTTAGCGTTTAATCTATGTAACTACTATGAAAAATAACTTAAACTCATTTGTTTCAAACTTAATACCTACTGTTTTTTTTAATGAATATATTTTGTTTATAATTATTACTTAATACGAAATAATTAAAAAAAAATGGTTATCACGGACAGATTTTTTCTTTGTTATACAAAAACTACCATAAGATATACAGTCAAATCCTCAATTACCATCAGGTCTGGACTATTTTAATATGTTTAAAATATTTAATTAAAGACGATTTCTTGTTCAATTCAGGTATTGTTCTATAAATACAGGATTCATTTTCCATCTTGTATGAAAATTATCATATTGCGTGGCTACCGCCAATTGTTTAATATTTATTTTCATACCACTCGATGAAAATAAATCCTGTATTTATAGCAAAAATCTTGATTATCCTCTTTGTATTTATTATATATTTATTTTTGAAAGCATCCCACCCGAGTTATTTGTACGTGCATATTTAAACAATTAGTATAGGTTATAGGTTGTATGCACTTCAATGCATTCGCTTGAAAATTTATTTATATAACCTATAACCAGCTTACAGTTAGCCCCGCCCAATCAAATCGAGTCCATTAGATCGGCTCATTTAACATATTAATGTAATATATAATTATTATTAATAAATAAAAATATTTAAGACTTATGGCCTTCGTGATTTTTATATATTAAACTTTCAAGCCAGTCGCGAATAGGAAGTTATATGAATATTACTCAATGCTGTTAATAACTTTGCTTGAGGACAGCGATTGTTGATCAATACAATTTGGTTGGAACAACAAATGCTACTTAAGGAATAAATCTAATTTATCCTATTATCTTATTTAACTCATTGTTGTCAGAAGCGTTGATTTTAAAATAAATAAATCAAATAAATTTAAATAAACCACATTCTGGTCCACATTATTATCTCGCAAGCACAGTGAACAAATAAGGCAACTTTGTAGAGACTACAGAAGTTTGGGATTTACCGACCATTTCTTTGGGGACAGACATATTACAAAGGTCATTACTCCTTGCCCGAATATCAATCAGGCATAAAACATTAGAAATCCACACGAGAACCATACATATCATTGAATATTTGATCTCGGGCATACAAAAGAGATTCAGAAGCAGTTTAAGCATAATTGTATGAAGCAAACAATGATAGAAAAGTTCCTAGCGGGTAAACACGTTCATCAAATGTTGGGTAGAAACATTATTTAATTGAGCAGATGATCAAAACAAAATCACAGAGAAATGTTGCATTTTCAAAGGCGTTATTTTGGACATATCTTCCTCTGTACGGTTTTCATAAATGAGATTGTTTATAACAGTGTAAGTGCTTGATTAGTTATATATAATACAAAAGGATGTTCATTTACATTTATTTACCTGTTATTGCACCTATAATCGTAGTGTAAGCAGCCTTCCTGCTTGTCATGATAGATGATTTAGTGTAAGGTGTTTCACTCTTATCTGATTGGTGAAAACGCGACCATTTGGGCTACTCTGGGGTCTTTATTAATGACCATTGAGACCATTTTTTACCGCGTCATTTAGAAATATATTACGATTTTGACACTTTTCTGACAGAGATTTATTGTTACTTGGGGTTTAGACAAAATACATTTACATTCGAATAGAAGTGAATGTTCGCCCCTACCTAATTTTATAAATAAACATAATCTTATGTGCATAAAATGAATTAGTAATGCAATTTATCAAACAACATCAACAGTAATTGTTCAATCGAAATTGATTAATAAGTACGTCCTGAAGCTACAGTTAATATCAATGTAAAAAGGGCCATTCAAAGTCAATATTAAAAATGTTGCTTTCAGTGTAAAGTTTGTGTGTGTTTAATATCCAGTTATATGTCATGGTAAATGAGTTTGATAATGAGTCTTTTCACATGAAATATAATTTTATAAAATGATTAAGAAATAAGTTATTAAATTATTTATTGTTTATTAATTCATTACAATCATCTTCTTACATTATTTATACATGCATGTCTATTTAATATCATTGAACTGGTTATATGGTAATTTGTAATGGCATAAATTTGTTACTTAAGCAAAGTTGGCTAAAAAGGCATCATTGCTATGCTTTGTGACTTTTGATACAGATATCTTTTAATCGAAGACAGCTTAAAAATAACAATAACTGTAATTCCAAAATCAACAAATATTTCAATACAAAGACATTTTCTTTTTTACACAAGAAAAGAAAATATGTCACAATTATATTCATTTTGGTGTTAGAGGATTTCAATATGCTTTTAAAAGAATTCGGTTTCGATCACTCAGTATTACCAGATTCTGCGGAATTCAACAGAGGATGATGTATTCTCCTGCTTGTGTACGGGTATAACCATATACAATGTTACTGTATAATTTACAGCAAGGGGTCCGAAGAGAACAGAACATTAATTTTTATTGTTTTACTGTCTCGGAAGACATTGTTAAGGAATAGACGTCTGTTTTTTCTCGAACATGTTTTTCGTTCATACCATGTTGGTGAATAAGTTTGCCGACGATCAGCTTAGAGGATTACGAGCTATCCTTCTTGAGTCAAATGCCCCTTGTTTAAAATTGTCTAGAAGCAGGGGCAGCATTGAACAAAGTATTCAGCACCTATATTGATTGGTTTGACAGCTGCTCTAGCCGCCTTGGGGCAACGACTATGCAAAATGAACATGAATCTACTACGTAAAACTGTGGTCAACGCCCAAGTTCTGTATGGAGGACAGTCGACAAGTTTTGTATGGAGGACAGTCGACAAGTTTTGTATGGAGGACAGTCGACAAGTTTTGTATGGAGGACAGTCAACAAGTTTTGTATGGAGGACAGTCGAAAAGTACAGCTACTTTTACAGTGCAAAGATGTTAATCGAAATCTATTCATGACTCTGGAATTGCAATGCAGAAGCTCTATGGGCTACTGTCATTAACCATTTTGTTGCCCTCCCAGCTTTTGCTAGAATGACCTGACCGCGATAACTTTCTGTTCTGGTGTTCAACCTCTACGTATCATCAGGTCAATAACCTAACTGCAATTTCATTTTATGTCGAAATGTATTTAATGAACACATAAAAATTATTTTCTTGTCCACGCAGTGAACTATTGAGTAAACATGTCATCTTAATCCACTTTCAAGTTGTGCCAATTTCCCCTGATAATATAACTTAATGCCATAATATACACTTTATGAGGTTTCCATTTCAACTAGACATAGTAGAGACAGGTCAATGACTATCCATTAATCTCAGAAATAGTAGAGCTTCGTTCATTTAGGAATAATTATAGAAATTTCAAATTACCTGACAAACAGTAGTGTTACTTGGTGACAAAATATTTTCACAAATGCAAAGATACTTTTGCTCAGTTCAGTTGTCATCTGGTCATGTTTCATTCATTTCACTTTGAATACAATATTAAAACAATAATGATGTACTTTTACTTATTGCATGATCCTTTCATACGCATCATTATCATCTTTATTAAGAATGACGTAATCCTTTTTTTTCTACGTAACGTATGACATTTTCGAAGTGAAGTATGCCATTTTATATATCCATGTTGTTTAATGTCTGTACATAAAGTAAATACATTTAGTACTATGATGGCTACCAATAAGTCACAAAACAGATTTTAGCAATTAGTCATTACTTTTTTCTTCTTTTATAACCTCAGCAAAATTAACCATTTCTACCTTTTATAAATTTTTTTATCATATGCCTTTTAATGTAATACTGATTCGAAAGACTGTCTATTAATACACTTGTTACTGTATAATTATAGTAATAAAATCGCCTATGATTTCAACTGATTATGAGTGTCGCGTGACCTATGTATATGTTAGTGTTCATCCGTGTTGTTCTACAGAAATTAGAAACTTCGACGGGAGCGATAGCTTCTAATTTCTGTAGAACAGCACGGATGAATACTAACATATTTAGTGTCAAGCTTTATTTGGCCTCATTATCATTCACTTTATTACGTCACTATGCGGTTTTATGAAGTACTTTGAAAAATAGTAGTCGACTATGGAAATAGTGTCGTCTTTTGTACTTCTATGAAAATTAATCACAGAATTTTTAAGAAATACAGCGTTTTCATTGGATGACAAATAAAGTTGGACACTAATATGAGTTTGCGGTCCGGGGCCGAGATCTAGTTATCAGCCCGCTGAACATGTGCACGTGCACAAACTGAAACAATGACGTCATATTTTACGTCAGCAAACAGTTAACTTTAAAAGTGAAAGTAGGTTTTAAGCACGAATCGCTTGATTTTATTATGAAAGCTTTAGCGTATTTCGTACAAACACAGTTTTATTTCAATTGAAATTTAAAGAAAAAGATCTATTTAAAACGACAAATTCATTCCGAAAAGAATGAAAATAAAACTTGCTCCTAGATCCTACAGTAGTGTACTTTTAACACACAAAAAGTAAACAACTCTGTAGAGGTAACTGAACTGTTGAATTACAAAGTGAAACAGAATTGTACGTTAAGAATTCTGAAAGACCAAGTTTTTCTTTTATTTTATAAACTGTTAAAAGCACAATTATGTTAACATGGCATGAACTGCATTGTGAAACGTTAACTTAGGATATGTTTCTGATACTTAATAGTTTAATAGTTACGTTTCAACTATTTTGAGTATTTAAATTTTATTTGAAAGTGTGTTTATTTTAATGAAATTTACCTGAATGTTAATTTTCAGATTTAGATGTATTCACTAACAAATCATATGTTTAACGTAAAACTGTTTAAACTGAACGTATTGTTCAGATTTACTACTTGAGATGTTGCCAAGACAAGATAACAGATTTTTGCTTAAGTGTTCAGAAATACCCGAACCCGCTCAACAGTACAATAGAAATGCAGACAGGAATTTCAACGAAAGAAATTTAGACGTACCATTGTTTTTGTTTTTTAGAAAAAATATGCTACTTTTAGATCTGCCAAGTGTATTAAAGACATTAATAGACGCCATAGATGTGCCAGAGGGTGACAATCGGCCCTGAATGAATAATGCCCTCGGGCTGAAGCCCTCGGGGCCATTATTCATTTTGCTGGCTGATTATCACTTTCCGGCCCTACTCTGCCGTGTATTAATCTCTTATAAGCTTTTAGCTTTCAACACAATTGAACATAATGGATTCTTTTATATTTACGAATGATAAAGTTAAATCTATAGGTTTTGCCTCGATGGAACAAAATAAATAATAATTATATTAATAAAAGAAAAGGAAAATAATCAACAAAACAAACAACAACAAAACACTTTCTTGGATTTGAGGTATCATTGAATAAACCTTTTCGATGGGGTTTGCAAACAGATCCAGTATAATTGACTCTAAACAAATTATTATTCTATGTTACTTGTTGTTTAGTATCATGATGATTCGAGGAATGGTTGCTCAGAGAAAAAATAACATGTTGATTTAAATCTCAATTTTAATTTGTTGGTTAATTTGCACGTTCATAGAGTACTTTCTATTTAATATCTTTTTTTTACTAACTTAAAGTAGACATGAACTGTTTCCTACGGAAGCACAGAGGGGAAATTTCGATTTAATTTATTTTCCTATCTCGTGGCCACGAGATATAACTCAGAAAAAAAAAACAAAAAACAAACTTTGCTATCTCGTGGCCACGAGTTATAACTCAGATAAAAACAGAAAACAAAAAGTCGCTATCTCGTGGCCACGAGTTATAACTCAGATAAAAACAAAAAACAAACTTTGCTATCTCGTGGCCACGAGTTATAACTCAGATAAAAACAAAAAACAAACTTTGCTATCTCGTGGCCACGAGTTATAACTCAGATAAAAACAAAAAACAAACTTTGCTATCTCGTGGCCACGAGTTATAACTCAGATAAAAACAAAAAACAAACTTTGCTATCTCGTGGCCACGAGTTATAACTCAGATAAAAACAGAAAACAAAAAGTCGCTATCTCGTGGCCACGAGTTATAACTCAGAAAAAAAATTCGCTATCTCACTTTTACAAATATATTTTTTTTTAACATATCTTTTTTTTATTTCAGAGACCATCTCTAGCAAATTACAAATTTACGATAGGATGCTTCAATTACAATGCCAAATTAAAACGCTAAGTAAATGTAAGAACACAAAAAGGAGGGGAAAACAGTCCATAGAAATCAGTCATAGTTCTTGCGTTTATGACGAAATCATGACCAAGATGAAAGATCATTATTTTCCAAATAGGAAAAGTCACCAGTCCTATGAAAACTTGGAAAATTTGATTTCACTACTTTTGTATTGTCCTCGACATATACAAATAATTAAAAACTTCAGTACATAACTAGTACATAACTGTTTCTTATATAGTTAAAATACCCTCTTTAAATATAAACTATATCTCACTGGTAAATGATAAATGACTTAAAGTCTTCTTAGTTCATATCCTAGATATTAGCGAATATATCAATGATGTGTTATATCAAACTCATTAAAAGCAATCTGATGTTTTATTATATACAGTCATGTATAAGGGTCATGTTTACAACAAATATGATCTACATTATGTCCGTTTCTCTTTTGTGACACAATAAAGTAGTATCTTTTCTTATTTTGTCATTTAAATGTAAGTTCTATTTCTACCATCATATGACTTCTTCTTAGGTTTCATAGTTTCACATTAAAGTGATGCCAAATATTACGATTTCTTGAATAAATGAATTGAAATGGAGAATTCAAAGTAACTATGGTTGGACTTAAATGACACCAATTCACTATGAGAGTTCATTGTGGCTGACTGTAAACAAGTTTGCTTCTTGCGAGAGGTCTTTTTGCTGTCGTGGAAGATTTATTTAATTCGAAAATATTTAGGGATATTCGTGCAAAAAAGACACAATGAGTGGTTATAAATTACAATTATTTAACAAAATAGAATTTATTATATATATTGAATATAGTATCATAATGAAAGTTTGTTTTACACAAAGATTATATGCCGGAGAAATGTACTTTTTTCTTGGCGCATAAGGGATAATTTTTCTACAAAGAGAACTAAATTTAAAAAAATTGATATATATATTAAAAGTATTAATTATCAAAGGGTTTCTTGTAAAATTCAATAAGCAAATTTCCGGTTAATGTTTTGGTAAGCATATGGAAACATTTCCTCTACATTTTCCAAAACGGGCATGAAGTATGTAAATCAAACAATTTTAAGACAATGATTTACATAAAAAAATGTTTATATCTGTTCTAATTCTGATTAGAATAACAGTACATAAAGCTGCATGCCTCCAACCACAATATTTGACGAAAATCAAACTTTAGTAAAATGTGTGCCATTTGCGCCAAAAAATCTCCGTTGCATTATTTAGTCATACCGGTTCAAAAGTTTAATGAGTAGTAAACTTTCGGTACACGGTTCACTCGGTCATATAATAGTGCATGGTGATATTGTAGCTATATATAATGTTCACTGTTACTATTTATCGAAACATGAAATATTAAAACGCTATTCAGAAAACAATACGGGAATCGATTTATACATTTTAAAACATTAAAACGGAATGAAACATCCACGTAGCGCTAAGTAACGTAAATGATATTTTCCGATTTTTCTATGGACCGATTTGTTCACTTCGATGTTAATTTTTCGTTTAAGTTAAGTCGTTTTTTGAAACGGAGCATGCGCAAAACCATTTTTGTAGACTGCTCCTAATGATTTTACGCTTTAAATGAGATTCATTCACTACAATCAGATACGCAAAAATGGATGCCGCCAGCAATCAGTCTGAACACTGAGAAGAGGTCTGATGACCTCTCCAATAACTAGTAAGATATATCTCTCCAAAATACACCAGAGGCCAGAAATGAAACGCCACTGTTCCATCACTATTTAGAAAGATAAATATTTTAACCACTACGAGTACTGTTTTGCAATATTGGGCTGAGACTCATTTACTTTCGAAAACCTTTCGTTAGTATCCCTAATTTATTACGATTTACAAACTGATTTTAATAATAGAAATGATCTTGATACATTATGTTTTACTATCGCCCCGATGACCTAGTGGTAAGCATGATAGTAAAGCAGTCGCTAAGTTGCAAGTTCGAATCCCTCACCAACTTTTTTTTCAGATTTCTTTAAATATCTTTTTTATTTTATGCAACATTAGTGGATGAATCATTTCTTTAATTGTTTGTGTCTTTCTATAAAAAATAGTAATTTTGATATGTAGATGTATCATAATTTTAGTTTGTATAGTCATACAATGGGTGATTGGCATGCACAAAAAGAAAGTAGTCAAGAGTTGCAAAATTAAAAACGTGTAAGAAAATGTTTCATTAAGATTCGATCCTACAACCTTCAATTTGAAACTAAAAGTCTTAACTTTTTATCACTGGTGCTTGTAAGGCAAGTGTTGTGTCGGTAACTTTAAGTTATACATAAACTATGAATACCGTTATACCATACTTTAAAATCCGTATTATTAATTTAATAGCAGCACAACAGGTAGTTCTTTTGATTTACACAATGATGTTAATTGTGCTACGCGTAATGTAATTTACCTCATTACATGTAAAGGCTGTAAAAAGCAATACGTAGGTCAGACTAATCAAAATGTATCATGCAGAATGAATAAACATAGATTTGATATAAGAAATTGTGACGTTAATCCAGTTTCACATGTTGCGATCCATTTCGGATCAAACGATAATAAGTGTTCACTGTCAGATTTTTCATTTTTGCCTATAGAAATTATAGACAACAACATGGACCGGTTATGTAAAGAATCTTTTTGGATCTATAAATTAAATACTATGATTCCAAATGGACTAAATAATAAAGTATTGTTTGATTTATAATAGGTTACATGAATATTAATATGTGTGTCTATTATCTTATTTGTATTATTTCCTCCGGAATACAACAAAAGATCATTGAATATTCAAATGTATCAGGTCAATATTGCCAAACAATAATTATGATGATGTGATTTTTGTGAACAGGCATCGTGATGAAGTATGTTACAAAGCTTTATCAACAATAGTTTCTTCTTGCTATCATAGCACTTCAAAACTAATCTTATATTTTTAGGAGACAATAATATTATCAATATCTCATAAATAAACTCATAAAACAATGACAAAATAATAATGCATTCAGTTGGGAGGCAAAATACAACGGTTCTTTTTTTTTGTATTACATCAAACAGTTATCTGTACTTTAGAGATAGTGCTTTGATGGATAGCTTCCTCTCAAAGGAAAACATTGTATTAAGATAACATTTTAAACTTTCCTAAGAGCAAAGATTAAGAAATAAATTCTATTACACCTCCACATGTGAATTTCTTGAAATTGTTCAAAATTCTTGAACAGTCTAGACATTTAATTTAAGACTTGTTATTAAATGATATATTATAAAATGCATCAAACTGATTGACAGGAGAGGTTTTACGCAAGTGAAAAATGCCTGCAAGGGAATTGTGGAACACCACAGCTGTACACTGCATACCTTTGGAAAGGCCCATTAATTGCAGCCTTAAAGAATGTCTCTTATGATCTGCACTGCTTTAAAAAGTTGAAATTGACGGGGAAACGTTCCTACACGGTAATTTTATTACGTCCGTACTCGTTTTATACTGGATAAATGCCATGGGAGAAAGCTAACTAATAATTGTGCCAGGAATCTGATACAACGAGTCTTATTTATAAGAAGACAGTGCTAGTGCTGAAAGCGCTCGTATTGGTTCATTATAATGCCTTGATCATTAATCAAATATAAGTATCAACATTAAAATCATACATTTGAGCATAAACATAAACCTTAAAGTTTCAGGCATTTCCAAAAATTTAGCGCTCCGTCGCGATCTTGACAAAATTGTAAACAGCGTTGTCATGTTTCAATGGTATATAATAATGTTCTTTTTTTCTTTAACTTTATCCATTAATTCACAGTGCCCTTTTAGAAAGAGACATCGTGGATTACGCTGAGTTTAATTTAGTCTAATTCCACGATATCAAGTCTCGGTAAGCTACCCTCATTACATGAAATCGTCTATTATTTGAATTAAGGAGATAAGATATAAAGCAAGATACTTAAAAGCGTACCGGCGTAGCGTGAGATTCGTCAGACCCGTGAAAAACCTAAGATTATACGAATCTCACGGGAGGGTCGTGAAAAATGTCAGACGTGAGAATTTTACGGCTATTTTAGTGGAGAACATTTCCTGTTGCACTTAAATTAAATACTGTCAATATTTCATTGCAACAATAAAGTAATAGTTTAAACGGAGAAGTTTGTCTGTTTTTACGAGTTAATTTAGATCAATGTTCGGCTTTTAAATAACTCTCATATTGCCGCTCGGATGTTCACAATTTTCTACAAATTAATTTGGATTTATATATATTGCATGTTATAAATAAATAACAGGCCACTCCTTATGTTTTTAAAATTGAAAATATAGTGAATGTTGTTGTCCATCTAGCTATGAGCGAATTACACAAATGCTGAGTAGCGAATTGAATTAAATCATCTTGTTTGGCCATAAATGAACTCGACCGAGCCGATCATCTCGGCCACAATCTTACTGTTTCGGTTCAAATAATCTTTATGATCTGTAAGAATAGTTTTAACAAATGATAACACCAGTGTGTATTAATTAATTTAACATAGGGTAATACTTGAACCCCTCACTTTTCTTATAAAAAGGCTGGTGCTTCAAACGTAAATATAGTGTTTTTCCGCAATAAACTTACCTGCTAAATTTTTCGTTTTAGCAGAGACTGTACATTTGGTGTCAGTCAATAGACAGGGTCCCTACAGCTTCTTTTAAGCATCACTGGTGGCAGAATACACTGTTGCAGTAATGAGTGAGAACCAAATTTATTATAAGCATCAAACTATTAGCTTACAGCAATGCTACACCAATAAATTAAAGTTCTTCATGGCAAGAGGCAAAAGCAACTTGCAAATGTGTCAAGTCAAAGTTAGCTGCTTTAACCTTTATATTTCCAAATAATGTAAAACCAAACAAAATCATGTTTCAATAATAAACATGATCTATGGAACTGTAATCAATTTTTGACTTGTCAAGTCATTATAGTTAGGTAATATACTGTCTGAGTTTAAGAAGTAACATAGAATATCTAAGTTTTTTCTATAAATAAAGTATTCACTTTTATTTAGTGGTATGAAAATAAATATACAATATACAAGAGACAAATGCTAATTTTCATACCACAAAATGAAAATAAATTCTGTATTTATAGAAAATACTTGCATTGTCTGTGTATTCTATATTTTTTTTTTGAAATCACAATATGGAAGACTTTAATTTGGATGAAATATAGCAGAAAGTCTTCTGGCAAGACAGTAGTGTAAGCTCAAGGCAGAATTTTACTAGCACACGCTGCTCCGCCCAAACGTCCGACGTCGTCATTTTTGGCGTGTTATCTTCCATGGTTTATTGACAATATTTCTCCTCACTTTTTTATTTCTAAAGCGATAAAGTTCAATTCATAACAATATGACGTCAGCGTGTAACGTCACGTCATGGAGTGTTTATCATAACGTTACCCGTGATTTTATCTGGTAAAATACCCAAAGAAAGAAGGCGCATGAGACAGGTAAATATCTCTTGTTTTGACGTGCTCCGGGTACCCCTAAACAAGGTTGCCACGGAAACGATAACACGAGTGCCGGTAACAATTTCATGTTTTTATCGTAATCAAGGTATTCAATTATAATCAAGGGTGCTCATAACATAAACAAAATGTTTAAAAAAAAAAACAATTAACAAGAAATATCGGTTGTCTACGGATTTTCCGGACAAGCCTCGTAAATACAGAAAATATGTTTCACTGCAGTGAAAATAAGGAAAGTATATAATAAAGAAACATAACATCTCCACTAAGACTTGGAAATACCATATTTCCAGCTTGGAAACGGGTTTTATTGTGACCTTGCCATACTGCTCTTCGCAATGTTCTTTTATATTAATTTCTGCCGGGTACTTATATACCCGTCGAATATCAAATATTAAACAATACCCAGCTTCTTTCATATATGTCGAAACACAAATCAGAAAAACAGTTTTACAATAAATAATTTTATCAATAATTAATTTTATTGATTTTAAGTAAGTAATTTTACTGTTTATTATCTTTATTGTGGGCGGATATAGTGTGTTTATAATGAAACTCACCGGAGAAGTCATATGGCAGTTTTCAACCTGAACTGGAGTGAGGATCGAAGATACCTTAAGAAGTTATCATTTCTGGCTTGCACCTTAAACCTTTGGTGAGCTAGCTTAATGCATTTGTAGCTTTTAAATGTCCCTAGTTGGATGTGGACCCTTTGGGTTAATTGATTTATCAGTGTCACAAATAACTCTGCCATACCTTTGATTCTGCTTACTTTTCTATCATTTTATTTAACAAAATTAAACAAACAATTTAATTATTTATACACAAATATTTTTCTTAACTTGGATATAATTATCCCTAATTCATTTTTGTATTGAATCTGTATTGATAATCTAATTTACAAATCAAATATATGGAAAAAATACACCTCAGTTACCCACTCAATATCTTATAATATAAGTCCACTTACACATTTTATATACTTTAGCACTGATAATATTCTATCAGTATTTGTCCTTGAGGCGAAACTTTCATTTCAGAGTTGTTGTTTTTTTTCCTTACCATGTCTGAAATATCCATTCTAGATGTTTTGGTAAATATGTGACAACAACAATTTCTTGCATATCAGACAGGATAGTCTACTGTTTACACAGGTGCTAAAAACCCTGTCTTAAAACTTACAAAACTCTTCATCATAATTCACTTCTTTTAATGCATCTCAGCAAAGCTATTCACTTCTATTTCGTAGATGAAAAGACTTACCCTGAAGTATTTATTAATAAGCAATGAGAACGTGGTTGGATTTGGCAATATTTGGTCAGATTCATTAAAAAAAATATATTTCAATTTTGAGAACTTTCAGACTCAGTCCTTTTGGTTTTAGAGGTGAAATGTTTATACAACAATTTTGTAAATAAATTCAAATTTTCATCCACCTAAATTTACAAAGCATGATACTAGTTTTTAACACTAAAATCCCTGTTCTATATTATTGTAAACTTATTTGGTTTTTTTTTTTGACATTCTCTGTCAAACATCTTATATTGTTGCAAGGATAAAAATATATATCTTATGAAATACTCTCATCAAGTTTATCAACTGAAATGTTATTCATAATCTTAAGGTCGATTATTGGTATCGGAATAGTTGTAACATAAAATGAAGGAGAAGAAGTAGAAGAAATATTTTATTTTGGTAACTAATACATCTACAGTATCTCGTTACATATAATAATTACAAATGTTATAATTCTGTTGTCACATGACAAAAGCAAAGAAGCATTCAAAGTAACCAAAGTAACAAAAAATGTCTCCTTTTTTTAACCCACACGAATCTTGTAAGTAACCAGAATAAAATCTTCTAGAACAAAACACATTGCTGTTATTTGCTATTTCATGTAAGGTTTTAACCGTTTAGTAAAATACAAACTTCTCCTTACGAACCTTGTGACACCCACTCCTCGCAAATAAAGAAAACGCAGTTACATTATTACTTCTTGCTATTATTGTGCTTTAATACTACCCTAATATCATTTTTAGTGGAAGATATGCGTAGTTATTAACATCTCATCCATAACAACAACAAATCAGAAAGAATGCACTCACTAAATTTATTAGGCAAAGGACATAGGCTTTTGTCTATTGTTGTACATCAAATAAATATATATCATTCTGTTTTAAAGAAATCGTATTGAAATAGATTGCATTATAAGTTTAGGATAGTATTGAAGTGCAATTATCATAGATTATTAACAGATTGCGAACACACCAAGCTAGAATGGAGTCTATATTTATTTTTGAGTTAATGGTTGAAAAATACACCCACTTAAAACTACGATTTTTTTTTTGCATTTCATGACTTTACATTTGTGAATTTCAGAAGGAAGCTGGATCTTTGAATAGTCTAGACTTTTATTTCAATACTTGTTATTAAATGATTCCTTGAATTCCCATATGCATAAGATTGAGTGATACCAGACTTTCCCATATTTAAATAACCTTCAGAATATTTGTCAAGATTTGATTGAAACTGCACTTGCCAAGGAGATGGTTGAAGTATATTTAAAGCAATCTTTATTATCTTTTTAGTCTCTTGAGAAACGAATACCTGAAAACAGAGGAGAAATGAGGCAGAGTGACTAAGAGATAACAGTTTCATATAAATGTAAACGGACATTCCTATATTTTTTCTCACTGCTATTTCATTGCTTCTCAGAATTCCATTATTTAAAGTGGTGTAATATATTAGATTGTCACGAAATATCACAGACATACAGTATGAGTTGTTAAAATAACTGCCACTTGAAACATTGAAAAAATGTATTATCTTTAGTTTATTTAAAATAGGATCCAGTCAGTCAAGAAGCAGTGGGTGGAATAAATAATCTCTCATTGAAAAGAGAATGCAAAACGCCTATAAAAGCGTCATTTTGATATATTCTATGATAAAAAAAACAAAGACAAAATATTTGAAATACAAAGTTAAGAAATCACCGAAATTGCACCCCAACACTTTATTTACCTACCGTCAACGCGACGACAGGTGAATTTATATTTCTCACACCAAGTTCCATTAACCGGGCATACATGTTTCTTCTGTTACAAAACAACGTAAATTTGACCAGACTGGAAGCATCAGATTGCTATACATTATTTTTAATATTGTCAACTATTCACATTCTAAGTTCATTAACCTATTTTGTTTTTGTACTGACAGGCGAAGGGCAGACGTATTGGTTGAAACACTGGTAGGGGACCTGAAATGCGGATTTTATAACAATGTAAAACAATGTTTATGTGAACGAAGAACACCACACGTGTCATTTTTCTGAAGCTCCGTTATAAATATATTATTATATCCTATAGGCATTATTAGAAGTCATAGTGGTATAAAATGTTGATAAATTCGCATACACGATAAGGTTAATACAATATTTTATTGTTTGATATGACAATGTGTTTTATGATAAGACAGTCTAGACTTTACTTAAACCGGTCTTTTATCCGCGGTGATAATCTTCAATTTGAAACTGAAATATTGTAGTTCATGATTTATCTAACATTTATTTTTTTCAAGACAACAAATATCTCAAAATGGAAAATTTAATTACGCAAAGCTTGATCACCTAAAAGAAATGTTTTTAGTTTTGTTTATACGAATTCTTTACTTCGATAGTGTTCGAAACTATAAGCTTATCAAAACACTCTCAAATCCGTTCCTGTAACCAACCAGTACTTAGCAATGAGAGTAAAGTTTCTTCCTCCCGTAAACAATGGCTAAATGATACTAAACGTACTTTCAAATCAAGCTTTAATATAAAGTCGTTATTTAAAGGTTTAGATGATGAAATAGATTATTTGCACTATAAAATATCACTTGTAAAATCCTTAATCATTTACTAAATTTCGTTTTTGGCGAAAAAAATCATTCAAAAGAAAGAACTCATGAAATTAAATGATATTTAAAGTGTTGAACGAAACTAAAACATTCGAATTGTTTCATGCAAATATTTTAATTATAAATTATTAAATGTGGTTGTATATCATTATTGTCATGTATAAAAGTTCTATGAGACTTGATATCAACATTTTGAATTTCAGCAATACAACCATGAGGCTCACAACTGCCTCTGTTACACCATCGTACTATACCCGGTAGTTTATCGGTCAGTAAGCATTTAATAATATTAATTTTGATACGACTTAAGCAGATAAGTCGGAACCATCAGCTAAGGCTCTACCAAAGTTATGATAATTTTTCTTCATATGACAAAAATGTCTATGAAGTACACTCAAAAATTATTCAAACGAATATAGAATTTTCTTAACAATTTAGTATATTTCTATATTTTAATAGGCAGACGTAAAGAATCCTAGACGTCAATATGGTGAATTATATTTAAACTTCCTACAAACTTAGATATTTCTTGGTCTAACAGATATAAGACTTATAAAAAATTGTTATTATTTTTTATGTAATTGTAACCTTTGATTCTTTTACATGCTTCACAGAAATCAGAAACACCACAAATTGTAATGGTGTCGTTTAAGGGAACAAATAAACTATATTCTTTTTATTTCCTCCAATATTTGAAGAGCAAAACATATATACATACAAAAAATACAAATATTTACATGAAAATATAAAACACAAAACATATAATGTAACATAGCATTAATAACAAGTGAAGAGAGGCAATTTCCTTAAGAATGCACATGTCGAAAAAGAAGTACAGGATCAAAAATTAAGGAAAATTAATCTTATATAACAGGAGTTATATTTGCTGTCATATTTTCTAATACATCATATAAGCATGTTTCTTATATTGTCTTATATTACAACATTGTCTTAAATAAATTCTAACTTGTACTGTGGAATCCGCAGAGTTCAATGCTTATCGAAACGAAACACAAGAACTGAACAGCGGATGAGACATGAAATTACAGTTTTATTTTTGTTTTAACACAGTCTATTGTAATGTAATATCACAATGTATTTCCCTAAACTCTAAAGCTAAGACAAAGCTTTACTTGAAATATATGTAGTCACTTACAAAGCCTAAACAAATATGTAAGACATGAACATAGCCGGGCATTATAATCAAACGCAGAGTTATAATCTCTAAAACCCGACAAAATATCGCACAGTTGGTTTCTCTCATCTTGTAGAATATAGTCTAGATAGGCATTTATTCCGATACAGTTCAAAATATATAACCACATATCACATCTAGTTGTATGGTTAACAGCACAATAAAATATCTTATGGAGAGTAAGTTTATTAGTCATCTCATTACATTTGTTACTACACTCTATATCTGTATATGAGTATAATCTTCCTAGAATATAAACAGCATTGTAACATGCATCTTTCATTGAGCGATTCCCTTTACATAAAGACCAAAACAGGCAAATATTCTCTCCCTGAAACAATGTGCTAATAAGCTGATAAGACATGAGCCCTTGCAAAGTTTCGTTTCTTTCATTGACATACCACTCATGAACTTTCCGTTTAACGGCGTTTTTCCAAGCTTGTTTCTCTGGGAATGTACCACATACAGAGTACATGTCTAGTACATGGAGCAAATTAAATTTACTTAATAGCTTATACATATCAGGAATATATCCGATCACTTGTTTATCCCCGTTCAAATAGTTTATAAGTCTGTGTACAAAGAATTGTTTTGCAATATATTTCTCTGGGAGTCTGCAAATCTGACCAAATAATATCAGTTTGCGTTTAGCAATTTCAGCTTCAATGGGAAACATACCTAATGCACCAAGGGAGATAACTGTCGATGTATTGCGGGGTATTTTTTGTATACTCTTAATACATTCTCTGCGCTCTCTCCAAGCGTATTATGGCCGATGACTGCACAGAATTCCATAGCTCGCAGCCATATAAAGCTTTTGGTAAAACAACCGTTTGATAAATGGTCGTGAGCGTCGGAGGTATTAAATCATCTGGGTGGAGGCCACAATTAAGAATACCATAAAATGTTGTCCTTAATTTACTTACTGCTTCGTCTATGGAAGGATTCATGCATAGATTATTATCACAAAGGATCCCGAGATGTTTGTATTGGTTACCATATGGAATAGGTGAATTCCCTAGTAAGAAAGTTTGTTCGTTCATATAATTGTCGGGGGCAAAGTATTTCAAAACACAGCATTTAGAAGCATTGTATTCGAATCGCCATTTTGACGCGTATTTATAACATATATCTAGCATTTGTTGTAAACCTTTACGAGAGAAGGAAACTAGCACCATGTCATCTGCCACCGTTGGTGAACTTATCGTAAAGTTGTAAACACAGATTCCGAGACCACTTCCATTATCAAGTCATTTATGAATAAGATATATAGCAGCGGTGAGCTTTTACTCCTTCTGTCTTGTGCCTTGTAACATTTTCAGTGGCTCTGACGTAACCCCTTTACATTTTACAACACTAGTCATGTCTTTATACATATCAACAAATGATAAAAAAATATTGTCATCTACGTTACAATCATTAAGCTTGCACAAAAGGCCGTCATGCCAGACTCTGTCAAATGCTTGACGAGCGTCCAAGTAACAAACATATACATGACTATGTAATTCTTTACAATACAGTAAAGTTTCTTTGAGTAGAAAAGATGTCATCATACAGCCTAATCCATCTTGAAAACTACCTTGTTGGCTATTGATATTTTGCAGGATTGTTTTTGACGAGCGTCCTAACAACACTGACTCATACAATTTAAGAACGGTAGGCATCAGCGTAATAGCCCTAAAATTATTCGGATCATCTTTGCGTTTATTATTACCTTTATGAATTGTCACAATAATACCTTTCTTCATTCCTAGCGGAATATGACTTTCTCTTAGCATTAAGGTGAATAAAATTGACAGTGCATGAATAACAACGGCTCCACCTAGAATAAAGTGCTCGTAGAATAATTTGTCTATTCCGCTGGCTTTTCCGCGTTTACATGATTGAATCGCACATTTTATCTCATTTTCTGTGACATGTACAATGCGATTTAAAGATTTTGACTGTATAGCATTATTCAATGTATGCGTAACCTCATTTTTCCAATTGTCATCATAACTAATATTATTTGATGGTGAATACAAATTTTCGAAGTATAAACGCCATTGATGACAGATATTCTGCTCGTCTCGGTAAGTAACATCATTGAAAACCATTTCACTACCTGGAGATGTAATAGAACTCTTGCGCTTGTTATTGACTAAAATCCCAAAATTGATCTCTGTCCATTTCCGCTACATTATATATGTCGTCATCAAGTTTTTGTAGGTGGTTCCGGACTTGAGATCTGTGTATTTTTCTAAATTGACGTTTAGCGTCTTTATATCGTTTACGACTATCGGAAATACTATCCCTAGGCCTACCATCCTTGCACCAATGCATTCGCGCTTCTTTCACACATTTGTGTAAATTGGTTAGCTCACTATTCCAGTAAGGTTTCAAAAAGTGTTTAAATTTTGCCCTTGGAAAGCAGTGTTGGCCCCCGGAAACCATAGTTTCTACCATGTCTGTATACATAGTGTCAATGTCTACGTGGCCTGTAAGGTTATTATAATTCCAAGTTTTTCAGTGTGCTGTTCTCTAAGAAAAACTGATATTCATTTACATGAGAATCTTGAACTTTTTTTCCATGAAATTGGAGGATCAACGTCATTGCTTGTGTTAATTGTCGCAGGGACATTTAAGTATGGAAGAGCTAGTGTACAAACTATTGGTCGGTGTCTTGAGAAATTCAAGCAATGGTCGTCAACTATTTCACAATAACGAACATACTGCAACTTTTCGATTGGAAATAATATATAGTCTATTAGCGTTTCGTAGCAATCATCATATGATACAAATGATTTTTGTGGCTCCAGTGCACATGTCCCCTACATTAACCGGCCATAAATTGGTATTTATAAGGAATTGTGACATATACTTATATCTTGAATCGTGCTTGAAGTAATTGGCATTAAAGTCCCCCATAACGAGGGTTATTCCTAACTCATTATACATTGACCAACAATCAAATACCTTATCAATATAATCCTTAAACATAGATATAGAATGATTCTCGAGGGCAGGTAAACCTGTAAAATATACATAAATTGTGAAGGCGCTACTTGCACCTGTATACCTATTATTCTATCATCATCAATACATAGTTGTGAAACAAGGCTATCTATTTTAACATTCCACATTAAAGCAACACCGCCTCGTGTCACAGAACTGTTAATCGCACTAGCAGATTTATCACAGACAACATATGATTTATAATTACATTTCGACTTGAAAGCCAATGCTCTGAAATTCCTAGTATGTCTATTTGATATTTTTGCAGAAAATCGCAGAGATACGAGCAACTTGACATAAGACACGTAATATTCCAAGTGCCTATGTTTAGTTCCATAAAAAGAGGTCTATATGTGTTCTCGGCAACTTAATTATCCGAATTATGCATTCAGTTAGCATCTCCACGTAAGTGATTGTATATATTGTCAGAGTCATAAGAATAAGTGTTCCAATTACTGTCTGAAGGTTGTAGAATCGATGTACCTTGTGGATTCTCGCAATTAACATAAGAAGCATTACCTTGATTCCAAGTTCTCCGTTTATTGTTAAGCGCGTTACGTGATAGCCATGGCTTGCAGATTACTCCTCGAGGCCAAAATCCGTGCTCAACAATTCTATGTACATTATCATCTGCGAAGATGTTAGCGCGAATAATGACGTCATTGGAGTTTCTTTTACACGGGAATATTTTAATTGTTCCGGCTCTCAGACCTTCATGGGATATGAACTGATGAATTAAGTTCACAGTAATTGAACTGTTAAAGCCTCCTATGTAATAACTTTTAGTTCGCTTTCTAACGTGACAATCAAACTGGCTTTCATCAAATGTTTCATTGTGAAAGTCATTTCTCGGTTGTCCAAACCGGTTATTACTTACTCGCACTGAGATATTTGAGCCACGTGGATAATCTTTGTCATTTAGATCAATATTTTCAGTATTACTTGGATATGTTCCGTTTTGAACACCATAGTTTTTTCTATTGTTTGGTCTATATCGTCTCTTGATATGCGAGTTTATGTCATCTTTATGTCTAGTTTCGGATGTTTCGTCTCTAGAACTAGCAGTACTAGTCGTTAATTCAATACTAGAACGACAAGCGGGACGAGATACAACCTCACTGTACAGGGCAACGGGAGATAATTCGTCGGATTTCTTCTTAGATGTATTCTGTTGCACAACAGTAGAATTTTTCGAGGGTTCAGCAATTCTAGAATTTGAAATTTCCTTTATCGGTCCTAGGATTCCCCCCGCCTTCCACAGAAGCTGGATAATGGACAATGCCGTGATGTATGGGAAATTTGTCCCCTTTTAAATAAAAAGTTTTTAGAAATGAAGGGGCTTCGCACACTCTTCTCTACATTTTTATTAGACTTCCCAAAGGGGATTAAACAATTACAAACAACCTAGAAACATTTCGTTTTAGTACAAAATTTAATATTACTCAGTTTTTTTTTTAAAGGGTTTAAAGTCTAAGAATGAAAAAACGTGTCCCCCGTTTTCTTTGATAAAATTACCCAAACAGAATTTTTAAAATTTTTGTTTCAAATATATTAAATTAGTCATAGATGGATTTTAATTGGGTTTCTCGAGGGATTTTCCCTTTTTTTCCAAATCCGGCTGTTTTGTTTGAATAATCTGTTTGCATAGAGGGAAAATTTTAGTCCTAAGAAAAGGTAAATCTTTACAGCCTGGGAAAAGAATCTATTTTCCTTTGGTTGGATAGAACCTTGTACGGGTCGTCCTGGGGTATACGATAACGAACGACCAGTTCCGCGATGTACTTAATAAGCTCTTTAATCAATCCCATATTCTTCACCCTCCAAAATTCTGATAGGATAACGTGAATATCACTGGCGAGCTTCAAATAAAGAGGGGTTCACCGTGTCGACACTCTCTTTTTCAGTTCAGTTTTGAAGACCATATGGAAAGTCGTCACATTCTCTGAGTATGGAAAATAGCATCTGTCTCGTTTGCTCAAGCTTAACTTTCACAAGAAGTATTCTATTTCTTCAATAAATTGTGCTATATAACATGTCAGTTGGGTAGTCCCTGTATAAGGATACCAGACTGTTGTATAAGTCAAGCTCGTTGTCATTCTGAGCTGGCTGTAGATGAAACCCATCTGTTTTATACGAGTTCATTCGTCAATGTCATATACTCGCTCGCTGACTGCGTGTCAGCCAACCGTGACATAAACGGGATTTTCACACTAGTATTGTCATTCATAGCTATCGGGAGTAGCTCAGTATAATCCATTCCGGACAATGGCGGACAATTTCATACCAACGCCTCCGGGAAATATCACAAGTTTTAAATCCAGCAAAACAAAAGAATGTTGGTTTTTCCTCATTAGCGTATTAATTGCTCAACATATTTACTTTTTGATTTGATCTCAAAAACAATGATTAAATTATCTACACTCACATATAAAATAATTCATATATTTCCCGCGTTATATCATGTAAAAAGGTTAATACAATATTTTATTGTTTGATATGACAATGTGTTTTATGATAAGACAGCATAGACTATCACTTTAACCGGTCTTTTATCCGCGGTGATAATCTTTAATTTGAAATTGAAATATTGTAGTTCATGATTTATCTAACATTTAATTATTTCAAGACAACAAATATCTCAAAATGGATAATTTAATAACGCAAAGTTTGATCACCTAAAAGAAATGATTTTAGTTTAGTTTATACGAATTTTTAACTTCGATAGTGTTGGAACCAACCAGTACTTAGCAATGAGAGTAAAGTTTCTTCCTCCCGTAAACAACGGCTTAATGATACTTAACGTACTTTCAAATCAAGCTTTAATATAAAGTCGTTATTTAAAGGTTTAGATGATGAAATAGATTATTTTCACTATAAAATATCACTTGTAAAATCCTTAATCATTTTGGGATAACATAAAGAATTATCTACCAATATTTCAAGGTGTTAATTATCCGAATAATTGTCCAGCTATGAAGACTCTTGGACAGCATACTCTCTAGTAAAAGACATCAGTAGTGATTGCCATGAATTTGGGATATCGTCGGTTGACGGGAATGCCCCGAGGTCTTCTACGGGCTGGAAAGATCTTACTGTCATGAATTGTCCTTACGCCGCTTTTCATGGAATGGCACGAAAGTGACACATTGAAGGTTCCATGATAAACGCCGTATGAGCACATCCGCGGATGTTTCTAAATTCAAAATTCCTCCATTACCATGATTAAATGTTGAATTCTGCTAAAGGTGTTAGGGGGCGTGGACGGTAATTTTTACTTTCCATTACCGTCAATGAATAGGCTCAATCAAACCGAGCCTGCAACATTTTCAATCTTGTCTTGTTTGGACTTTCTTTAAGGGATTCTTTACTTTTCTTTGTTCTGTCTTTGCATAACTCCAGTTGAATAAGCAAACTACAAAATGCTAATTGTAAACTATAATGTTTAAATATTCAAAGTACAAGATAAACTTTGTCTGATATGCTATTCTTTCATAATATTTTTACTTCGTTACTAGATGCTGGTTGCGTATTTCCAAGTTATACTAGCAATACCATTGAAAGTAGGTAAGACAATGAAATATCACTTTATGTAGACAGTTGTTGCCTTTTAACAATTCATCAACTTTTACTTAAAAACGCATATTTATCTGGAAGTGTGCTGATTTAATACATATCTATAAATAGTTCAAATAAGTGATTACCCTTTCGTTAATAAAATCAACAGATTTTCGATAAAATTTGATATTTTTCAATAATGTTTAGAAAATGTCTTTCAAAATATTCATCGGATACCAAATATTTCATTTTTTTTATCAAGAGACAGAATGTAATCATAAAAAATACAAATACAAAATAGTATCAAACAAATGTAAATTTTATCTTTGAATAGTCTTGTATCTTTATTATTTGATTACGTTAACAGAGTGCGGGACTTGAAGGATATATCATTGATTTAAAGGAAGTGAAAGGCGTGCGAGCACCACAACTTGCAATGAGTGGGGATGCAGAGATGACTGGTATGTCAATTCTTATTATATTTTAGTATCGTCATTGAATATCAGTAGATTACATGTAAATTCAATACAATATACACCAACAGCTGATGCAATTTGTAAAAAAAATATTATAAAAGACAGTTGATCAATTTTATCAATGGTTTTGTTCGATAAACCCAACAAAATGTATACTGAACCCTAACCCTGCCCCCCACCACAAACCCCCTGAACAAAAGAATAAATAAGGAAAAAGAAAAAAACCACAAACAAACGCAAAGACCCGTAATGCCCTAGAAATGCTTTTGTGTTTACTTTTCAGAAGATTTTTTGAAATTTTTGCTGTACTGTGGTAATATCCAAAATGTTACCCATTGCTCAATTATCTAAAAAAGAAATAGAGAAATACAGAATCTCTAAAGAAAGCCCAACACGACAAAAATGAAAATGTTGCAGGTTCGTTTGATTGAGCCTGTTCATGGACGGTACAAGTGCAAGTTACCGGCTTAAGCAGAATTCAACATTTAAACACGAAAAATGGTGAAATTTTGAAATAAGAGACATCTGCAGATGTGTTCATATGGCGATTATCATGGAACCTTCAATGTGACACTTTCGTGCCATTCCATGAAAAGCGGCGTATGGTCCCCAAGTAAAAGAATGCGTGTGCCCTAAACGAGAAAACAATGGGCGGAACTAAATAAAATGGAATTTTGAAAGGAGATCTGAGGTTATGAAGCCTGCGTATCACAGACAAGACGTCAAAAGACATATTTAAAAAGCAGGCAACATATCCTAAGGGTGATTATACAGTATTCAAGTAGGAATACTGGAACCACCAAAGTTGAAAAAAGGCCGTAGAAACTAAAAGTACCACATAACATGTAAACACAACAATAATGTCGTGCTGAACGATCTTCAAGGATCGAAAATATAACATCATTGATTAAATGAACGGGGAGACTTTTTACAGCCGCCATACGGCACAAATAACACGGATGTGACAATAAACAGCTTTAGTTCCTGATACATTTTGACAGTTGTAGTGATTTAGTAGTTTGTATGGAAGTTAAAATACTATATGTACTGTGTTTATATTTTCGTTTTGATGCGAAAAAAATCCTACGCATCAAAACTCCAAACCGGTGTTAAATAGCCGATACACATCGCATAGACCAATATTAATTCTTAAGTAAAAACTTGTCATGCACTTTCAAGAAGTCTACCTCTGTCGTTATAGTGCGTTGTCTTTGAAGATGAATAACTAAGATCACTTTAAGTCTCTATACATGTTACTAGATAACTCTTCTCTATGCTATATAGTCAGACCATTTTGCTATGTCAAATGAACAGAAAACATTTGATCTAAAATAATGACTGCTTTCCATATTAGGTGGTGGAAACTTAACAAAAAAAACGATTTAGTACGAAACCGGGAGTGAACAGCATTTTCCATAAGAACTATAGTATAGTATATAATGCAGAAGCAACCTGCGTTTTCGAGCACTTTGACAAGCTGTATCACTATAATGACAGATGACCAACCAAGCTTGTAATTTAAACGTTTATAAACTGAGATAAAAACACGCGCACGTGACCACGCACCATCGTAAAAATATGCAATAAATGCGCTTGTTCTGTATATAATGTTGTTAGGTTTACGCTTTACATATTTTGTTCTCGTGTTCTTTCTCCTCTTGCTCGAGTTATTTTCTTTTTTTCTTTTGCCCTTTTGCTCTTTTTCTCTTTTTCTTTTTCTTTTTTCCATAGTATTACCTCTGTCTACTAAAAACCGTAAAGAATCTGAAAAAGTGCAACATTAGACTGAAAATAAGGTAGACGTATAATTCAGCCGTGATGTCTGAATTATACCCTTAAAATAATGAGATAGTTTATTAAATTGAGGAAGGCCTTTTAGCAATCTTACTTTTAGCGCGCATCGTTAAAACATTAATGAATGAATGTAATAAAAATGTAGGAATGTAGTCTACACAAATTATCAAAATAGTCCCCATTTTTGGATAATAAAAAATCGAATGGATATAACAATGACAATGCAAAACACTTGTTAGCGATTTCTTAATGATCTTTGTGAACAATTTAATTATTGCCAACCATCTTTCAATCGTGATAAACGAATACTTACATATAGATAGGTAAACAGGAAGCGATCAATCAGTTTGTCTTTTTCAAGTCCTTCCTCTTCTAATAAGAAGGTCAAACTAAATACAGTCTCCTAGAGATATATCCAATTAATTGCTAATTTGCAATACAACGGGAAACTAAGATCTCGTTTATTGTGTTTCATGTTTGCTTCTTTCATTGGTTACGTTCGTTTTCAAATACGAGCTGAATCCAGTTTTCCGTATATCTTTTTGGGTAAAATTAATAGAGACCTAAAAACAAAGTAAAAAGTACGGTTAAGTTGAGATTTTTTTTATAAATATTGAATCCTAATGTAAAACATGTATAATTTGAAAGCTGTGCGTAATTAACTAAGTCTCACATATACACATAAAATATTACTATTTCATGCTTTATTTTATGTTTTTTATCAGACATATGTTAAAATATATACTAGGATCTACAAGGAAATATGAATTTTTATTTGATCATAGTAGAACTCACTTGCAATTAACATTTTGCATAAGACAGCGATAAATGAAAGATTTCAATTTCATATAAAATAAGTTTTTACATGTCATAAGGTATGCTGTATCGATAAAGTATCAATGTAGTTAGTTCAGAGGCATTGCAGACACATTCATATCATATCTAGACACGTACTTTTTGTTCTTAACATGGACACTTTTACTTTCGATATAGGCTTAAAATGCGCTTTAACCAAAATTATTTTATTTTTGTAATCCTGACAGACAGATAATTTAAAGAAAAAATATTTATGGATTTTCACAAATATATTATTGTTGACCACAATTTTTCTTAACTTCCTCTTACAGCAGCTCTGCCAATGACATGTCAATAATTCACATATAATGTTGTCTGTATGACAATAACTGTCAGTAGAGTGACCCTTTACATTCGTTATTTCTGAAAATAACAACTCTGTTCAGTGTTATTCGTTTGAGTGACATGCTTTAACACGACATTCATTGTCTCTTCTTTTTAGCTCACCTGTCACAAAGTGACAGGGTGAGCTTTTGTGGTCGCTTTTCGTCCGGCGTCCGTCCGTCGTCGTCCGCCGTCGTCCGTCCGCCGTCCGTAAACTTTTACTTTAAATGACAACTCCTCATAAAGTACTAAGCCAATTTCATCCAAACTTCACAGGAATGTTCCTTTGGTGGTAACCTTTGAAAATTGTTCAAAGAATTTAATTCCATGCAGAACTCTAGTTACCATGGCAACCAAAAGAAAAAAAACTTTAAATAACTTCTTCTAAAAACCCAAAGAGCTACAGCTTCGATAATTGGCATGAAACATCTTCTAGTGAGTGTCTACCAAGTTTGTTCAAATAAAATCCCTGTGGTCAAAATTGGCCCAGCCCCAGGGGGTCATTGATTTTCCCTATATGCATATAGTAAAACCTAAAAAATCTTCTTTAAAAGAACCCAAAGAGCTAGAGCTAATATATTTAGCATGAAACATCTTGTAATGGGTGTCTACCAAGTCTGTTCAAATAAAAGCCCGTAGGTCTAAATTGGCCGCGCCCCAGGGGGTCATTGGATTTCCCTGTATGCATATAAGAATTAAAAGCTTAAAAAATCTTCTTTTAAAGAACCCAAAGAGCTAGAGCTAAGATATTTAGCATGAAACATGTTCTAATGGATGTCTACCAAGTTTGTTCAAATAAGAGCCCTGGGATCAAAATTGGCCCCGCCCCGGGGATCATTGATTTTCCTAATATGTGTACTTAAAAAATCTTCTTTGAGAAAAAAACAAATAGCTAGAGTTTAGATACTAAGCATGAAACATCTTCTAGTGAGTGTCTACCAAGTTTGTTCAAATAAAAGCCCTGGGGTCAAAATTGGACCCGCCCGGGGGTCATTCATTTTCCTTATATGTGTATAACAAGAACTTAAAAAATCTTCTTTGAAAAAACCCAAATAGCTAGAATTTAGATATTAAGCACGAAGCATCTTCTAGTGAGTGTCTACAAAGTTTGTTCAAATAAAAGCCCTGGGGTCGAAATTTTCCCTGCCCCGGGGGACATTGCTTTTCCTTATATGTATATAACAAATTAAACTTAAAAATCTTCTTTGAAAAAAACCCGAATAGCTAGAGTTTAGATATTAAGCATGAAACATTTTCTAGTAAGTATCTACAAAGATTGTTCAAATAAAAGCCCTTGGGTCAAAACTGGCCCTGGCCCAGGTGTGTCATTGTTTTTAACTAGATCTATATGTGTAAAGAAAAAACTTGACCAGCTAAACCTTAGATGTTTAGCATGAAACATCTTCTAATGGGTGTCTACCAATTTTGTCCAAATAAAAGCCCTGGGGTTTAAACTGGTCCCGCTCCGGGGCCTATATACAGGTGAGCGACTTCAGGGCCATCATGTTTTTGCATAAAAAGCGGATGACAAGTTGTAGTCTAATTGACATTTGTCCTAATTGTTTACAGCATACTTGAATTGATATCTCGATGATGCACAAGGGTTTAAAATAAATTTATTTGGATAGTTTGTTTTCAGTTATAACGCCGGTCACTACCTTTTTTGTTAACAGGTTTGTGATTGAAATGGGTCCTTTAGAAGGGATTGAAACACAGTAAAATAAAGATATATCAAAGATATAAATACATCATTTATTTATCCGTATACAAAGTTCGTCTGTGTATTATACACAATTAGTGGCGATAGCACTTTCATAAAGTATAACAAAGTACCTGTATATAAAATATGAATCGAAAACATGAATGAGTTCCTGTTTCACAATTGAGCTTTTCAAATATTAATTAAATAAAAATTATAATTTAGTATAAATTAATTATCATGTAAAACCTGTATAACTAACTGTAAAAGAAAGATATAACAAAGATATATATACCTACAACACATATCTTTGACTATACACAACTAATGGTGAATGCAATGAAGCCTTGCATTCGTGGTCAATGTAAACGGGTTTAAGGTTAAAAAGAAAGCTATTTTTCGGTATGTAATATGTTATATGAATTATTTTAGTTTACGAGTAGATTGGCATTCATTAAAATTCACAATTCACCCTACGACGCAAACGTTCATCACCATAGAAAATACACCTGAAGAAAACATTAATAAAGGAAAGACCTGATTAGCTGAAATGAATTAATATTTCAAACAACAGTAATTAACAAAGTTGCATTTTTACTCTTACTATATATATTTGATGCCTTTCTTAAAAGATATACGATTTGATTTCGGAAATCAACATAACGAGAAATCTTTTGTTGCATAGATTTCTGATAATTCGAGGAATGACAGACAATGGTTGCAATTTAGAAAAAACACCTAAAAATTATTTACAATTATAAAAGAATCTTTGTCCTGTAAAAATATGTGTTTGGTTTGTTGGACATTTTATTTAAAGTCGTGGGCATTGTTTTATGATTATGTTATTTAAAAAATCAAATTTAGTCTTAAATTATTTTAATACTGTGATAACTACTAACATCCGTTTCAGCTGGAAATTTTATAACTTCATCTAATATTTTTATCTCATTAGTTGCAAATATGATTTTTTTTAAAAAAGCACAGCTACGCTAAAAATCGACACAACAAGTTCTACAGGCAGTACAATAATATTTTATACGGAGGTTGTACTTTCAATGGCAGGGAAATAAATATAAAAATAAAGATCAACAAGACTCGTGTATTTTGTTTCTAAACAAAGTGTATATCATTTTTTTTGTCGGAATCAGTTGGTGTATTTTTTTAGAGGAAAGTTTCTGAACAATTCATTTATTTCTATTTCATCGACATCAACTGAATTTCATCTTGCAAGTAAAATTCCATAATAGCTTATTTATATTTATCTTGTCAGAATCCATCAAGACTTTTGAGACGAAGTTTTCCGAACAAATTATATATATTAATATCATCTGAATCTTCAGAAACACTACTTTACAGGAAGTTCAAGAACAGGTGATTTTTACTTATCTAGACTGATTGAATCAATTGACACATTAATTCAGGGGTGTTTTGCCCCATAATCATCATTTTAAAGCGTTGTCTCAGAAAATTTATTCATCACTTTGCCTTATCAATGTCAATCTTCCAAGTGTTAAGGTGGTCAATATATAAAGCTTTTTACTTTTTCTCCTTCAAATATATCATGCAAAAATATTGCAATAGGACTACAACAAAAATCACACACGGAAATTTAGGTCATAAATAGCATGCCTTCCTGATTTTATTGATATAGAATATTTCATTACTAACAACGATGTTTTTATAACAAATTACCTATGAATTCATAAGGTGGGTATTAAATCTTAACTAATCTACGACAAAAAAGAATTAATGATAAAAATATCTTGTATTTGATTCAGGTTTAAGGTGTTTGTAATTAGTTTTCTTATATATTTGATATCTTACACTATAGAATATATCACAGTTGTCGTAATATTTGCTTTGTGCCAGACTTTGGTAGCTGATATTAGAGCTGCATCAGTACTAAGGGTGTAGTACTTAAATACCAGTACTTGCCAAGTTTTGCAGTACCATTACCAGTACCAGTACTAGATTTTAGCTTGGTACTGCAGTACCAGTTCTTTTTGGGGGGACGTAAATAAGTACCAGTACAATTACTTTTATATATTCAGCCTGATATGTATTTCTTACTTGTCTTTCACTGGTGTTGTTTGTTTGTTTGTTTGTTTGTTTGTTTCATTTTACACCTTTTCCCAACAGTATTTTAGTCATATAGGCGGTCTTTCACTGGTAAATTATATGTAGAAAACGATCAGCCAGCGTTGCATCATGTAATATTCAATTGATCAATGTTGGATGGATCCAATCTCATCCTTTTAGCCTTGTTTTCACTTTCAAATCCAAAATCCATTTTCAGAATATAATAAAATCCATATCAAATGCTCTACAAGAAGTAAGACAGCTCTGACAAAATATGAGAAAATGGTGATGTGAAATACCGAAGTATTTATACGGGGCTGAATACAATACTGACACTATTGTACTCGTACATAGCTTCGAAACCTAGATACGACAAACGCCGTGTCCAATATAAGTTTGACAGCAATGTATTGTACTCAAACATGTAAAACGTAGAAATATTCTTTTGATAATCAATGAATGGGAAGCAAATCTTAAACGTACAATATTTTTGAAAATATCCACGGTAATAACTCTAAAGAGTAAATACTAGTAGTCTATTTTATGTCTATACTTATGATTTGAAAATTTCTTGCTCCATTTCAATAATTTGCTTGATTAGCGTTTTCAGAGACGATTCGATGATAAGACGTAAACTAGCAAAAGTACATTTCAGTAAAGGTGAACTTAACGCTAAAAGTCTGATAGAAACGGAAAATTCGTGAACAGGGAATTAAGAGAATCTAATAATATACCAAAACGTTCAGAAAAGTTTTCACTCAATTAAGTTTGATTGAAATTGGGTGTATATCATAATTCTCAGCAGTGTAGTACAATTCGTAACCGACTGAACAAATCGAGTTTTAATGAATTGTTTTACTACAATTTGCAAATATAAAATATTTTATTTCTTAAAGGGAGACACAGGCAAAATTTAATTTCTTCGTTTTTAATTTTTCATTCATTATTCTGTTAATGTCCACAAAATGAATGCACTAAACTGTCACAGGAACAAAACTTTTCACTTTATAAAAAATAAAATGGCGCTTTCCTATCTTGACCCACGCGGGTCAGGTTAGAGCGTTAAGATTTCACAATAGTTGTCACAGTGCACTCTAGAAACTTAAAAGAACGTGTCAAATGAATGACTTAGACATCTTTCAATTATACAATATCCGAAATATCTGTTATTGTAACTTCCAGGGTTTGTTCATGTTACATGAATTGTTTTAAAACAACTTGGTGATTCTGTCGGTGTCTAAATTTTGTTCAACATGCACATATATATTTACGCTATACAGAATTTATACAGAAATACATGCTTGGGCTTTATAAAATGTCGATATAGCGGGATTGGAGTACATTGGATCATTTTAATATTTTGTCATTAATTTGCCTGAGTATTCCTTTAAATGTCTACAGCAGAAAATACGAGTTTTGAAAACCCTTCTGTGATGTCATTTGTTTCACGTGTATTTTGGTAGACTAGATTAATGAACATTGCAGAGTATAAATGGAACAATTGGACACCACTTAGTGCTACAATGAACGGAATAACACAAAATAACTTGATTATCTCTGTTTAAGGTAGAACGCGACACTTTGTGAACTTTCGAGTATCGTCTTGAAAATTGGCATGCAAAAAAAAAATGACTATATGTCTGATTAGATTCCGTTTATTGTATGTCCAAAAGTTTTAGACAATATTTGTACACACGACGTCAAAGTTGACCATCAAAGCCCGTTTTTGAAAATGACATCGGTGCGTATCATTGGCAACTGTTATGGTAATTACAACGCCAATAGCGGATAAAATACCTTAATTTCTACAGCATTCGACGGCAATTAACTTTATTTCCCCCACCCCTTTGGATAAAAGTCACTCTATTATGGGGCGTTTGTTGTTTTGTTTGTCATTAAAAAGATCGCCCTGTGTAAAATCCTGCTAAAGCGGCATTCTTCGCCATTATGACAACTGCTGAAAATATATGGATACAATAATTAAAGGGTTCGGAATTCCGTATGTTATAGATAGACAGGTAAAAATAAGTGAAATTTGAATACGTAGATGTACTGTATATCATGCAATACGTATATGACGAATTTACTGTGATCCGCACACTCGTTATATACGGGAACTTTGTATGAAGTCCGTATTTACTAAAGTATGGATTTTTTAATTACAAGGTCAGATATTACCAAACTTTGATTTTTTTTAATTCTTGTAAATACGGAATTTCTATATAAAACAGAGAATAAAGATGTATCTCAGAATTACCCACTTTCTACACGAGGAAAGAGATAAAAGTCTGATCTGACATTTGTCAGAACAACATTTAATAGTAAAACTGAGTAAAATGTAAACTTCTCCGGTTTTATATACGTGTCAATTGCATACTGATCAAATGGCCAGTGAACAGAACATATAAAACATCGACAGATCCTCGACAGTGTCCGTAGCATGTACAGACCAAAAAAAATGACAACATATATTGAAATATCTCTATTTGTATAAAGATTAACAATGCAACACTCCTTTGTGCAGTATCTAGTTCAAGACCGTCTGGTTCGCTATACATGTATATCCGCAGACGTGCATACGCAGCGTTTCATTAAATTTCATGTTTAAAGTACTTTTTTAAAATGTTCCTGTTCAAAATAAATTCTACCATAATTTTGGTTATACAGTGAATAATGAATATTTGCAACGGTCGATTTGATAGTTATGTTTTTAATACAGCCTTTATGGTGAATCCTCAATTAATCGTTATCTTTAACATTATGATATTCTAAAATGATATACAAAACAAGAGAAAATAAATTAAAGATGTTTATTTACTTGTAGAATTGAACTTGCTACCTATGTAATCCAACACACCACAGAGCTTACGTTTCAAACATGAATGATGCTTCACGCTAATATAATTGACTCATTTTTAAATATGAACCGTATTTTTTAATTTGTCAATATTTCGCTTGTTATGTAGCATATATTTAGCATATATACTGTGTCAAATTGCTGCAATTGGTTTTTGTTTACAAGTGAAATTCTGCATTAAAAAGGTGAAATGAAATACATATCACTCACAGGATATCACTCATAGTGTGGGTAATACAAAATGTATAGCTTTGCAGAACTTCTTGTAGCCTACGTATTTATCTATCATAGAATGTCCGTAAATTTCTAAATTAACATAGAAATATATGGTTGCTTTTTGTTCCTTTTGGCATATTTCTCGATTCAAGTTAATAAATTGTATTGCATTACAATATCGAAATGTTACACTTCAGTTGAAATTGTTTGCGCAGCGTACGCGTTGCCGTTGAACATCTGGTGTCATTTTCTTTTAATTACAATTCCTTATGAAGTTATTAATTATGCTTAAAAACAAGAAGAAAATTTGCTTCTTTTTTGTATATTTTTTACAGCAAACATAAACGTCACAAAATGGAAAGGCGATAATAAATTCAAGAGATTGCACTTCGATCAAGCCGATGATAGTTAACTAGACAGTTTTTGTTACATATCTAGCAAGTTTGTACACTGCTGACATATCCTTATTGCTCAAGTAACACGATATATTGAAATGTAGCTGTATTTAGACTTTACTAGCCAGGGTTCAGTCTTTGCTTCTGTTCGGAAATATGATATTAAAACAGAATACGACAATTTCTTTATTTGTAACCGAGATTAAAAGAAGACACGCCTAGGCATATGTATTCTTACTTATTTACAAACTTTTGATATAGCAACATTATGTATTAAACACACATAAGGAAATGATGGCAGCATTATGATAATACATGTACATTTAAAAGGTAACATATACACAGACACATAAGATAATGTTTATTTAAGTCAGTAGCTTTTATCCAGGACTTCTAATTTGCTTTGGTAGTATTTCCACTTAACAAATACATTTTTATTGCGTCCTTTGCCTCGAGTTTTTAATATTTTCTCTTAGTGTTTATTGTATGAGTTTCATTTGATGAAATGTGCCTTTAATTTCATTTCCATGCACATCACCAAGTCTGTGGAAAAGTATCGTGCCTCCGTGGAAGCGTTTTATCAGTAAAGGTTTCATCGTAAGCCCGGGTAATAAAAGATTTCAGGTGACTGATTTTGACATGATCCCCGTCAATGAAATTTCAGTTGTTTTCAATGGTTTCAGTTCGGCGTCCAGTATTCTGTTTCGGGGATTTGCGCGATATATATGTCTAATCTCACAACTTCCTGGTTCTTTTCCAAATCTGCCGGGGTTGTTCCAATCGTTCTGTGATGTGTATTGTTGTAAATGTTGGCGATATCCAGTAAAATCGCGTAAAAGGGACAAACATCTTTGTACAAGAAGTAACGATATAGTCTCTCGTTATTGTTCAAGACATTTCAATATATTTATTTAAACTCGATTGCGAAACAAGTTCTTGCAACTTATATCAATCGCTTTTACACCCTCTGTCTGGAACCAAACACTACTGTTGTCATATGAAGAAACATGGCAGTGACCCGATAATGGCTCGATCCCATGTCCCTTGGTTGAGATCGAGGCAGACACCTTAACATCTAGGCCACCGCCCCTTTTACACGTTGCCGCTTAAGTTACGTTTTGAGTAGAAAAATAATAAATTTATTTCTTATTCATCGCTTTGAATTCTTTACCTTGATGTAAATAAGAATGCATGTAATACTTACAATTAATTATAACAAGCAATTATCATAGTATTGCGAGCAATCCATAAGTCCCCTACCGGTAAGAGCCCAAGCAACATTCTGAAGGGCCATTGGCCATTCACTTAGGTTCCTATTTTAAGTAAATTTGTTGACAAAGTTCTTGAAAAGTGATCACAGGAAACAGTTTTTATGTACAGACAGATAGACTGAAGGACACTCTAAAGTTATTTTTTAAACATCCCTGTTATCAAAATGTAACATTTTTTTAAATCCTATCATGATTGAAGAAGTTGGAGTAAAAATTACCAATTTCTCAAAAAAAAGTCTAAGTTCAAAAGGGGCATAATTCTGGAAATAGTCTTGCTAGAGTATTGAACACTCACAAATGTTGAGTGACAACAAGAAACATTTATATGAAGTTTGAAGTAGATACATTCAGAAAAAGAAGTTATTAAAAAAAAAAAACAATGTTTTTTTCATGAAAATTTTAAGTTCAAGGGAGGTAATTCTGATAAATTTTGTGCTAGAGTTGTAAACCTTGTCACATATGATGTGGTTGATGACAATCAACTTATATTTAAAGTTTGAAGAAAATACCTTAAGAAATAAAGAACTTATAGTGAAAAAACTTAAAAACTAGAATCAGAAATCTTGAAATTCAGTCTATTTTGTTGCCATAGCAACCAGAATTTTCAACATAGGAAGATAAAAAAGAATGTGCATAATTTCCATACTGCCATCTACCCATATGTCAAGTTTCATAAACATATTTTCAGTACTTTTTGTGTTATCACTGGATCCAGGTTATGTGTAAAATTTGCCATATTTTCAGTCTATTTGTTGCCATAGCAACCAGAATTTTCAACATAGGAAGAAAAGAAAAAGACGTGCATAATCTCCATACTGCCATATATCCATATAACAAAGTTTCATAAAAATATTTTCAGTACTTTTTGCGTTATCGCGGGATCCAGGTTATGTGTAAAATTTGCCATATTTTCAGTCTATTTGTTGCCATAGCAACCAGAATTTTCAACATAGGAAGAAAAGAAAAAGACGTGCATAATCTCCATACTGCCATCTATCCATATATCAAGTTTCATTAAAATATTTTCAGTACTTTTTGCGTTATCGCGGAATCCAGTTTTGTGGACGGACGGACTGACGGACGGACGGAGAGACGGACGGACAGACGGACAGACGGACGGAGGGTAAACCTAAAGTCCCCTCCGGTAAACCGGTAGGGGACTAATAAATAAAATATATTCATAGAGTTTATTAAAGCATCCAACATATAACAAACTGCTAGAATGTCAATTAAGCATGGTCTTTTCTAATTTTACAATCGCAAACACTATACATACCTCTGTCAGTAATCTGCTTAGCAGCTGATCTTTTCAAAGTGTTTAGAATTATGTGAAACGCTCGAGCTACCTCATCACCAGTGTTGTTCTTCAAAGGCTGCAACCATTAGATACTTGGAGAATGTATCTATGACCAGAAATATCGCTGAGAAACATATTAATATCGATAAAATCAGCCATCAATTAATGGTACATTCCAGCGCTTGCTATATAATTTCGTTGCAAACGAATCGAAATAGTTTGTTCAAACTGTAAGACTTGATCATGCAGAAATATTCATATTCGTTGAATGCCGTTGTTAAACTGTCGTCCTAATAATTTTCAGCACTTTATGCAGTGTCTGCGCTCCAGCAAAGCCGGCAAGATGTTATGTATCGTAAGATATTATTTTTGAGTACACCCAAGGAGCCATGATTATTGTCCCATATATTCCAACTTGAAGACACTTAGCCTTATGGAAACGAGTTTTTATTCATTAGAGTGTTTTCATCATCATTGCCTTCATTATCACTTTCTTCTTCTTCACTTTGTGCATCATAATAAATTTTGAAATTCAGTTATATATTTTTTCAACACCTTTTTACTAATGAAGTGATATAAAAACATTTTGAAATAAATTGATCAATCTGAAAAATATAATGTTTTTCTGTAGTTCATTGTTCCGAAGTGGCAATATAAAATTGTCAATCAGCAATCTATAATTGCGGACAAGCTCGTTTCAAAAGTTGTACGTATGCTTCGTTATCTTAGACAGAATCATCATCATTATTTTGTCTATTTTTAATATTGACTGCAACATCATACTGGTATGACACTGGGCCGTTTTATCAACGTTGTATGGTACGTTGAAAGTTTTAAAAGAAATGTGGCATCCTTCTTAATAACATAACAACTCTTAGAGAAACTACTGTCGATTTTGAAAGAAATATGGTCGTATCGTAATAGGCCATGATGGCCTTTGTTGCGGGTCTTAGCACAATTTTGAATACGAGAGCTAATTATTATTAATTAATAAGTCAAATATAATTCACTAGTTACACATTGAAACAGGAATGTATGGAGAAAATTAATTTGTAAAATAAATAATATATGAAATCATGACTAACACTCATAAACGCAGCAGATGTAAGTAAGACACTCTGTACAAACAAAGCTATTTGCATGTGTTTGTTGAATTTCCTAAAGAAACAAAAACATTTTTTTCATATATGTTGTTTATAAGGACTACTTTTAAGGCAACAATAACAACAGCAACAATGACAGTGTATGCATTACTTTTTGTTGCTACTAGTCTGTTGATAGTAAACTGATAAAACTAGGATTAGATATTTCACATAACACGTGGACTTGTCACTCTTTATTCAAGTAAGTATAAAAAGGGTTCATATTTTCATATGCAGCCAATGGTTCAATCTTTCACAAGTTCCAACAAGACATTGGATGCTTCTATATTTTACTCATGTCACTACTTCAAATGAATGGCGTCATTGGCTAGGTTGCACAGACGCAAAACGGGTTATAATATGGTGAATATCAGGTGGGCGGGCGGTCAGGCGGGCGCGGGCGTTGTTTGGTATACAGCGTTAACACGTGGTCCCGTACCTTGGGATTCAATTTCAGGTATGTCGCTCATCCATTTCAGGTTTACCGACTTAAGTAAATTTTAGACATTAATGATCAATGGTAGGAAATATTGGTTATAGTTTTCTCAGAAATTACTTATTACAGCCTCTTGATATTTAGTATACAGCATTTACACGTGGTCCCATTCCATGGAATTCGATTTAAGTCTGTCGTTTATTTACTTCATGTTAACCGACTTACTTAAATTTTCGACATTAATGGTAAATGGTAGAAAATGTTCGTTACATCACAACCTCGTGATATTTGGTATACAATATTAACACAGGATGTCGTATTGTTGGATTCGATTTTAGGTTGGTTGTTTCATTACAGACATCAAAAATTGAATCCCCTTTTACTAGTAATAGTTGAATATTGAAACAATTTAAATGCAACCTGGCAATTCTGTCTTTGACCTATTTTTTACATGGTCATTATTGTACAGGATTCTGAAACGTGTCATTATTTCTTAAGCATGTTTTACAAAGAGCATGAACATAGAAGACTACCGGAAAAATATACAAAAGATCTTCTCAAATGTCTTATATTCCTAATCAAATAAAATTGATAGAAGAGAAATTTTATATACACTACTCAAGTACCAATAGTACTTTTGAATGTATCTTGTAAAATTATATTTATATCTGTTCTTTTGTATGACATGGTGATTTATAAACAGCATTAAGGAATTTGTTACCACTTGTAATGTGTTTTCGAGTTGATTTGGTTTGATTGTAATGAAATTGTGTTTTAAACGGATATGGTGAATTTGTGAAACACTCATTTCAGCCCCTAAAATCTTTGCAAATAACTGATTTTGCTTAAATAGTGAGTATGTGACCCAGTTAAAGCTTAGCACCGTCGTTGTTTACTTCACATCAGGCTTCATATGACGGCTTGTGGAATGGTATTCCAGCTGTCGACAAGGGCGGCACCAAGCTCCTGGGTGTTTCTTGGCTGGACCGGACGGGCTGAAAAATACGAACATGAAGCTCATTCCATTCATACTCAATGACAAGAAGACCCGATGAATGGTCCGGCCAGTCCAAACGAGTAATTTCCGGTCTTTCTAAGTACTCTTGGACGACATTGGCTGTAATGGGGCGGGCATTATTATCTGTCAAATCCTTACCTGAGTATTCCATTTCGATACCGTTGGGCAGTCAATGTTGGTCTGTCAAAGACTTTAGATCAGTACGTCCGTCCCAGTTGATTGCACCCCAGATCAATATTGATCCGTCGATATTCTTTAATGTTTGCTGTATGGAACCGTTCCCCTGACCTCTGCCATACTCTATCACGCCTCTCTATGTAGTCAAGACACTACCTTGACTGGTTGGTGAAGAGAACAGGCCGCTAGTCCATCCTACTCCAACTAACATGGTCCATGGCCTAATCATACCGAAACCGGCAGTGGTCTCTAGACAGTGAGATCAGTAAACATGGTCTTCTTGATCGCAGACTACTTTCATGAACATATGTCGTATAGTTTGTGTTAGCACAGACACCCATTGAGCATTTTGAAGATCAGAACGAAGTTGGGTTGCAGTTAAAAATCGGGTTCTTTATGTTGTTTCAGTGAAATACAAGCGTGCACAGTACCGGAAACCAACTTATTGACGTCACGTCGTAAATGACGTCACGTTGTCTTTGCCCTGCCCTGTTTTTGTTTGGGGTCCGCCTGGGCTCCTTGCCACTGGTTCTTGTTGCCTGGTCATATGGGGGTTGCGTTCATTGAACGCCGCCTTTCCTTGTTGATCTTGTTTATCATAATTGTATGCTTTTTGGCGTACTTTCATTTAGCATTAGGTTAAAACATCTTCGAAACGTTATTTTGCCTAAAATAATAAGAATATTTGTATAGTTCAGTGTAAGATTGGAATATATTTCACCGAGTGAGCACCAAAAGGTATATTTCACGAGTGGCGCAGTTTTTGTTGCATAAACAGATGACATAAATAAATCCCATACATGCAATGTTCATATTTGTCAATAAGCATCTGATAATTTTGTCTCTATACTTTCAAAGCATTCAGATGATAACATTTACATAGAAAAAGTACATTTAAAGCTCGAACTCAAGAAAATATGTGATAATGGACTCAATTATTTAAAACAAGAGCACATTAATGGCTTGAATAATTATTCAGAAAACGTATTTAAATATAGCTGAGGTATAAACTTTAACACATTGAAGTAAAGTATAAATTTATCAAGGTCTTATTTTGTTGTAATTTATTTGTTCAATACTTATGAGCAGTTTTTGATGTTAGTAATATTAAAAAAAAAAATTTACCACTTGCAACCATGTTTCATGTTATACAAACAGCAAACGGAATGCTATCAACGCGAATTGTCATTGTTCCAACATAAAAACAATAAGACAAATTTGATTTTCACGATTTATTTAAGCTTTGGCGAAATATTTGTCAATGGCTGGTGAAAAAGAAATATCAAAACAAATTTAAGTATATGTTTCATGTATGCCCCGACATCGGCCACATACTGTTATGATAGAATATGCCTTGCGCAAATTCAATTATTTGATACTTTTAATTTTGTGAAACGTAAATCATGCTTCAAATAATATAAATTGCAGATTTATGCTACATATAATGAAAATGAACTTCACTACATGTCATATCAACGTCAGTGCCGTTAAGGGAAGCTGATGCTCAACGGTGTCTTTATTAGTTGTAACCTCTTCAAAAGGTTATAAGTATCATACAAGAATGTTGTTTCCAGCCATGACGAAAAGCTCCCACATTGTAATAGCCTGAAAAATTCAATAAACTTTCGGCAGCAAATAGCATATGTTTAAAGGGATAGAGGTCGTGAATATTACTGAGTAAAGCTAGAATTAAGTTGAAATAATTTGAAGATTTACATGCTACCTTGGTCGAAGTTTTTATCTGAAAGAGACTGCTACCTGATGTTGTAGTTAATGCTAAATGAGGGTCCATCCGCCCTTTCGGGCACAAAATGCAGCTTTCGCTGTCGAGTACGGACCCCGAACATGTCACCAGTCATGCCCTTAAAAAGTTAATTTTGAAGCACAAAGTTGTGATAATTTACCTCTATGCAATTTCCACGGAGTATTAGCCAAAGATATGAATTGAATTTTGAGCCAAAAGGTCACTGTACGGCGGTAAATGAGAACCTAAATGTACAGTAACCTGTGACAATATGAAAGGTAAGCCCAGAAAAGGACTGTTGATGCCAGCAAAAGGCCTGCCGTTCAAGCCGTCTAATCGTGCTAGGGGCTCACGCACCCAAGCAAACCGTCCTCGTCGACCCAAGCGCCTACTTTGTAGGGCCACTCCCCTCGGCATTAGTCAGGACATCGGCAGCTTGTCCGCAGCACAAGTTCCGATCTTTTTTCGCCGTCCCCAGTCTTCAAATCTTCTGGATATTCCGATCCGAACCGCATACATATGTCAGACATGTTTTCTTGCATATTCTACCATATTCCATCATGTTTTAAATTCTTTATCTTTAATTTCAATGGAGATTTATATTAATACAACCGTAACTACTTTCTTACAACAGCGTATGAATAACAGCTTCATTAACGGTAAAATGTCGTCATCCTGAGCGTGCCATTGTACAACACGCGACTCATCTGGCACCCCCATGCCAGATGAGATTTCCGGCATGGGTAAAACTCACGGAAACGCCAGTCTGATATGCAAGAAATAAATTTCCGTTGAAAATAAAGATAAAGAATTCAAATTATAATGGAATATTGTAGAATATTCAAAAAAAATATCTGACATCTGTTGCAGTTCGGATCGGAATATCGTCCCTCGGTAACCCGCCTACGGGCGGGTCACCTCCGGACGGATATTCCGGTCCAAACCGTAACATATGACAGATTTTATTAATCTAAAGCGGCCGTCAGCTTTTCTAAATGATAAATACGTAATTTTCAGATAAGTCGTTCTATATTTTTAAGATGTAAAATGAAATTTGCGGACAATTAAATACATTAACAACAAGGATACATTCGATACCTCTTATCTACCGGTCCACTCTATGTAACGTTTGTAAAGCGGGCAATTCGTTTGCTGATCTTCTATTTTTAGAAACGAACGTCACTGACGCGTTATAAAAAGTTCACGGTGCCCTGTTTGAATCAAAGGGTCGCAAGCTGTGTGGTATTTTCTGATCTTTGCAATCTAAATCGTACTGTTTATCTGTATGTATTTCCTGTATAAGTTTATTTTATATACTATAATTCATCTTACAGAGCACCGAGTTGCAGCGACTGTGTTTAGTTTTTTTTACTATAACAGTTAGATTTTGATTTAAATTTGATGCAAACGGAATTTTCTAGAGTTGCGTCAAAATCATTTATGTTCATTTTTTTTACAGTCACACTTTATCATTGCAAAACGTGGCTACTTCCTGTAAAAGACACTTACAAAAAAGTAGTTGCCTCGACTGTGATATGAACTTCAGACCTCTCACACCCTTGACGAGCGAGTTAACCCTGTCCCACGGGAAATTATACGAAATATGCCTGAGTAAAATCAAATAATTCTAAATTTAAAATTTCAATTTCGGGTTTGTTATTCTTATAAATTTCGAGATATTTTGTTCACGATAAACCTGTTAAACAGTCCGACATGTATATAATCTACTGATCGACTAGTCTGGAGTTCCTTCCCGTTATACTACGTTATACACTTTCCGTAGTAAATGTAGGCGGGGAACCAGACAACTGCTCGATTTGTGAAATACGCTCTGATGTATTCGGTAATCGACATCGCTAAATAGCATTTTCATTGATTAAAATGATATTCATCCGCGTAAATGTTAGTGTGCATTTATTGACAATTCTATTATCCAACCTACTTTTAAACTTTGAATGCGTTGTAATTTGTTGGATATTGTAACGAAATAAAAATATTTCTTTCTTTGACATTGCTAGTTTTAAGCTGTTTTGAGAACTACTTTTTTGTTAGGTTTGTCGTGAAATTTTGTGCCAGAGATTGAATTACAACATTGTATTTCCTGATCTGCGATCAGAAAATACGTAAAGTACTTAGCAGCGATATGATGCATTTTTCCGATATAAGAATTACTGAATAATGTAACATACTAAGTCATTCCATTCAAATACAGTAGTTTATGCGTCTTTAATGCCCTTCAAAACTTATTTTACTTAGTAACTTTGAGGACCAAACATTTTGGTAACTTAAGCATAATTTTATTGTTTTGTACGGCACAATCTACGAATTATATACATGTAATTGCATCGTGATATAATAGCACACAGGAAACAAAACCATGCAATAACATTGAACTATAAATTTTCTTATCAATCACGATTTGATATTAAGCATAGATTTAAATAATCATAAAAAAACGCAGCCAAAACGCACGATTGACATTATCAAATTTTCGATCCGAAATAAAACTATTAGCAATTTTATATCTTTTGTTAAAAAGATAATTAAACAACAATTTTTAGTAAATAAAAAAATGAAAAGCACGACAATCCTCCCTTACACTTCATAATCTACACGCATGCTTTAATTGTTTGAAGGTTTCAACGTGACGAGGTCCTTGGATGGGACATATTGATGATTAGCCGAACACTCCATTATCCTTGCTGGAAGCGACAGCGATTAACATTTGCAACCAGATGGCCGCCAAGCCTTTCTATTATTTTTACATTTTTATCATATTATGATTAAAATGACAATAGACAACTTCTAAAAATGGGAGATTGCTATATTTATGTATCATATTCAGTCGGATAAAAACACGTCAGCTGTAGGTTTTAATTGATGTTTAATAATGCTGAAATCAAGTCTCAACTTATATTCCAAATGGAATCTCCTTTTACATCTTTTGAATTACGTTTTTGATTATCTACGCACTGAAAGTAATGAAATCATTAAAAATATATATATTTCTCTTACACTTTCTTTGTATTTATATATAGATATTAAATTATAAAGATAAAATAAAACGTTTCAGAACACAAGATATTTTTTATCTCATTTTATAATGATATTAAAACGATATTGAAAAAAACAATGATAATAATTATGAAGCAAAACATATGTCATTAAAACAATAAAGCATGACAAAAAGAAATTAAATAAAGACATTTAATTTTTAAATGATTGCACTGGGAATATGTGCTTCTATGTGTTAAAAGTCAGTAAAGAAAGCTATTATAATGTAAAATACATCAATACAATTGCAAACACAATCAAGGCTTTTCCTCATTTAAATTTATAGTTAAAACATGCATAATTTTGTTATGAGATTTTGGTTCTTAAACATCAATTCATGCTTTATTAACAAATATTTACTTGTGAAAAAAAATGTGATAATTGTGATAAAAGTGTAATGCAAACAAAGAATTTTGACTACTATTTGACATACTGAATCTAAATAACTGTACTTTTTGCCAAAACGCAACAGAAGAAACAAAGAAACAATCGGTGCAGGTGATTTGCCAATTTTGTGCACTCAAAACATTTTTATATGTTATGCTTTTAGAATCAATAAAAGCCAATGGATTCATTTTTTGATTTTTTCTTAACTGATGATCGCTTGAACGTCCTGTCTCATACATCTGATATAATATCAACAGTAACATAATTGTTACGACATAAGTGCTTATTTAGTGGTTGTAACAGTGGTCGTCTAGACAAAAATATGTCAAATGAAATAAGTTAAATGTTGATGCTGCACATCAAAGACGCCGCTAAATTATGTGAACAGTCAAAGGTAATGCACAAAATCAGCTATGAAAATCGTTCTCTATTACAGTTGAATATCCGAAGCACTAGTCAATTTTATCTCCATGTTCTTGCTTTGTGCTCGTTGTTTGATAACTACGTAGCATATTTTTGTGTAATGCATAAATTCACAAAGAAATGCCTTGTCTGAAATTCTGAAATGTTCGTCTGTTGCGACAAAGATTGAAAGGTCTTGTCGAAGCAAAATAAATTGGATAACAAGTAAAATTGAAATGATTAGTATATTTAAAATAATTTAAGACTGGTATACTTAAAATAAATTTAAAGCAAAGACAAAGGTAAAAAATATCTTAGTTGCCCGTGAATTTGTCAGTTTAAATATTGGTTTAAATATTGGTGCAAATCGCATTATGTTCGAATGACTTGAGGACGAACTGTTATTTTACAAAAAGCAAAAATATGTCTGTAAATCAAATAATAGCTTTATGAATAAATTGTCAAATATAATTGTTTGTTAGTAACGTATTGTTTTCCTATTTCTAAAAGATTAAGCTACTTGATTAAACCCAAGATTGCATATTTGCCTCACGGGTCTCTGAGCTAAGCGTATTTTCTTTACGATTGATAGTAGGCGTTTAATTCCTTGAAGCTCAATAACATGTTGTACATTAGAAAAGCTATTTTTATTAGAAAATTTGAAAACAGTGTGATTTTGTTAAAACAAAAACAAAGATACACAAAATCAAGTCTAAAATTTTCCCCACTGCTGTATAGACGAACACATATCTACTAAACGCCGCGTGCATCGCGGCGACTTATAACTTCCGAAAGAGAAAAAATTGCCCTGCTGTTTCTGATCCTCAAAATGTATTCAATTTGTTTCAAACCTATACTTACCTTAAAATAGTATACCCTATCGTGAAATTTACTTAGATTTTAACAAATTTCTGTGATTAAAAAACTTTACTCAATGATGAGCATAGTATATCTTGAAGTGCCATGAACAAATTTGTGTATAGGTGCTAACACCCTTTAATGAATATTAACTAATCCCTAAGATTCCAAACCAATACAACAATAACAACAACAATATTACAGACTGACTAACAATGAAAAACAAACAACAACAAACAGGAAGTATCTTTTACAAAAGATACCCGACTTTAGTAAAACCGGTTAACTTGCGTATGTTAGTTCTTACTTTTCTTTTCAAAGTCATATGAAATGTATGAATGAAAGATCTGAATGCAGTGTAAAACGTTTTGTGGGAGAAAGTTTTATGAAAGAGAACTTTGATAACTAAGCAATTTAGCTAGAAAGTTATAAAATTATATTTTATAGTGACAAGAACTATCGCGTCATTTTAGTTTAGAACTATCTTAGAATGACAAAAACTATACCTTACATTTTAATTTAGAATGGCCAATGAGATTCCTTAATTTCATTTTGTAATCTTATAATTACTAAAACTATTCTTATATTCAGTCCTTCCCTGTAAAAATTCAGGAAATTAAATTGATTTAAGACCGGCCTAATACCATACAAAAATACAGAACTGCGTTTGGACTTGCTGTATGTTACAGATCTATTCTGTTAAATATTTATGATGTGATTCTGAATATAGAAAGAGATTTTAGTCTATAATTCAAACCATTTTAAGGAAACAACAGGATATTGCAGTCAGTCTTTTTTTCAAAACATGCTATTGCAAATTTATAAATAAATGTGATTGTTATAGATACGTATTTCTAGACACATTTTCTTTACGTATGAATTGCAACAGCTGTGCTACATTAAAAGAGAAAACTGTAGTTACGGATCGGATAATATAGATCGGACACGCGCTATAATTGCATTTAAGTGGTTCAAGTGTGAAACAGGTTTGACAATACTCTACCCGGGCGGTCTTAGCAGAATTAAAATGGATCAAGAACCTACAAACGCCTTTCCCACTTGGCCTAAATGACAATATTTTTCAACAAGGTAACATCTCTAAAGATCCAAACATTGATATATTTTCTATTCTGAATATTCGTAAACGTAAATCCCGATCTCACGGAGTACGTAGAAATGGCAACATCAAACGTAAATCTAAAATTACCCTGTCTGTCACCGACTTAAAAAACTCTGGTAAACATGCAATGTTAGCACGTCTTACTTCCCTTTCACTATCATCTCTGAAAATCTTAGACGCGGAGGCAGATAATATAGTTATTCAAACAGATCCTTTATATACAGCAGCTAATCTTATTCAAAGTTATACTCAGCACGTCTTAAGACCTCATATCGACAACACTTCTGACCACAACAGGCATTTCCTAAAAGTAACCTTTCTTAATAAAGGTATCGATTTCATCGATTTACCTAGTACTTTACGTGATAAACGTGTCACTAATTCAGTTCCTTTATACTTCAAAAACTCCGAGATACCAATTATTTGCTATAAATATAAGAAACCTGTTAGAAATATCATATTTAATTACAACAAAGTGGTTTCTGACTTAGATATTCAGTCTAATACTCCAACAACTTGAGACTACAATACTTCTAAATTCTGTAATTCAGATTTTGGCCATATAATCACTGGTAATTTTGATATAATTGCAGACAAAAGAATTCGTAACTTATTCTTGAAAGGACCTAAATACAGAATTCCTTCTGAGATTGATTTTAATGCTTGTCGTGGTCAGATTGCTGAATCTATAGAGGATTTTTCGGTCAAATGGTGTCGCCGTGAAAATGCAGATAGTAATGCTCTAGTTACATGGAAACGTAAAATCTTTAAAATTATTGATTCACGTATTAATTTTTTATCGTGGAAATGAACATCTTTTGCCACCTAAACCAAGACTTACTTTTAAGACATCTGAAAAAAGATATTCTAGCTTTTCATTCAAAATTTGTTTTGGTGCCAGCGGACAAGGCGGCTAATAAAATTATAATTGTTTGACGAATCCATTACATTAACGTTTTGCATAAGGAACTAAATAGCACTAATGCGTATTCTAAAACCTCTGCCTCCGAAAAAGACATTGTAAACAATCATATTACTAATATTTCCAATCATAAAGTACAAATTAATTAAAAAGAACTCAAACTTCCTATTATGTATTGGATTCCTAAATTACATAAAAAAAACTTACAAAGCCAGATTTATTGCTAATTCTACTTCTTGCACTACAAGTAAACTTTCTATTTTATTGACGTCTTGTTTGACTGCCATTAAAACACATGTAATTAGATATTGTGATAAAGTCTATGAAAACACAGGCAAACATCTCTTTTGGTCAATTAAAAATTCTGGTGAAATCTTGGATAAATTCAAAATTAATAACTTTCAAGCTCCAACTGTCAGTACATACGATTTTTCTACACTTTATACAACTTTGCCACATAAATTAATCAATGATAAACTAATTTCCCTAATTCAGAAAACTTTTGCACGGGAAAAAGTTACCTTTCTAGCATGTAATTCTAACAAAGCTTTTTTTACTAACGATATTGTTAAACATTATACTATGTGGACCTGTGACGAAGTTTGTAGAGCACTCTCTTTTTCTTTTAGACAACATTTATGTCAGGTTTGGTAATACCCTATTTAAACAGATCATAGGAATTCCTATGGGTACTAATTGTGCACCCCTGGTCGCCGATTGGTTTTTGTACTGCTACGAAAGAGACTTTATGTTGAGTCTCTCTGAAGAGAAACAACAAGATGTTATAGTCGCATTTAATAATACTTCCATATACCTTGATGATATTTTTAATTTAGAAAATCCTTATTTTGATCAAATGGTGTCTGACATTTATCCGCTTGAACTACAACTTAATAAAACGAACTCTTGACATTTTAGTACATCATTTTTGGATCTTCATATTACTATCAACAACAATTCTATTCACACGAAAATTTATGATAAAAGAGATGACTTTGACTTTTTGTATAGTTAATTATCCACATTTGGATGGAGACGTACCCCATTCAACATCTTACGGGGTTTATGTTTCTCAGTTAATTAGATTCGCTAGAGCTTGTAGCAACGTAAAGGATTTCAACGAGCGGAATATTTTTATTACCAGCAAGCTTCTAAAACAGGGCTACCGCTATCATAAATTACGGAAATATTTTACTAAATTTTACAATCGTAACTTTGAGTTAATTTGGGTTTACTTTTATATGTTTCTACATGATCATTTTAGTGTTTTACTTATTTAACCTTTTGTAACCATGACAACTGTTAGAATTTCACTTGGCGGGGATTCATTTTATTTACACTGTCTCGTTTATAGGAACATGGTGGGGCTAAGAGCGAGATTTGGTGCACCATTAACCGGTTTAAACTCCCCAGCATTCATTATTATGCTGCTGACCGTTCCAAGGCGGCGCCCCACTGTGTTCCTCAGATGTATGTCTATGTTGTTTCATACTGTTTTGGTGACACTTGCTTGTGTCCCTTGTTGTTTTCTCGTCTACGGTAAGTATCTTCCCCATTGCCTCTAGTTTTTATTTCTTTGATTACCCCCCCCCCCCTTTCCCCCGGTCTCCTTCCCCTTTGTATTCCTATTATTATTTTCTTTGAATTCCTAATCAGTTACAAATTATTTATCATTTAATGATTAACGTGTCGTTGCCCTGTCCTTTTTTATGTTTGGGGTCCGCCTTGGCTCCTTGCCATTGGTTCTTGTTGCTGGGTCATATGGGGGTTGCGTTCATTGAACGCCGCCTTTCCTTGTTGATCTTGTTTATCATATTTCAATAAAATTGCCTTTTATATACTAACACCAGGGTTAAATAGGACAAATATAAGCAAGAACTAGTGCTCCCGGTTCCATTTACAATAGTACATTTTGCTATATTAAGAGCCCATGTTTTTTTTCTAGCGCTAATATTTTCTTTACATTTGGTCAATAAAAGCTGTTTCAAAGGTTCATGTAAGTTTATGTTAGATTTATCTGTGGCTCGTGTGAAGGATTCACGGGTGTTTATTCTTTAATTCTAAAAGTGATGTTGTTTTTTAGCGTTATCATAAGCTTAAATTCATTTTTTTCATAAAGGTCTCATGTAAGAATAATTCATGGTTCGGGTAACCTTTATTTGTAGGTTAAAGTAAATGCCTCTAGGAAACACAATACACCCATAAAAACACTTTTGATATGAACTACGTAAATAACCGAGGTATATCGAGTGAAAAAATACGAGTTGTTTCCTTTATCTTCGAGTAAAATCAATATCGTTTTTTAAACCGCTAGTTTGTTGTGATTAAAATGTCCGATTTTAAAAACTAGTTCATTAATGGAAAGCTTGGGATCTTAGCTTTGTCACAGTATATTCTTTAATACTTCTTTTGACACCAAAGTATATGAATTATCTGTTAAACCTACCATAATTATGTCAGACCATTTTACATACGATTTATACAATGAGAAAATCGCATTTTATTTCGACATCTTAAAAACTTAAAGAGTTTTTAATTCAAACAATGCTCCATATGTTGTGCATTTACTTGTATCATCAACAAGGACTCTGACTAAAAATATTGACTACGACCTTTCTTAAAAACATTTTTTATCAGACAATTATAGATCATCTAGATTAATTACATCAATACCGAGTACCGACGTTCAAATGTCATCTGAGGTAGGTAAATAAACAACACCAGTCTATCAGAACGTTATTTATTGATTAAATATTTGATTACTTTTCTTGGTTTGAATCATTTCAACTTTAAAAAGAATAAAATAACAACCAAACAATTGTAGCAAGTACATCTTTTCAAATACTTTTTCCTGGTATGTTCTTTAAAATATTTCTGAAAGAGAAGAAATGCATTATATTCACTGAATCATGGTGCACAACCGTCTCCGAAAAGATCTTTTAAAGACACTTTATGATTTTATTTTCATATTAAATATTATCTTCTTCTATTGAGTTCGGTTTACATTTAATCAACAATATTACTTAGCTGTCGATACAATATGATATACATGAACAAATAATGAATCACATTGACAGTGTTCTTTATCATTTTATAGAATATAAGACGCTGGACCTTATACATCAACTCGGACAAAAAACGTTACAATAAACAATTTTCTAGTTATCAAAGGAAATGATATTTATTTTTACTGTCATGATAATTAACCGTTCACTTATTTTCAACATCGGAAGCTCATAACTAAAACTGCAAAACAGTAATCTGAGATCCCAGGATTTCTATCCTTGGTCTTAGTCTACAAATGATTACAGTGTAACACAATAAAGTTACAGTAATATTGTAACGCTACAGAATATCTCCTTTAAATCAATTGTCATGTCAACACTTGAAAAAAAGAATTATTATAACGATTTTACTCACTGAGTGTCATTTCGCACACATATGCAAGGTATTTTTCACACTGTGTTGGATACCATTCTCCCCAATCTCCATCGTAATATACACAATCCCTTTCATCATCATTTTTTATTATAAATTGCATCGCCTGCTAAGGAGCGGTCATACGTTGCTCCTGAATAATCCCACACAAATGTATTTTCTTTTTTTATGTCGCTTAATCCCATCCAAACATCTGAAAAATGATATTTTATTGTCCAATGTACAATATTTTATTGTCCCAATGTACAATTTTGTTCTTAAGATATCAAACGTTCCAAAATTACGTTGTACCCCCTATTTTTATGTAAAACAAGAAACATTTATAGACTGTAAAATCTCATGTCGAACCGAAAAAAGAGCTTTAAAAAGAGGATAATTCATTTGCACCGACTGACATTTATATTTTTTATAATATGTTTGTGATAATAGCTCAACCTTTCTACAAAAAGTGGAACACTTATAAAGAAGAGTTATAACAATAAAAGGGTGGGGTTCCCATTCCTGACTGCATTTCTCTTCAAGGACATCTGTCTGGCTATATATCCGATTATAATGCTTATGTGTACAGTTAGTCATAGGTCCATCGGTAGAAAGCGCAGTTTGTATTTTTAGGTGATGCACTAAAATTTCAATTTACAAATTATGACGTTTTTTTTTTTGTTGTTAACAATTATTTATATAAGAGATGCACTGAAAAGACCTGTGTGCTCAAAAAGATTTCAATGTTTGTCTCTTTATCTATGTTAGAAGATATATTTAACTTAATGAAAAAAGTATATCTGTAACTGAAATAAAGTTGATATATTAATCACAAAAAGAAAAACGGATAAAAGCACGGACTAAGATTACCGTATTACCATATCCCTCGCAATCTTTTCTGTGAGGAAAAACGTGTAATTTTTTTTCAAATTTATTTACATTTCTTCATACAATTTTCTATAGATACAAGCATATGGACTGGAAGGTTTTTCATATGGCATAAAAATATAAATCTGATTTTTCTAGAAAGGTATATAATTAAATACAGCACGTCTTTCATGTTACTGTAAAGGTGATAGTTTTTGTGACGATTATATTTTGGCTAGTATGCATTGTTGATTGTAAGCTGACACTGTTGTTGTTATAACTTTTTGCCTTTTAAACTGTCAAACAAGTAGATTTCAACAATATATACTTGATATAGTAATATCTCTTCCCCATAGATTTCTGTATATAATATAATGTATACATTATTTATGTCACTGAAGTATACAAATATTCATAAACGTATGAATTATACATTTTTATGCTCCCCGGAAATGTTTGGGGGACATATAGTCGCCTGGTTGTCCGTCCGTCCGTTCGTCTGAACGTACGTCCGGAATTCGTGTCCGGCCCATAACTTTGTTATTTTAATTCGGATTTTAAAACTAATTCACAGAAATAATCACCATATTGAAAAGGCGTGTTGCGAGCAACATTTGGGTCGCTAGATTGAAGGTCAAGGTCACAGCATGACTTTGCAGCAAAATCGTGTCCGCCCAAAGCTTCGTTATCTTAACTCGGATTTAACAACTATTTCACAGAAATGATCACCATATTGAGACGACGTGTTGTGCTCAACATTTGGGTCGCTACCATGAAGATCAAGGTCACAGCATGACCGTGCAGCAAAATTGTGTCCGGCGCATAACTTCGTTAATTGAAGTCGGATTTTACATCTATTTTACAGAAATGATCACGATATTGAGACGATGTGTTGTGCGCAATATTTTGGTCGCTACCTTGATGGTCAATGTCATAACATGACCTTTAAGCAAAATTGTTTCCGGCCAATAACTTTGTTATTTGAAGTCGGATTTTACAACTATTTCACAAAAATGATCACCATATTGAAACGACGTGTGGCGCGCAAGTCGGTATATAGATCTTATTGAGTAGAAGTGCAGTGCAAAGAACAATGACTCTGCCTTGCTTAAGTTTGGAATTATCACAATTTGAACTTTGTCTTGGACATAACTATCAAACTACATAGATTACTTTTCTCTGTCAAAAACCTAGTCGGGATGCATCACCCGGTTCAACCGGCTCTTGTTTGTAAATAAACTGAGATTATTTTATTTGTAAGAGTTTTCACTACATAACACATGAATTTAGAGGTCTTTCGTTGATAGCAAAAGGTATGTTTGGTCTTCAAGCCCTTCTAAATAAAATGTTTGATCATAGTCACACATGTACGGCGCTTAGATAGTTCCATATTGTAATAAGTCAAAGGCCATCTCCAAGACCCCCTTAAAAAATTAAACAAAATTTACATGAAAGAAATTTTCTAAAGCATAATAAATATAATTGAATTATCACATATCAAAGCACAGAAGGCGCTAATTTGTTTGGGTCTCAGAATGTCAGAAAGGTGACAGTTATGGGATTATAAACCAATTTATTTTTTGTATAGTGGAACAAATGATGTTTCCAGTGTTATATCTGTAGTAAATTTGCTATAAGGCTAATTGCAACACTGATATTCAATTAAATTGGCTCATTCGACAATCTTTAAGCAGTGATTTCCCTTTTATATTCGGGGTTAGTGTACTTATAAAGAGAAGTAACCGCTTCGAGGCGTTCGGACTACTTTCGGATTTCGTAAATAAGCATGCCAGGGTCTGAAATGTCGCAACCATTATCTGTTTGGTCTGACGACCCAAGCAAAGAATAAATATATATTATTCATTTATAACGAGGTATGCAACTCCTCACTGACTGTTCCCTGAAAATATGCACTTGTGCAGCTACAATCTGCATAATTTCATCATGTTTACGCAAAGTTTGAAAAAAAATATTGACAGAAAAAAAGACTGTTTTTAAAATGATCTTAGGCTTTTCAAAGAATGTTAATATCAAATCGTTCGAAAGATTCCTTTGGAAAAAATCAGATTGCATTGTTTGTAAAAATGCCAAATTGGAGCTACAGATGTTTGAAGATTCCTAAACGGAGCAATCAGATTTCAAAAATGAAACTTGATAGCAAACATTTGCAACCTTTTTTTTTTTTATTAGTCAAAATCCAAAATTCGAACGTACATGTGTAGTTTGTATGAAAACAACTTATTGGTTAGAGCGAAGGGTTATTTTTAGTGAGATGCCATCCGGCAGGAACGAGTTTCGCTAACACGTCTTCTTTCTGACGTTTAAAACATTTGTAGTGTGTTTATTGTTAAACACACACAAAATGAACCAAACAACTAAAGGGAAAGACGCCATATGCGTTTTATTGTGTTGCTGTGGCGTAAACTTCAAACCAAAATATAAAAAATAATAAGCTGGTCCCTTTAAAATGCTAGACTGTTATAACTTTTCTATACTTACCAAGTGTAACCGACCTGGGGACTTTTTTTACTAACTCGTTTTCAGAGGCAGAGGTGATTTTCAACAAGATATCCTTTTCTTTGATTCGCAGTCATTCTGCAGGAGATAAAGCCAACTTCATAATGATATAAATGATTTTAAATAAACACATCTGTCCTCTATTATAATTTCATTACAGAAGTTTGAGGTGAGTTCTTCAATCCATTCCATTTTTGTTTCTCTCTCTATAAAATCATTTCCTGCGAGAGTATTTACCAAGAAAAATATAGCAAAACAGCTTCAAATGAATAGGACTTGTGCTATCTATATGAAATATAAAAAATCTATTTGATACATGTAGTTATCTCTTCATAAAGATATAACTATTTTTATTTAATTTCGCTGAAAACCAATGTGTCTTTATTCGAAATCGTGACAGAGAGGGAAAAAATTGTCACTGTTGCATAATCAAACTGAAATAATTGTTTTCATTGATGACATTGAAAACAAATCTGCTTCATTTTAAATGTTCTTATTATATTTTTTTCTGATTTGCCATAAATTGACGTTTAGCTTTGTGATTCAAGGGCTACAAGAATTGTAAGTACGTTCCATGTATTGCCCCAGCAATGGATTTTTCATGACAGTTTTCACCACCTTAGTTTTCATCAAAATTATAGTAGAGTTTATTTATAAAACAGAACAAATTTTTGTAATTTACAGTAGCTTCATTTACTGCATAGCTTAAAAACAAAGTACAGTTGTTAAGTATGGACATATATCATTCTTAATGCGTTCACAACTTTAAGCCCCGCCCAGGGGTCATTGAATTATCTTATATGTATATAGAGAAAACTTAAAAAGTCTTCTTTTAAAAACCTCAAAGAGCTAGAGATTAGCTGTTTAGCAAGGAGCATCATCTAAAGAGTTTCTACAAAGTTTGTTCAAATAAAAGCCCTGGAGTCAAAATTGGCCCCGCTTCAAAGGTTTATTGATTTTCTTCACATGTACACATATTTTGCAACTGTTGTTTACCATTAGCAATAGTGACCGGTAATGTTTTACACATGCACTATTTCAGATACAAATATAAACTGTGATGTCAGTTTTAGATTTAGATTTTGTATCTGCTTTGTTTACAATGTAGTTAACAATATTTTACTTATTCCTTGTCGTGGGGAATTTTTATATTCAGATGAGAGATTTCAGGGCAATCATGGCTCTCTTGTTTAAAATTTGCAAAGAAATGATATAAGGAAATTAAATGTTTTGAAACGATGTCTTTCTTAAGATGTTCAATTAAGCAAACACATTTTATCGTTCAAAGAACGATTCGGTTTAATGTCATGCACTGGGCGTACTCGGCGGATTCTATACTTAGAATGACACATTGTTTTCTTTCTGGAATGACATTATTTTAACATCTTCAGGAATTATACCTAATGTATGGCATGATATTGGGGTCAGGTTTTCAGTCTTAAACGGAGAGATGATTAAACTTCTAAAGCAGTATATACGGTGAAACAAAAGTGTGTTTGTTGTTTATCTCTTGCGCACGAGATACTATGTCGTGGCTACAAGTTACTAAGTCGTGGCTACGAGATTATTTAGTCGTGGAAACAAGATACTATGTCGAGGCCACGAGGTACTATGTCGATGCCACGAGTGACTTAGTCATTAGGACGAGATAAATAAGTCGTTGGTTGGAACAAGATATTTAAGTCATGGTCCCGAGATACTACGTCGTGGCCACGAAATACTATGTCGTAGCTACGAGTTACTTAGTCGCTAGAACGAGATAGCCGAGTCATCGAGATAATTAAGCAGTCAGATTTCACTATATATATGCACATGTCTAAAGAACCATATTGGGAAGTCATCGTTCAAGTCTCATAAATGAGACATTTATTTTGACTAAGTTATAGCCCTTTTTGGGACAATTCTGTGATAAAATTGGTCAGTCTGTACGTATATCTGCCTGTTAACCTTGTTTTTACGATAAACTGAGAATGAATACGTCCTGGATTATTTTGTTTGGTAGGAAAATTGCCTTTTTACAGTAGATAGTCTATAAGGATGTTTGAAGTCAAGGGTCAAGGTAACCATTGCACTTGCTGTCTAATCCTTGTCTGTTGAATAATTAAGTAGGAATAATCAATGGTAAGTATATTAACCTAGAATGATCATTGCACCTAATACGTAGATGACACCTTATCATTTTGAGGTAATAAGGTCAAAAATCAGGGTCATTTTGATGCTAAATGTAAAATCATTGGCAATTAATAACTTGTATAAATGGCACTTATACAGGCAGGGGCATCATTGAAAAATAGAATGTTTTATTCCTTTACAACATTTAAAATAGATTCATTTTAACCAAAAATATTATTTCTATCGACAATGTTTTTTGTTAGACAAAATGATTACAATAATGAATGCATGTACAAACTAAAGAAATCGTTCAAATAATAAATTCAACGGTAGAGCTGTGAATAAAACTGTGCTTCACAGCCCGTTAAATACGAAGAGCATAATATAGTGAACAAACATTAAAAGGTAATACAATGGTACCGTAAGTAACTAGTAATAACTATATATTTCATCGTTATATCCGCAAAACATATTTCAAATTCATTAATCATACTATTAAAAAAGAATGAGACGTACTTTTATTTTCAGTCCTTATATATTGATATAAACTTAGCAAAATCAAATGTAATTCGCCGGGGTTTCTTAAAAACCCGAGGTAAGTTTGTTCTCGATATTTTATATTTAACGTTATAAAGACCTTATTTAAATAAGCTAGTGAAAATCAAATTTATTAAACGTAAAGTTACTTTGACCGTTTTAAAATTATACGTACCACAAGTGCTTTAAAAAATCAAATGCAATCGTTTTAATGAGCGTATAACCAGAAACGTGCATTTTACATGTCTTAAGTTATAAGTATTTCTTAATTATCGGTTGAATATCGAAATAGTTACGTTTGTTATATTAACTGCCCGTTTGTTATATTCACCGCCCGATACGTTCATATTTTTTCATACGATTTTGTTTAGCAGAGACACATTTTTTAAAAGATTTTTAATTGTTAGTTTAATTTTATTAAATATGTACCCAGTATTCAAAAAAAGTATTGTAATTTCCGACAGCCGATTTAGATTAAAAAGCTGTTATATTTTATTGTCCCTTTTAAAGTATGATGAATCCCTGCCTTTTCTAAAAGATATTTTTTTCATATTACAAGATTTTCTTTTTATAGCAAAGGTGCACTTCCCTGCATTATTTCAGGCACGAACGGACACCTGAGTAGAACCGCCGACGTTACGTAAGCTAGCTGGATAGTTCCTACACATGAAAGAATCCAAAGTCCCTGTCAGGCTTCGAACCTACACCGGTGAGGGGCAAGTGTCAAGTTATTTATACTTATAAAATGATGCTCGATTAGAACAAATATAATCGCCCTTTCGTATAATTATATATATAATTATATATATATACTGTATTAAACGTTTGTTGCCTTATTTTGTAAAAAGAAGTAACCCCATACTGTCAGGTTTGTCCCTTTAAACAGCATTGCTTTTTAGAAAGGCAAATAATGAAGTTTTTACAATTTGATTCAAAATAAAAACTTTTCAAAGAAATACCGATTATGAAGGTACAAAGTGGCGAACTATGACCACATTAAGTTAAAAGAGAAATCGATTTTATAAAGAAGGTAGTTATGCGTAATTAAGTTAAGAGTTATAGATAAGATTAATGATAATCACTTGACAATGCCTTTCAAAGTTTTTCTCTGATAATCGTTTTATAACATAGTACGCGCAGTAGAGACAACATACGTAAGACAAAACTGTGGTAATTTTCCATTATTCCAGAGATGTTCATTGTCAAATATCTTTTCAAATTTAACGAAGTAGCTTTCGGGGTTATTTCCTAACGAGTCGAAAAATCGTTATGGCCGTACTTAGGTCCATTACGCGTATCTGAGTTTGGAATAACAAATCTTCCTCTTTGTTTACGAATTTGATCAGCTGCGCGCACTGTCATTGGATATCTTTGTAATATTTTTTTCTAGCTGATAATTGTCCATTTTAGTAAGTCATCGTATTCAAGTTAATATCTGTTCTACGCTTATTACACACTGGTGCTTCTTTATCGAATCTTGTTATCGTTTTACCTCCGAGTTGGCAATTTCTTTCACCTGTGCATACCATTGTACATTTTGGAGCTTCTTTCACGTTTCTTTTACCTTTTCCTTCGCTTCTTTCAGTTTGGCTTCTTATGATATGAGCCTGCTACGCGAGTTACCGCTAACTTCGATTTAATGGCCTATATGATCAGCTTTAACGTACCCGTCCCTCAAGTCCTTGAAATATTTATATCATTTCTCTAGGTCGGGTGTATATGGTACCCATTTTTACTTTTTGTGATCGTAGACATTTATAAAGCCCATGCTGTGTTTTGAAAGTAAAAGAGCAATTATTATTCTTTCTCATCAGGTTTCCTGATTTCCATTGTCGATTTCTTTATTGCTCTTATCATTAGAATCGCTGATGTCATGATTATACTGTAACGCATTGAACAGGTTTCTTTCTAAGTTTTACGACTTGTCAGATAGATTCTGCGATAGGCCATCGTGCTGATGTCTAGATTTTTGATTGAAGAAGACTTTGTTGCTGTGTAGTGTCCTCTTGTAATGAGTAAAAGTCAATCAGAATGCTGTCTTTAGGATTTTCAACAATACGAGATACTGCGTTATTAATGCGAAATCTCTGCAGGCCTTTTCCTGTGGGAATAAATTTTCCGTCTATTAAGCGATAGATATGTTTCTGTGATGTCTACCATTGGTGAGGAGATCCATAATTCTCCTCCGTCATTGAATTGTCAAAGACCAATAGATTTCTTTCTTCAGAGTTAGTAATTGGGAATCGTTTAAGCAGTCGGTTACACCGGGTACAAATTCTATACGGGGACTATTCTACGCTAAAGTTAGTCGTTCAATGTCTGTCATTATTTGTAACACCATATGATTTTTCTCTCAGGCGCTGTGTGTACTAGATCGGACAAAATTTGTTCTTAAGTCCATCCATTTCCGGTACCTATCGGCCCGAATCTCCGTCGGCCTTACCTGTAGTGGTAATGTAGTTCTCTTCATAACTTCAGAGTGTTTACTTTTAATGTGTCTATGTAAATTGTCCTACCAAACTTGAAACCAGAATCGGTACAGATGTGCTTTTTTTCTATTCAATTAACAATTTTAATGCTTTGTTTTGCTCACGCCTCCTCCTCCTTCTCTCTCCTCCTCATCCTGCTCGCTCCTTCATTCTCCTTCTCCACCACCTTCACCCTTACAACTACCTCCTCATTCTAACTCTCCCTTTCCATCCTTTTTCCTCTACACTCCTTTCACCTTCACACACCTCCTCTACCTCTTCTTCCCCCCTCCTTCTCCTCCTTCCCCCTCTTTCCTCCTCTTCTTCACTCCTTCCCTTTATTCCTTCTCCCTCTTCTTCCTCCTCCTTCATTCTCCTCCTCCATCTTCCTTTTTCTCAAATGTGCTCCTTCCTCCTCCTCTCCTTGATAAGCTATGCTTTCAGAGTGATGCGTCATGGTCCACTACATTTTAGAATGCAATGGTGGGAAACGATGAAAAAACGCTTGTGTCGTTCAGTTAAAATACTGTATTATCAACAAATCAAAATGCGTCACTGTCAATCAATTAGAATGCAAGATAGAATTCATAATGACAGAACTGTAGACTAATTGGTCATTCTTGGACCGTTTATTGAAGGAAACCTATTTGGCAATTTTGTTTTGATACGTAGCACAAGTAGCGAGGTCTAACAGAAAACCTCGTCGATGAAAGAAATAGTTTCAGGCTAAAGTTAAAATGAATCGATTTAAAACGTTTTAAAATGAACTAAAAAATTCGTTTTAAATAGTTATTTTTGCATCAATCGTCATTTTATCAAACAGATTAACTGATGGGTATGCACATCTTTATAAATTCTCGGTAATGCCAGCTCTACGGGTGATTTCATTCTTAAAATAATATATGAAATAAGGGTATAATGAATCAGTTTCTTATACTGAAATAATAATCTTTAAATAGAATTGTAATGTAATTTTGAATATAAAATCTAACCGAGAGATTAAACTTAAAAAACTGATTATTCTGGAAATAGAACGGTGTGTCATTCTTCATGACTGTAGAAACCAATAATGCTGCCTCGTACTGAGGATGTAAATGAAAATATTAGTATCGAACAATATCACATGCGCAATAAGAGATGATAAGAATCTTTATATCGCTGGACATTTAACATCGTCAGAAAAATAATATTTTCGATTAAAATGTATATATTTCTTTACGTTTTTTAATTCTAACATGGAAGAAGAAATTGTTTTACATAGTTGTTTTGCATCGTTTATATATAAAACGATGTAAATATTTATACATTTTGTGTATTGATAATGCTATATAATATTTACCTATATTTAGTATATAGATCTCTTTATCTGTAATTAAACAAATTTACTTTTACTGCTTTTTTATTATCTCTCTGTTAAGGACTTGACCTCCAATGTCATGTCCTAGATCGAGTCACTTCCGGGAGATAATAAAATAATGATGTCATTCTATATATTAAACGATTTGTCATTCTTCATTTAGAATCCGCCGCGCACGCGCAGTATGTTACATTAAACTGACCCCTCTACTACTCTTAAAAGTGATAATACTGCTCAAGAAAAAAGCACCTAGGTTAATAAAGGTTGTTTTGCATGGTATATATGTTCTTATATCCATATTTCGAGCCAGTGTTTCCATAAAATATTATGTAGATGGAGTATTTTACATACAAAGTCGTGAGAGGCGAAACATTAGTGGGACGACTTACAAAACAGTATAGGATAATAAAAAATAGTATTACTTTGGCACTTTCCCATTGCTTAGATGTTTGTTGAAACAGATAACAACTATTTTCAAATTTGATCCATCCGTCAGGACATTCTAAAAGTAAACACATATCAACAAAATAACATAGAAAAATACAATAGGAGAGCATTATTAAGGTAAGTAAAGAAACACAATGAGATACACAATTATTTTGAGCAGTTAGGCGTGAGATTTTAAAACCATATTAAATACAAATACTTATTCTAACACTCGTCATTTTGTCACTATAGACAAAGAAGAAAAAAGGTGTTAAATTGCCAATTAACACTAAATATGGTGTTAAACTACCTGACTAAACTAAACTACTTGAAAATGCGGCTGTTATGTATTCTCCCTTGATTATATAGTTTACAAAGCCTTTTAAAGCAACAATAAAAAAATTATTTATATTTTCAGTTCCTTTCATGTTTTCTTTTCATACAATACCGAAATGATATCTCACATACACTTATGCTATATATTTGATCCATATCAGTAAATAAATATTTTGAAAGGCGCGAATCCGTAAGCAGCGTAATGACGTCATCTTAAGTACACAACTCATTCATAAATGCTGACGTCATTTCAAACATGATAAATTGGGAACTGATGTAAACACAATACAATCTATTCTAAGACGATATTTTATTGCTAAAAACTTGATAAAATAACGTTTGTTTCTTATTGTTTCTTTTGTTCAACCGGTGCTAAATAGCTGATAAACATCGCTGATATTATTTCTCAAATAAGTCGTGCTAAATTATATTACTTAAAATACATAAACAGAGATCATTTAGATTTCTTAAGGCTTTATAAAGGACAAAATAAATATCAATTATTTATATACATAAATATTTAGAATAAAACCATAAAGATGAAAGTTAACGGAAATAGGTTAAATATTCAACGTCATTGTAATGATTACCTTCGATCATGTGAGCTATGCGTTCTTTGGGGATTCTTTACTTCTATTTTTCAAATAATTAAAATGTTACATATTTGTAAGTTATTTTGAGAAAACGATAGTCTTGTTAAAGATCATTGCGAATTTCAACTTTGATTAAATGTCATGGACCAAAATCATTATTTTATCTGTAGCGTTATCCTATCACGAAGTTGTATTTTCCTATTCCAGATTTTAAATCTTTAACAATGCCCTAGCGGTTTATTTCAGAAAAGGTAAATATATATTTTTGTCAATAATAACATAAAACAATGAAGAATGAAAACGATTCCAAAATGATAACAAAAAATCAAATTACGTGTACTACTCCTATATGGTAAATCGGTGACAGTATTTTTTTTAAATTACCTATACAATAATACACATAATATATTCATAATTTATTAACGTCCGGGCTTACATTGTAGTGGTGGTGGTGTTGAAAGTTTTTACTCCGGATCATGGCAGTAAGCCACATTTACTTTACCAAAGTACAGTTCAACCACCGCATCGTTCCTGGGCAGGCTGACAAGCAGTTTACTAGTACAAGATGCTTTCACTTTCACAAGGAACTGAAACTTCTGTACATACCATAAGCAGAGGTACAGTGCGAGTGACCGTAGAAAGGATTTCATGATCAATCACAACGAAAATGACCTGCGCCGTCCGGGAATCGAACTCTGGTCGCCCGTTTCACAGAAGTTTTGACAAAAGTTCTTTATATTTAATAAAGATGGAAATTGATACAAATTAAAATTGACCTGTCATCAGTGAACAACTTGGTGTTTCCCAACTGCCAGTGTCGAGACAGCTTATTGTCCCGTCTCCATCGTATCCTCTATCACAGACAAGAGAAGCGGTTGACCCAATAGTTGTGGCGTTATATTGCAAATTGCCATTGGTCACATTGGTCAATGGAGGCCCACAGTCTGCATAATGGTTCAATTGAATCAATTCATTGGTTAAATTCAAAGATTAAATCATGACGTTAAAAAACAATAGGGTCATGATGGCCCTGAGTCGCTATAACCAAAACTAACTGCTTTTTAGTAATGGAATTTTCCATTGTCAATATTTTCTAATATCAAATTTAAGCATTGAAGATCTTTAATCTATAATTTGAAGAAATTCCATGACCTAGGACATTTAAGCTTTAGCTTAAACGGGGACAATCAAATTAATATGAGCAAACTCGATGAAAGACTACCTACGTATACTACAGACAAAGTGTGGTGATCATCCATCAATTATTTCATTAGGAGATAATATTCTAAGGTTTTATTATTTTTAGCTTTAGCGGCCCCTTAAATAGGCCAATCAAAGTAATATTAACAAACTTGATAAAAGACTACATAAGAATGCTACAGACAAAAATTGGTGATCATCCATCCAATAGTTCTGTACAAGGAGACGTTTAAATTAATGTTAATTTTTAGCTTTAAATAGCTGCCCCTTACAGGTGCCAATCAAAAAAAATATGAGCAAACTTGATAAAAAGACTACCTAAGAATGCTCCAGATAACGTTAGGTGATCATCTATCAATTATTTTAGTAGAAAATGATGTTAAAAGGCTTTTCTATATTTAGCTTTAGTGAGCAAACTTGATAAAAGACTACCTTAGAATGCTACAACCAAAGTTTGGTGATCAGTCATCAATTTGTTCTGTAGAAGAAGACGTTTAAAGGTATTTCTATATTTAGATTTAGTGGCCCCTACAAGGGGCCAATCAAATTCATATGAGCAAACTTGATAAAAGCCTAACCGAGAATGCTACAGACAAACATTTGTGATCATATCTCTTTTGTAGAAGATGATAAAAGGTTTTTCTTTTTTTTAGCTCTGTTGACCCCTAAAAGGGGCCAATTGAAATTACATGTGCAAATTAAAGTGTGACTACCACAAGAATGCTACAGACAAAATTTGAGGTAAATCTGCCCAGCAGTTTCAGAGAAGAAAGCGATTGTTGACGCATGACGACAGACGCCGGAGTATCACCCTTTGATACTAATAGCTCACCCTGAACCTTCGGTTCTGGAGAACTAATAAGAGGATAGTGGTTTATATTCATCTTTATTGTAAAGGCCTAAAAAGACAGTGGGATTTAGTTGTTCAACACTTAGAGAAAAGATGTACAATTTTCAAAGCATTACAACACTTACATTCAGACGATAATTCTGCATTGTAGGAATCAACTGAGGTTTCCCTAAAACTGTTCCCTCCCAATTAATATCTTACATACTTTACTCACTAAATATGTTTTCTCCATGAGTAATGATTGAAACACCTCCATTCTTTATTTTAATGTTAAATTTTTTTAATGAGCAGTTTGACCGAGACTTAAACCTGGGACCCTCGGCACCTTGTACTACGGCTCTACTGATAGAGCTATCCGGCAGCCTACAAACTACCTCCCCTGATTAGAGAACAGTCCAATACCGTGACTTAATCATTTTCGGAATAATCTGGGATTCGAACATACCACAACTTTGGGTCTCCTGAAGATTTTTTCAACATTTTTTCAACCCCATCTTACTACTATGTTTACCTTTAGCCCAAATTGTTCTGGAATTTCATTCATTGCCCCCATTATCAGGAGATAATTTGGCAATCTGTTACTTGAAATTGCAGGAGGTCTGTACGACAAGACTTTCAAAATAGAACATGTCCAATCCCTTACATATAGTATTAAGGTTAACGAATTTAAGAAAAAGTAGTCTTCAAATTAAAACTGTAGCTGACATAGGACGACAAACGGTATATAATCAAAAGAAAACACATTAGGATTGTTTGTTTTTTTTTGTTGGTCAGCTTAAATACAACCACCATGTTTTTGATATTTGAGTGAGAAACTCAGGGTCTGTTGATTAATATTTATCATAATTGTTTTATTGGTAACATTATCCTACCAAGAAGTTGTATTTTCCATGTTCAAGATTTTAATTCTTTAACATTGTCCTAGCGGTACATTTATGAGTAAATAAATATAATTTTTCAATAATGACATAAGACAATCAAAATGAAAACAAAACAAGTGATACACAAAAAGCAAATTATGTGTACAATACCTATAAAGTAAAACGGTTACGGAACTATTTTAAAACTCACCTATACAGTTATGCACATAACATATTTTTAATTCACTAACGTCCGGGTTAACATTGTAGTTTAACGTATACATATCAAATGTATTGACAAATGTTCTTAATATTGAACAAAGATGGAAATTGATACAAATTAAAATTGACCTTTGATAGAACAACTTGGTGGTGTTTCCCAACTGCCTGTGTCAAGGCAGCTTATTGTCCCGTTTCCATCATATCCTCTATCACAGACAAGAGAAGCGGTTGATCCAAACGTTGTTGCGATATATTGCAAATTACCATTGGTTACATTCAATGGAGACCCACAGTCTGAAGAATGATTACATTCATTAGTTATATTTCAATTTAATATCATATCGTTAAACATAAGCGGAAAAATGGTTTATATTCATATTCATAATTACGATTAACTAGACTATCTAGAATGAAAGATTCCTCAGTATATTTAATTTACAGCGAGTGGGGCATTCATAAGATAATCGTGCAATTTACAAAGAAAGGCATCTAAATATGTTATCTAAATATGTTGTTTCCATTACATTTTATTCTATTTCCATAAAATACTCATATGAGAACGGCATTATTGTACCCTTTTTTTTTAAAGGAAAAGTTTCTTCAGATATAGCTTTATACTCTTTTATTTGTATTATTAATATATTAATATATCTCTATCAGATCACTGTGACCTTTAATCTTTAACGTCATAAACCAGATTCAGTGTTTTATTGGTAACATTATCCTACCACGAAGTTGTACTTTTTTCTTGTTCCAGATTTCAAAATTCTCTAACGTTGTTCTAGCGTTACATTTTTGAATTGATCAATATAATTTATCGATAATAACATAAGGCAATTAATGAATGAAAACGAAATAGAAATGTTACATAAAAAGCAGATAATGTGTTAAATACCTATACAGAAAACGGTGACAGATCTTTTTTAAACTCACCTATACAGTAATGCACATAATATTTTCATAATTCATTGACGTCCGGGTTAACATTGTAGTTAAATGTATACATATCAAGATATTAAATGTATTGACAAAAGTTCTTAATATTGAACAAAGATGGAAATTGATACAAATTAAAATTGACCTTTGATAGAACAACTTGGTGGTGTTTCCCAACTGCCTGTGTCAAGGCAGCTTATTGTCCCGTTTCCATCGTATCCTCTATCACAGACAAGAGAAGCGGTTGATCCAAATGTTGTTGCGATATATTGCAAATTACCATTGGTCACATTCAATGGAGATCCACAGTCTGAATAATGGTTGCAGTCATAAGTTACATTTAAATTTAATATCACATCGTTAAACATAAGCGGTAAAATGGTTAATTAGAGTAACTAGAATGAAAGATTCCTCAGTATATTAAATTTACAGCGAGTGGGGCATTCATAAGATAATCGTGCAATTGACAAATAATAGCATCTAAATATGTTGTCTAATTATGATGTTTCCAGAAAATTGTATTCTATTTCCGTACAATACTCATATGAGAACGGCATAATTTTACATTTTTTAAGGAAAAGTACCTTCAGATATACCTTTATACTCTTTAATTTGTATTTCATATATACAAGTCACAATTCATACAAGAGCGCTCTCATAGGTTTCAAAAGACGAATAATGCACACATTTCAATATATTTCAACGGCAATGTTCAAGTTTCCCTAATGCCAATATCAACTAAGCATATACCTGAATTATTTTCAACCACATAAAGCCATATAAGAAACATCATTTTTAACCAAACTAAGGAAACAAGGACAACCACCCGTTTCCTATTAAAACTATGGCCACGTAAAAACAGAAATTTAAACGCAGACATACGGTAATAGGAAGACAAACTGTATATAATCACAAGCAATCACATGAGGATTGTTGTTCTTTATGAGCTAAAATGTGAGCAGAATGTGCTCTGGGCAGGTAAAATACAACCACCATTTTATTGATATTTAAGTGAAAATTTCAGAGTTCCGTTTGGTAATATTTAACATAATTGTAAGGATTTGGGTGCTAAAATATATCTTTATCAGATCACTGTGACCTTAAATCTTTAACGTCATGAACCAGATTCAGTGTTTTATTGGTAACATTATCCTAGAAAGATGTTGTATTTTCCTTTTCAAGATTTTAGTTCTTTTTTAAACTCACCTATACAGTAATGCACATAATATTTTCATAATTCAGTGACGTCCGGGTTTACATTGTAGTTAAATTTATACATATCAAAATACCAAATGTATTGACAAAAGTTCTTCATATTTAACAAAGATTGAAATTGATAGAAATTAAAATTGACCTTTAATAGAACAACTTGGTGGTGTTTCCCAACTGCCTGTGTCAAGGCAGCTTATTGTCCCGTTTCCATCATATCCTCTGTCACAGACAAGAGAAGCGGTTGATCCAAACGTTGTTGCGATATATTGCAAATTACCATTGGTCACATTCAATGGAGACCCACAGTCTGAATAATGATTACACAAAAAAGCAAAATATGTGTACAATATTTATAAAGTAAACCAGTTACGGAACTATTTTTAAACTCACCTATACAGTAATGCACATAACATATTTATAATTCACTAACGTCCGGGTTAACATTGTAGTTAAACGTATACCTATCAAATGTATTGACAAAAGTTCTTAACATTGAACAAAGATGGAAACCGATACAAATTAAAATTGACCTTTAATAGAACATCTTTGGGGTGTTTCCCAACTGCCTGTGTCAAGGCAGCTTATTGTCCCGTTTCCATCATATCCTCTGTCACAGACAAGGGAAGCGGTTGATCCAAACGTTGTTGCAATATATTGCAAATTACCATTGGTCACATTCAATGGAGTCCCACAGTCTGAAGAATGATTACTTTCATAAGTTACATTACAATTCAATATCATACCGTTAAACATAAGCGAAAAAATGGTTCAAATTCATATTCATTAAAACGATTAACTAGAATAACTAGAATGAGAGATTCCTCAATATATTTTATTTACAGCGAGTGGGGCATTCATAAATTCATCGTCCAATTTACGAAGAATAGCATCTAAAAATGTTGTCTAAATATGTTGTTTCCAGAATATTTTATTCTTTTTCCGTACAATATTCATATGAAAACGGAATAGTTGTACCGTTTTTAATGAAAAGTACCTTCAGATAAAGCTTTATACTCTTTTATTTGTATTATTAATATATTAATATATCTTTATCAGATCACTGTGACCTTAAATATTTAACGTCATGAACCAGATTCAGTGTTTTATTGGTAACATTATCCTACCAAGATGTTGCATTTTCCTTTTCAAGATTTTAATTCTCTAACGTTGTCCTAGCGGTACATTTTTGAATAGATAAAGATAATTTTTCGATAATAACATAAGGCAATTTATAAATGAAAACGAAACAGAAGTGTTACACAAAAAGCAGATAATGTGTTAAATACCTATAAGGAAAACGGTGACAGATCTTTTTTAAACTCACCTATACAGTAATGCACATCATATATTCAAAATTCATAAACGTCCGGGTTTACATTGTAGTTAAAAGTATACATATCAAAATATCAAATGTATTGACAAAAGTTCTTCATATTTAACAAAGATGGAAATTGATAGAAATTAAAATTGACCTTTAATAGAACATCTTGGTGGTGTTTCCCAACTGCCTGTGTCAAGACAGCTTATTGTCCCGTTTCCATCATATCCTCTATCACAGACAAGAGAAGCGGTTGATTCAAACGTTGTTGCAATATATTGCAAATTACCATTGGTCACATTCAATGGAGACCCACAGTCTAAATAATGGTTACATTCATTAGTTACATTTAAATTTAATATCATATCGTTAAACATAAAGCGGTAGAATGGTTAATGTTCATATTCATTATAACGATCTATAACTAGAATAACTAGAATGAAAGAGTCCTCAGTATTTTAATTTACAGCGAGTGGGGCATTCATAAAATCATCGTCCAATTTACAAATAATAGCATCTAAATATGTTGTCTAAATTTGTTGTTTCCAGAATATTTTATTCTATTTCCGTACAATACTCATATGAAAACGGCATAATTTTACCGTTTTTTAAGGAAAAGTACCTTCAGATATAGCTTTATACTCTTTTATTTGTATTTCATATATACAAGTCACAATTCATACAAAAGAGCTCTCAAAGGTTTAAAAAAGACGAATAATGTACACATTTCAATATATTTTGACGGCTAATGTTCCAGTTTCCCAAATGCCAATATCAACTAAGCATATACCTGAGTTATTTTCAACTACATAAATCATATTAAAAACATCATTTTTGACCAAATGAAAGAAACAAGGACAACCAATTGTTTCCTTTTATAACCATGACCACATAAAAACTGAAATTTAAACCCAGACATACGGTAATAGGAATACAAACTGTATATAATCACAAGACATCACATGAGGATTGTTGTTCTTTATTGATCTACAAATGTGAGCAGAATGTGCTCTGGGCAGCTAAAATACAACCACCATTCTATTGATATTTAACTGAGAATTTCAGAGTTCAATTGGTTAATATTTAACATAATTGTAAGGATTTGGGTGGTAAAATATATCTTTATCAGATCACTGTGACCTTAAATCTTTAACGTCATGAACCAGATTCAGTGTTTTATTGGTAACATTATCCTACCAAGATGTTGTATTTTCCTTTTCAAGATTTTAATTCTCTAACGTTGTCCTAGCGGTACATTTTTGAATAGATAAAGATATTTTTTCGATAATAACATAAGGCAATTAATAACTGGAAACGAAACAGAAGTGTTACTCAAAAAGCAGATAATGTGTTAAAAGTATACATATCAAAATACCAAATGTATTGATAAAAGTTCTTCATATTTAACAAAGATTGAAATTGATAGAAATTAAAATTGACCTTTAATAGAACAACTTGGTGGTGTTTCCCAACTGCCTGTGTCAAGGCAACTTATTGTCCCGTTTCCATCATATCCTCTGTCACAGACAAGAGAAGCGGTTGATCCAAACGTTGTTGCGATATATTGCAAATTACCATTGGTCACATTCAATGGAGACCCACAGTCTGAATAATGATTACACAAAAAAGCAAAATATGTGTACAATATTTATAAAGTAAACCAGTTACGGAACTATTTTTAAACTCACCTATACAGTAATGCACATAACATATTTATAATTCACTAACGTCCGGGTTAACATTGTAGTTAAACGTATACATATCAAATGTATTGACAAAAGTTCTTAACATTGAACAAAGATGGAAATCGATACAAATTAAAATTGACCTTTAATAGAACATCTTTGGGGTGTTTCCCAACTGCCTGTGTCAAGGCATCTTATTGTCCCGTTTCCATCATATCCTCTATCACAGACAAGGGAAGCGGTGGATCCAAACGTTGTTGCAATATATTGCAAATTACCATTGGTTACATTCAATGGAGTCCCACAGTCTGAAAAATGATTACTTTCATAAGTTACATTACAATTCAATATCATAACGTTAAACATAAGCGAAAAAATGGTTCAAATTCATATTCATTAAAACGATTAACTAGAATAACTAGAATGAAAGATTCCTCAGTATATTTTATTGACAGCGAGTGAGGCATTCATAAATTCATCGTCCAATTTACAAAAATTAGCATCGAAATACATGATGTTTCAATATGTTGTTTCCAGACTATTTTATTCTATTTCCGTACAATACTCATATGAGAACGGCATTATTTTACCGTTTTTTAATGAAAAGTACCTTCAGATATAGCTTTTTACTCTTTTATTTGTATTTCATATATACAAGTCACATTTCATACAAGAGAGCTCTCAAAGGATTAAAAAAAAGACGAAAAATGTACACATTTCAATATATCTTGACGGCAAATGTTCCAGTTTCCCAAATGCGAATATCAAGTAGATACCTCAGTTATTTTCAACTACATAAAGCCATATAAGAAGCATCATATTTAACCAAATGAAGGAAACAAGGACAATCACCTGTTTCCTATTATAACTATGACCACATAAAAAAAATTTAAACGCAGACAAACTGTAATAGGAAGACAAACGGTTTATAATCACAAGAAATCACATGAGGATTGTTGTTCTTTATTGAGCTACAAATGTAAGCAGAATGTGCTCTGGGAAGCTAAAATACAACCAGCATGTTTTTGATATTTGATAGAGAAACTCAGAGGTATATTGATTAATATATTACATAATTGTAAGGATTAGGGAGTTAACATATATCAATATCAGATCACTGTGACACAAAATCTTAAACGTCATGAACCAGATTCAGTGTTTTTTTGGTATTATTATGCTACCACAAAGTTGTATTTTCCTGTTCCAGATTTTAATTCTTTAACGTTGTCCTAGCGGTACATTTTTGAATAGATAAATATTATTTTTAATAATAACATAAGATAATTTATGAAAGAATAAAAGACTAAAGTGATACACAAAAAGCACATAATGTGTACAATACCTAAAAGGTAAAACGGTGACAGATTTACAGTAAACTCCGCTTATTAGAAACTCATCGGGACATTAAAATTTGTTTCCTATATCCGGAGTTCGTTGTTAGCATATAGCGAATTAGTACCTTGCATCAGGTGTTTTTATAGCGAATAACGAACTGATTGTTTACAAAAGTCCGCCATTTTGAAGAGCATTTGATTAAGAAAAAAATGTCATTTATTTCTATATTAGACACGATACCAGAGAGCGTACGATTTAGAATTTGAAAATCCTTGCATACTTCAGTTTTAAGTTTACTTCCTTTCTCAATTTCTCATTAAATATCATATTTTGTTTCTAAACTAAGTGCTTCTCGTTTTCTTTCCATAATTAAGAATAAACACGATTTTTGATTTTTCCTTCCTTTTATTTTGAATATCTTCTTTTTTAAGGGTGACTTTTACTTATGAAAGATACTGATTTCTTTTCATTTCAATCAAGCGTACATTGTAGTTTTCAATGGATTATGCTTGCAAGCATGCGTAATTATGTTGAAAAACATATTATCAATGATCTGAGTTATTTTACTCGAGCAAATATATTAAAGAAAAGAAATAATAGAATAAAAGGAATAACCGTTTTACCTTGGTGACAAGAACTTCTGCTAAAAATATCCTCCTAAATTAAAAACTATAACGTACTCCTTTACAAATTCATTTTAATAGATGTCTTGAAATACATATATACAACAATAAACGGTACATTCGGCCGGGTTTTAATCCGTGCCAATGCAACGAAAGTTGAATATGCGGGGTCTATAAACGGATAGCCGCTATTTTGGATTTCGTTATAAAAATGTAATATTCTGTATTTTTAACTAAATTGGGACTAAGAAATGAGTTCCTTTTAAGCGATAATTCCTTATTACTGTGTTCGCTATAACCGTATATTTTTAAATTAGATAAAGCAGGGCACAATTTGTGCCAAAATAAATTGTTCCTTATAACCGGAAGTTCGCTATAACCGTGTTCGCTATAACTGATGTTTCCTGTATTTATAAACTCACCTACTCACCTATACAGTTATGCACGTATTATATTTATAATTTAATACCGTAATATGTTTATATAAAAACTCCCGAAAACGTCCTTAACATTCCAAATCCAAGGATGATATTTCTGATAATATAGGTGTTATTATTAATAACCCTGCCATAAGTGATGTGCGTGATAATTTGAAGTAGATAGCTTTCAAAAGAAAGAAATTATTCAATTTTTTTTCATGGACATTCTAAATTGAATGGGGGTAATTCTCGTTAGCTTGGCGGAATACTTATAAACCTTGACAAATATAATGTGGCCTATGAACAGAAACATAAATTTGAAGTAGGAAATAAAGCAGTCATAGTGAAATTGTTTAACTGTGTTGAAAAATTTAATAAACCATCTGGACACAGAATCCACCGCTCTCAATATACTCCGAAAAAAAGCTGAAAGTGATTAATCTAAACATTGCTATCAATCCACATTTAAAGTTTCATATATATATTTCATTACTTTTTAATTTATCACAAATATTGTTATATTGGCATACTTTAACTCTATTTGTTGCAATAGCAACACATTTTTTTCAACATAGGAAAAAAAACGTGCATAATCTCAAGACTGACATCTACCCATATTTTAAGTTTTTATTAAGTTTTCATCAGTACATTAAAATACATTACGCTAAAGTTCTAAGGGTTTTATAAAGACCGAAATTTGTTAAAAGTTAGATATACATGTACTTAAAACAGGTCATTAACAAACATTAAAATAAAACGTTATCAATGATGAATGGGATAAATTTTCAACGACATTGTAACAATGACATTTGATAATGTTACCTAAGCAAATAAAACTGGAATTCATTACTCACTGACAGAAATAAAAATCAAAAGGATTGAAAGTTGATCAACGTTAGAATTTTTAATTTTTCAGGACGGTCATTTAACAGATTCAAGATTGCTTTGACCATGGTATTAAAGCGTCAATAACCAAAAACAAAGTTATGTTTTTACTTTACCAGCGTAATTATCTAAAGAAGTTTTACTTTGAGTAAAATGATTCTCTCAAACTTGAAGGTAACGTTGACGCTCTAAAACATTTCAAGATGTGTTTACAAGTAATAACAAAAGATATAGTGACATTTCCATGTTCCAGATTTATAGCCATAAAAAGCCATCTTACTGTAACATCTCTTTTACTGTTTATTTATTGTTTTTCGAATGTTGAAATCACGAATAAAGGTATAGATATGTTCAACATTTTTAGGCGATAAAGTTGTTCAACTGGCAATCTCAATCTAGTATAACTTACATTTGGTACATAGACAAATAATAAAAGAGAGCACTATTTAAGTAAGAGAAAAATAAACATACAATATGTAAAAGTATTATAAGCAGTTAGACGTAAATTTTGACAAAGGTATTATCAAGCGGTTTAATAATATTTTGATATCATATATTGAGAAGTTAATAACGGCTGTGCTTTAATTGTTTTTAATGAATACTAAACTATACCTATGATTTTGCATCTTGCTTCTTCCCATTTCCCGTTATCTGAACAACTTATTTTCTCTTGATTTGGTCTAAAGCCAGGGCTACATTTTAAAGTCGCTGTTGCTCCCACCTTCGACGTTTTTGCTTTGTCAAGGGTGACCTTTCCATTTACAATTTTTTTAACAGGACCACAGTCTGAAAATGTACAGAAATATGGTAAAAATTAAAACATTAAAAATGGATCATATACACCCGCTTGAAATCCATAAAGTATTACGATAACATGGTTATGCACGACGGTACTTATGTACGCTTATTAGAAGGTGTCCTTTCAGTCAAAAGGCAAACGTCAAAAACACTGATAAAATTATTCTAAATAATTAGAAATTGGCTGGACGCAGTGACCAATTAATAACATTATTTTCTCACCCCTTCCCATTTTACCCCCTTCCATTTCACCCTTTAATTCGCATATATGCCGTTTAGGTTTTTATCATTTCACACATTATGTGTCCCTTTCCTTTCGCCGCCCTTATATGCACTCCCGGTTTTGGTTTGGTGCCCTGCTCGGGTGTGTCGGGGGCTGCGTCCTGTGAACGCCTTTGCCTTGTTGATCTTTATTCTCGTTGTTTTATTATATAGAGGATATTTGTTTAGTTCAGTGTAAGATCGGAATATATTTCACCGAGTGAGCACCAAAAGGTATATTTCACGAGTGGCGCAGCCACGAGTGAAATATGAACTTTTGGTGTTCACAAGGTGAAATATATTTCGATCTTACACTAAACTAAACAAATTTTCTTTTTATTATATGCAAATAAACGTTTTAAAAAGACATTAAATCTAATACTGAATGAAAAGCGCGCCAAATAATTATACAACGTGACGTCATTTACGACGTCACGTCATTAAGTTGGTGCCCAGTACTGTGCACGCTGGTATTTCATTAAAAACGTAAGGGGCTTAAATTCAAAACAGTGAAATTATCGAAGTGGTAATTTTACTGTTTCAAACAGTGAAATTACCAGTTTTCTATCACTGATATATTTCTATAAACCACCGAAAAGCATGTAATTAATTGCAATAAGTAAAGTGACAAACCATATAATTCAGTTACACATTATTTATACGTTCAAAGTGATACCAAACGTTTTTTAAAACTTTATACGCTGTAGGAACAACGAAGGGACGTCAATGAATTCATGTCATACAAGGTTGGCATATAATTTGGAAATATTCATAGTTCTCAGGACAATAGGAAATACTAGTTTTCAAAAAAGTATGAAATACTACAAAGTTTCAAGGAAAAGTTTGGTAAATTAATTCTGCTTCATAAATGTGTGTCTACTAGCGAGGAATACAGGTGTAGCTGCAATGACTTGTCAAGCTGTATAATGTAAAATTATTTTATATTTTGTTGTCCCAATGTTAAATAGATTCTTAAATAGATTCTAAATACATCTTACTTGTTTGTAGTACGTTTGTGATTCTACTGACATCGTGCATAATCTGTTCAAACCAAATCTTTACCCATAAAATATGTAATCACATTTTCTTTAATATTGTACGAGCATACATTAACAGTTAAATACATTTTGATTGAATTTTCCAATCAGCGTTTGTACTACAAAGTATTAATGTATTGTTACACATACTTGATAGATGATTTTATACAATTAGTAAGATATTGTTTGCATTTCTTCAATTTTGCTCTTTTAAAAATGTATTTTTAAGAAGCAAGAGGCATATCTCCTTGTATTTCTACATATTGGTAATTTATGTTTATCATATACTCTTGATTCATATCTTTGATGAATTCATAATCAAGAAATTACGTTATGACTCGAAAAATGGAAAAAGTTCAGAGCTTGTGGGAACCACTTAGCTACAATGATGTTGTCATTTTATGTAAGACCAAAGTTGGGGAAAAAACTGATAAAGAATGCGATGGCATAAGTAAACAGTAAGCTGCTCTTCTTAAAAAGCTATTTAAAAAAAACATTTTTCACTTTTTGCAAACAATCGTTTTGTTGTAGAGTTATTAAAGATTTAACATGTTCTAGATTTGTAATTGTAAAAGTTGTTTAACTGGTACCTGCCTAACATTGCTTACCCACAGTACTTCAGAAAATCAGACAATATTCAAAGTAGAATAAGGAGTTAGAAGTAAATCTTCATAAATGTACTATCAGACATTTAAGTTATATTTTAATACCATATATGGACAGGCTATTAACGTCGGTAATTAATTTGTATCTAATAAATACTGAACATACCTTTGAGTTTGCATCTTGCTGTTTCCCATTTTCCGGTATCTAAACAAACTATTTTCTTTTGATTTGCTCTATAACCAGGGCTACATTTTACTGTCGCTGTTGCTCCATATGTCGACGTTTTTGTTTTGTCAAGGATGACTCGTCCATGTACAATGTTTTTTACAGGACCACAGTCTGACAATGCATAGAAATATGGTTAAAATAGAAACGTTTACCCACTTAAATTCAATAAAGTATTACGATAACAAGACAATACATGATGGTACTTAGGTTCGATTATTAAAGGGTATCCTTTGAAAAACACTTCAGTCAAAAGGAGTACCGTTTAAAACGTTTATATAATTCTTTTAAGTCATGTAGAAATGACCGATCGCAGAGACCTGTTAATTACATTACATTGCTATGAGCTATGGTACAAAACCAAAGAACATGATTCTGTGAACAAAATTTTTATACACTCGAAGTTATATCGTGTTTATTATTATGTCACTCTTTAGGAACAATTATGGAAAGTCACTGAGTTCATGACAACCAAGGTTGGCATATAATAAGGAAATATTTACATGTCAAAAGAAAGTTGGAAATATTTATTTTTCCAGGATAGTTCGAAATAATAAGGAATTTTTAAGATAAATAATTTTGCTTTATATAAACAACCAGACACTGATGTAGTCTTTTTTGACTACAAGCTTGGAGTACAGGTGTAACTGAAGTACTTGTTTAGCTGACTAGAATAAATAGATTTCATATCTTGTTGTCTCCTTTTTGAATAGATTATTACACACCAGATTTAAATGTCATACGATTGTTTCCTAATTGGCATTGTTTGTAATCTATTCAATTCATCCAATATTCACTTAGAAGTTAGTAATCGCATTTTGTTCAATATTGTATACATGAACAGTAAAATTTATTTTGATGTTTTTATTGAAAGATTTGATTTCAAAAGTAATATAATTATTAGACGATAGATAACTGACTAATTAACAAAGATGTTGAGATCTATTTTTATCATTGTGACCACCACTGATCTTTCACCAAATCAAATAGAACCAAGCGGGATATTTACTTTACTTTAAAAGTATGATGAAATAACGACTTTGTACACTTTGTAAATTATAACTGTTTGAAATGTTATTATATGCTATTCAAATGCATTTAATACCATTTTAAATTATTTTTGGCATAGAGTTATGGTTCTTTAACAATGTTATTCCTTTTACTTAACATTTATCACTGTCTGAAATGCTATACAAATTCTATCTATACCATTTAAATTATTTGCGGAATAGAATTAAAAACTGATAAAGAATGCAACGGCATAACTAAACAGTAAGCTCCTCTTCTTAAAAAGCTATTTAAAACAATACATTTTTCATATTTTGCAAACAATCATTTTGTTGTAATAACCCCCAAAAGTTTTAACATGTTCTAGATTTGTAATTGTAAAAGTTGTTTAACTGGTACCTGCCTAACATAGCTTACCTACAGTACTTCAGAAAATCAAACAATATTCCAAGTAGAATAAGGAGTTAGAAGTAAATCTTCATAAATGTACTATCAGACATTTAAATTATATTTTAATACCATATATGGACAAGCTATTAACGTCGGTAATTAATTTGTATTTAATAAATACTGAACATACCTTTGAGTTTGCATCTTGCTGTTTCCCATTTTCCGGTATCTAAACAAACTATTTTCTCTTGATTTGCTCTATAACCAGGGCTGCATTTTACTGTCGCTGTTGCTCCATATGTCGACGTTTTTGTTTTGTCAAGGATGACTCGTCCACGTACAATGTTTTTTACAGGACCACAGTCTGACAATGCATATAAATATGATTAAAAAAGAAACGTTTACCCACCTAAATTCAATAAAATATTACGATAACAAGACAAAGCATGATGGTACTTAAGTACGATTATTAAAGGGTATCCTTTGAACAGTCTTCAGTCAAAAGGAGTAACGTTTAAAACGTTTATATAATTTTTTTAGGTCATGTGGAAATGACCGATCGCAGAGACCTGTTAATGACATTACATTGCTATGAGTAATGGTACAAAACCAAAGAACTTGATTTTATTTACAAATTATTTATACACTCGAAGTTATATCGTGTTTATTATTATGTTACACTTTAGGAACAATAATGGAACGTCAATGAATTTATGACAACCAAGGTTGGCATATAATAAGGAAATATTTACATTTACATGTCAAAAGACAGTGGGAAATATTTGTTTTCCAGGATAGTTCGAAATAATATGGAATTTTTATGTAAACTAATTTTGCTTTATATAAACAACCAGACACTGATATAGTCTTTTTTGACTACAAGCCTGGAGTACAGGTGTAACTGAAGTACTTGTTTAGCTGACTAGAATAAATATATTTCATATCTTGTTGTCTCCTTTTTGAATAGATAATTACACACCAGATTTATATGTCATACGATTGTTACCTAATTGGCATTGTTTGTAATCTATTCAATTCATCCATAAGTTAGTAATCGCATATTGTTCAATATTGTATATATGAACAGTTAAATTTATTTTGATGTTTTTATTGAAAAATTTGACTTCAAAAAGTAATATAATTATTAGACGATAGATAACGGTCTCATTAACAAAGATGTGGAGATCTATTTTTAACATTGTGACCAAACATCTTTCACCAAAACAGATAGAACCAAGTGGGATATTTACTTTACTTTAAAAGGATGATAAAATAACGACTTTGTACACTTTGTACATTATAACTGTTTGAAATGTTATAAGATGATATTCAAATGCATTTACTAGTAATACTATTTTAAATTATTTTTGGGATAGAGCTATGGTTCTTTAACATCGTAATTCCTTTTACTTAACATTTATCACTGTCTGAAATGCTATACAAATTCTATCAATATCATTTAAATTATTTTCGTGATAGAGTTCTTTAACACTTCACTTTCTGCCTCCAGTCTTAGAAAAAGTTTCAATAAGATATCATTGATTAATAGAAGTTATAACCTGACAAGCAATACTATCATAATGGAATATTAAAAAAAAAGAAGACTTCCTCTCCCTGATATCTATAATTATGTCAAATTTAATCAAATTTCTTTTCATACTTATTAGATTATTCTCAGGTCCAACATTGGCATTCAGTATGAATAACATTTTTGATGTTTTAGAAACTGTAAGCAGCACATTTTTGTTTATCTTATAGAGGATAATGAATGAGTGTAACTTTAATAATGAATTGATCGAACGAGTTGAAAAAAAATATATTGTGCGAGCCTCTGGCGAGGATAATATTATTTTTTTCAACGAGTTGAATAAATTCAGTACTGAATTTACACGAAATTAATATTCTATTTATCACATACCCAAAATAAAGACCGTTTTAAGTGAAAAGAGTCTTTTTTCATTGACGCGCCTATATTATAACGGTAACATTTAGCACATCTTTACACTATTAGTGTAATACCGTTTATAAGGAGTCGTAAAATCGACACGGGTATGTAATAAAACTCTTAACTGCATGAGCACTTTGTTAACAATGGCTGTTTTCATTGAAAGTCTCCTGTTCCAAGTTCAGATTGCAATGAAATTATAAAAGATGCTTCAATATTCACCAAACTTGGCACAAATAGTTGACTGCACCATGACCTTTGTAATCTTACATTTCCTGTTTCCATGGCAACGAAGGGACATATCAAAATTGCCAAATATCATATTTTGCGTTTAATTTTCCATCCAAACTGATTTCAAAGTGCTGCAACTCAATGAATTGAGATACAGACAAAGGCTTTCAGCGTTGGTTACTTGTTATCTTCTGATTGACCTGAAGCTAATTACTCTTACAGGTCAAAAATATTGTTGGCGATGAGGGGGGTGCAGCTGACCCCTTCAAAATCTCAAACAGAAAAGGGCACATCACCCCTCTGGCACCCACTACCCCCTGATTTCTCTTTCTGTTTGGGACAGCGCAGAAAAATGTGATCACTTTTTCTTACAACATTTCTCCAACAGAAACATGTGTTTGGTGCCCAAACAGGATTTTACACTATTTGAGGCCTAAAAGGGGGCGTATATATGAGGCAAAGCATTCAAGGAAATTATTAGAAATTATGCAAGGTAATTTATAGATTTTTGACAAACTGATTTCCCCGCTGTTTAAAGATTCAACAACATGTCTCTCATAAGAAAAGCGTGTATAATGACTTAAATATCAACTTTAGTCATATAACAGACACATGTTTAACAAACTTTTATGCACTTATTTATATCATATTTAAACATCCGACATGAAAGAAGTTTTTATCAACTTTTCCATGCCTTTATGTGACTTAAACAAAGTCTAAAAGGGAAATGTAAGCAATAAAAGTAATATCTTAAAGCATCACTACCCATAGGCACAAAACTTAATCTAATTTTTTTTTTTCAATTAGATTTTAATTAAAATATCTACTTTTTTATCAAGTAGCGTTTACTTTAGACGTTACAGCATCTCAGTGGTACCTATGTTGGCTCATCACGCTGTTAAAGCCACAAATCGTGCGAATTTTGAAAAACTGTATTTATAATTTAAATAGAAATGAACATAGAGAGATCTCTAAATATGGAAACCCATGTTCTATTTTATAGAAACAACATGGCATATTATCAGGATATCAACGACCTCTGTGACAGCCTATTTTCCTGTCCGATGCATGGTTTATCTTTCAAAGAAATATATAATTTCTTTGTGTGAAATCATATATAAAAAGACATTATTATTACTATTATCATATCAATTTAATTTTACCTTTTTTTGCGCAAATGGATTTTTGCCATTTACCGGTTTTTAGGCAGACAATTTTCTGCTGACTTGCTTGATAACCAGGATCGCATTCAATAGTCGCCGTAGCTCCAACGGACGTTTTTGATTTTTTGTCGAGAGAAACCTGTCCATTTTTAATGTTTTCGACTGAGCCACAATCTGCAAAATGGTTTTTTTTTAAATCTCCAAATCTTTCGTACGTTCAATATATTACATTACAATAGCACTATGTAGAAATTAAAATGCAATTTACCCAAGTTATTTTTTATGGAACAGTCTCGACTGGAATATATAGTTTTGGTTTTTAAATAAGGTTATCACTTTGAAGATATGTATTGTTTGTTTGTTTGTTTTGAATTATCTTATCATTTTTTTATTTGTTATTGCTTCACTCTGGCTCTTTTTAACCTTAAATGCGAAGTACCTCATCTAAGACCAAACAAGTTCAAAGACAGTATGAAAACAAATATAGGTGATACATCATGCACTTTTTCACATTAGTTCAGTTAAAATGAAAGTTCCAGAAAATAATTTACTCTGATAAAAACCTTTCACGCTGTTATGTCTAAGATTGAAAGCGGCATCTGGATTTTCCCAAGATTAAATTTTTTTTTTTGGTCTGCTTTAAAAACAGTATCACATTTAACAATTGCCGATGCTCCTTTCTACGGTTGAAAGTCTTTCAAATGTCACTTTTCAATTTTGATATTTTCCAACAGATCTGTAATCTGTTATTAGGTTTTCCTTTCACACCAAATCTAACACATTCAAACAGTTTCAGTTTATAAGTCATGTATGATATAAGAAATACAGTACTAATTTTCTTAATCAAATGCGGAAACAGATCCGAAAAAGTAAGAAAACATTTGTTTTATTCAAAAAGAATGTAATTACTAAGAAGTTTTTTGTTTCTCGTTAGGCTTTTTTTCACATTCAACTGTATTGTTTTTTCGTGTATAGAGAAGTTAGAATAGTAAGTGGTCAAATGTCAAGACATGAACCTTGTATGAAAAAAAAAATCAGTTCCCTACCTGCATTGGTCATGGCCAGTTGATGACCCAAATTATTTTTATCAAGGGGTCAAAAGTCAGGATCACATTGACTTGTATTTAAATAGATTTTCAAACCAATAACTCGACAACCCATTGGCCCTCGATCCCCTTACTTACTTACAGGTGTATTCACCTTGGTCAGTAGATGAGTACTTTTGATTTGCGTTGGTTAACAGTTTTACGTGATCCAATGGCTTAACCTATCAAAGCTTTGGCTTTATAAAAAGGGTATACAAGATTTTTACATAAACAAAAATAGAAGAGTCGGGCCATTCCATATATAAAGATCATGATTTATGTCACTTTTGTAGAGGTCAACAAAGCAATGCTACATACAAAACATTCATACTCTTGACACAATAAAACTCATATAAGTACATATTAACTACGTGTTCCCAATTTCATTGGTTAAAAAAGCTGGCAGGATACGAAATTGCTAACAGACTTACTAACAGACACACAACCAGTTGTATAATAATTGGCGCCGAAATTGCTCGGGCGTATAAAAAATGTACATGAATTACGTTGGTTATAATTTCCTATTATTTAGTACAAGGAAGAAAATCGTAATTCTATCACTATAATGCACATAATCACAATAACAACTAAAACTGTGTTCAAAGGACACGGATGCCCCCACTGACAACATAAATATGATATATAGTGAAAAAATCAACAAAGGGCCATAATTCTGTTAAATTTGGTCGCAGCAAAAGTTCCGCCCTTAACTACCATCTACACATTAAGGTTGTTCATCCTTGGAAGTTTATGCAAAATCTGCCATTCAGCTTAAGAGGAGTTGCGTTCTCAAAATTTATATTTGGTATTTAGTGAAAAAAATCAACAAAGGGCAATAATTCTGTTAAATTTGGTCGCAGCAAGAATTCCTTCCTTTACTACCATCTAAACATTAAGGTTGTTCATCCCTGAAAGTTTATGCAAAATCTGCCATTCGGTTTAAGAGGAGTTACGTTCTCAAATTTTATATTTGGTATATAGTGAAAAAATCAACAAAGGGCCATAATTCTGTTAAATTTAGTCGCAGCAGAAATCCTTCCTTTACTACCATCTACACATTAAGGTTGTTCATCCCTGGAAGTTTAAGCAAAATCTGCCATCCGGTTTAAGAGGAGTTGCGTTCACAAAATTTCTATATGGAATATAGTGAAAAAAATAACAAAGTGCTATAATTCTGTTAAATTTGGTCGCAGCAAAAATTTCTTCCTTTACTGCCATCTACACATTAAGGTTGTTCATCCCTGGAAGTTTAAGCAAAATCTGTCATCCGGTTTAAGAGGATTTGCGTTCACAAGATTTCGGGATGTCCGGACAGACGAACGGACGGACGGGCAGACGTACGTACGTACGGACAAGTGCAACGCTATATGCTCCCAATTTGTGGGGGGCATAAAAACAGGACTATTGAATAATGATAAATACCCAAAATGACCGTATTTATCCAGCTCACTTGCGGTTTTATGACCGCATATGAATAAAGCGATGATGAGCAAGAATCTGATGATGCTACTGTTAATCCTTGCAACATAATTGTGTTTTTCTTCGATCCAAATATTGGGTATCCCGGCTAAAATTATAAAAAAAAAATGCTCCCTTAGATATCAATTTCTTTGAAATGTAATTTCAAAAATAGCAAGACCTAATCAAAACTAGTTTTTTGTAAACTTGAACATTTTCGAAACAAATTGAAATCTCAACGCAGCCTTATCATTACTGTCACAAGACAAAGCACATAAAAAGAATGGCATTATTCATATGTGCGTTGAATGTAACTGATAAGTCTTTTTTATTCTTGTTGCAAACTAAATTTTAAGCTACGTTTGCATGCAAAAGTATTTTCTTTTCGCTTGAAAAATCTTGCTGTTTGCTTAATCATTTGGTCAATTCTCGTAAATAATGTAAAAAAATTGTCTCTGATATTCAAATATTTTTACGTAAACAGAATGAAGCGTTCGGAAAATTATCGTGCACCTTCTTGAATACCATAACGGTTTTACTGTTCATGCGTCATTTTCTTCAAAAGAAATATAATCACTTTTTTTATATAATCTGCAGGTGTTTCTTTTTCCAAAATCATTTTAAAATATTTGTTTTAACTGCATGTAGATGTATATAGCTTTTTACACTTCAAAGTGTCTAATTTATTCATTAATTTAATAATATAATTGAAACATATACTGAAAGTTAAACCATATTTAAAAGTAGAAAGTTTGAAAGTAAAACAAGATTCATATAGAGATATAAATCATAACAATTGAACATACGAAACATTTAGTAGTTTTGCCTATGTTGACTTGAAAACATTTGTGTGTCTTTCCAAAATTGCCTTCAATGCCTTTCGCCACACACTGATTGCCTCTGACAAATACAACATCATTTGCAGTTACTTTATCTGTAATATCAAAGCAATAAGCGACTTTAATAAATTAATGACTGTTGCATAAGCAATCTAAATCTTCGTAGTATAGCTTTACTGACGTATTTGTTAAAACAGACTTTGGTTACATGATAACAATGTACAAACGATCACTAATCTGAAAGCAAAGTTTGTCATAAATCAATCTCGTTGTTTAAACTAATTAACAGTATTGGTATTGGTAATATACACGTAAAGTATGACAAAAACGACTCCCGATGTAATAAGATATAAAAACATGAACCAATTTAATCAATTTAATACATATGCAATAAAAGCAACCGATGTCATAAGTGAAAATACAAACAACATTTATACATAGTTTGATTCTTACATTCATTAAATATAATAACACAAAACCATATGTCAATAAAAAGAAAATTACCAATATATCAGTTTATGTTTACATAATTATAATTTTATACCACCAATAAATGTTTATTATTGGACTCGTGGTAGCAAAACATAAATCAAAGTTTACATTTATATGCACAGGGCCAAATATTTCAAAATATGGTGCTTCAATAGTTTTGAATTGAAATAGATTTGCTCATTTGAAACAAAATATTAGGCACCGAATAATTGTAGTTGAGTTTGCAACCGTGGGATATAAAAGCATATGTAAAAGGATTCTCAAGTCGGTTAAAGCGGCCTTTGAATAATCTTTTTTAAGGCAAACAATGCTTATTTTAGATAAATAGTTTCATATTATAAAAAGAATTAAGGTGGAAAAAAAAAATTTGCCAACGATAAAATAGAAATCGCTCGATACTTCTTATATATCGGTACGCTCCCAATATTAAAATTAGTAAGGCACACGACTTGTTTCACGATCTTCTATTTCAAGACACGAACGTCTGTCAGACCGTATATGTCACGAAATGTATTTGTCACACGTGTGAAACATAGTCGGCCGAATTCATCACACCTTTCTTTATGTGCCAAATGTGTTTCTGCAATTTGGTAGTAAATGCCCGACCGTTTATGTCACACAATTTAAATCAAACATTATCATCGTCGTCGTCACCAGCTGCAGCAAAACCTTGCTCTCATCAACGTCAACGATTCATCATCATTATCAACAACAACAACATTATCGCCACCACCAACAACAACAAGCAATGTTTTTTCAAGTCCACACCGCTTTGCATATTATTTTCCTAGGAAAGATGTCTACACTACCAAGGACGTATACTTGGTTGGATAAAAGAATTTTTAGCTACATGATCTATTCAAGTTACACTTAATGGCTCATGTTAAGAAAAAGTAGTGACAGTAAATGGATGCCGAAAGGAAGTGTCTGAAGTCCAATAATCTTTAGTTTGACAATGAACACCTTAAACGAAACAATAGAGAAATGTAATGAGCCAAATAAAACAATAGAGAAAATCACAATTTTTTTAATGATTCGCCCCCTGGATTATATCAAAATTACAAGAACTGACGACCAAAAAGATGCAGTTTACACTTTATCAACTCCTGTTTGGTTTAATTAACAGATAAAAATCAGTTTATTACAATCACAACAAGGTCCGTCCAGGATTAGAACTTGCAACTACTTGGTGACCATTCCGTAATTCTTACTAGTAAGTATCAAGATCTATAATGTCACTACAATTGTAAGAGTTACTCTTAACAAATTACGGTAACAAATATTGCCAACAATGCCTATTATCTATAAAAACGGAAAAGTATATGATTATTCTAACAAAATCAAATAGATGTATCGTATGCTAAGAAAGTAGCAAAGACTACAAACTGGTCGAGACAAACCGTGCTGCGAAACAGTAATCATTGTATAACCAACTAATGTCAACTTAACTTGTAAAATAAATGAAAGTAGCATAAATTATGAAAGCTTAGTAACGGTCAATTTACATATTATAAGATATTATGCATATCATTTTAACATTTTAAAATTTAGGCAAATTGCAATAAAATTCAAAAAATGGTACAGCAGGTTCGGGAAAAATTGAATACGCCAGGTTTTGGAAATATAATCGAGGAAACCAAAATGAAACAAAACATATACGCATCTGTTTATACATGCGAAATGACCAAAATCCAATAAAGCAGTACAAATAAAACTATAAATGTGTTCATAGGACACAGGTGTTCTCACACTCCATCGTTTTGTCAATCTTATGACTCTAGATCAAATATTTTTGGGCTACATGTGACACAAAGAGAAAACTAAAATCTTTTACTAAGTCAACAGCAATAACTTTACAGATACTGAATAAATCCTCAAGCAAACCCCAAGGTGCATAAGTACACATGTTGACCAACATTCTTGTAAACTTTCAGGCCTACAGGTCAAAAACATTTTGAGCTATGCATGAACAAGTTTAAAATTTCAAATTTATATTAAAACAAGGGCAAAATTGAAAAAAAATCTACATGCAAGACCCCAGGTGCACATCGTCACAGACAGAGATGTTGATCATTATTTCTGTGAAGTGGTTGATTCTAACTGAAGCACTCAAGGAACAGAACATAATGGAACGGTGTTTACTAAGTTCAGGGTAATTACTGCATAAATCCACAATCTAACCCCCAGGTGTACAACAACGGATGCCAACCAACATTTTCTACAGTTTTATAAATTAAGATCATGTAACTTTTGTTGCCACACAAGACCCAAGTTGAAAACTAATTTTCTGTAGTAATTCAATGGCAATAACTCTAGAGTTACTGGATAAATCCTCAAGCGCATCCTAGGGTTCACAACTACACTTGCTGACCAAAATTCCCATAAGTAAGTTCCATGACTCTAGGTAACATACTTTTTGTAAATTGAAAATTGCAAAATTTAAAATTTTACTAAGTTAAAATCCAATTACTTTGACAAAACAAGCAAAAAAAACAACAACAAAAAAACACAAAAAAACATACAAATGAAACCCCATGTGAAAAACTCCACATGCTGAGCAATATTCCTGAAAGTTTCATGACTCTTGGTTGAATACTTTTTGAGCTACGTGCGATACAATTTGACAGTTGCAAATATTTACTAAGTCAACAGCAATTACTTTTCGAACAACACTCACGCCGCACGCAAATACCAAGGTGCACAACTACACATGCTGACTAACATTTCTGCAAAGTTTTGTGACTCTAGGTCAAACCCCTTTTTAAGGTACGTGCGACACAAAATGAAAACGGACGGACGTGTCAACATTTGGGGTTTATGTGCCGTTTCTTTGACTTTTATGTGGCATTTTCCTACATAAACCAGTAAAATTATCACATAAACCAGTCGGTTAAGGAAATTTCCTTCGTTTCATTTTTAGACTAGGATTATGGAAGAAATGAAGCTCATAGACAATTTGATGTTTGCCCGGATAGACGGACGTACAGACGGACGGACAAGGGTAAATCTAAATGCCCTTATATTGAAAAATTATTCCGAATTTATAACGGAAAATCTTGAAAAAGCAATAGTATGGATTCCTAGTCATGTAGGTCTTTCCGAAATGAGCGAGCTGATTAATGCTCGAAACTGGCAGTGACGACTTCAGTTTTTTAAACGTAACACTTATCATGAAAGAAATACAGCTACATAAGTAGAAAAATAGCAGAAAAGACATATTATGAAAGAAATATTGGAATATAAACAGTATAGAGATAATAGAATTCCGCCTAACAAATTAATCCCATATCAATGTAAAAGAAAACTTAATGGAATATATTCACGCCTAAAATTAGATAACTCAAGATTAAAAGGGCATATAACAATTGTCTTACATTAAAATAGGCGAAAACATTCGAACATGTACTTTTTCACAGAGCACAACTCAAAGATATAGAATAATCCATATTTGAACTTGGATTAGAGTGAATAAACAAGTAGTATAGATACTTTTGAATGCGCAACATAAAATAGCTGGCCAAATTCGTACCTCAGTATCTAAGTTCATAAAAGACAGTGGTTTTATAAACAAAATTGAAAAATGAATTATAAAGCAAACAAATGCATATCACTTAACACTCTTATATAGAAATATACCAAGATAAAATTTCTGAAATAGTTACTAAGAAACAATACAGAATTGTTTTTCTAAAAGAAAACGAAAAGTGACTGCCGCTTTGTTTATAATGCATAGGAATTGATGAAATGTCGTATACAGACGCTAAAAGTAAATGTATCAAACTTCAACCTGATAAACCGATTTAAATATTCTTTAGCAAATTGGAATATTGAGAAAAGAAAGAAATAATGGCAATGCAATTAAACAATCAAACAATTTACCGGCCTCGTCTTTACTGTAGAGCTGATAATCGTAGTCGGGTGAGGGCAATCTTAAGTTAGAAAGTTTTGCAAATTTAGTTTTTGTTTCCTTAGTTGTCCTAATCTGAAGAAGGACGAATTCTTCGCCAACGGAGTCCTGAAATATAAAGAATAATATTTTGCCATTAGCTGCTTAAACATACATTTTTGAAATTTGATATCAGATTTGATATTGACTAGAAAAAGAGACTTAAGACATGTTCACCACACATTTTGGAAAAAAAATTGAATGAAAATTGATACTTAAAAAAGAAGTTTTATACTACGGAGGGAAGTCTGGATCTGAGTGTCTTGGTGTTAAAGACCGTCGACACTGGCGTAGTTTGCATTATTAATGTTCAAACCTCGTCGTGTAAGGAAATAAGTTATTTCATGTTTAAAAAGTAATTTCCATTTAACTGCTGCTCTAATAGAATAATAAAGTCGCGTTTGATATGAAGTATTTTCACCATTGATTACAGTCGTTTTTAACTGAAATGTTTGAACTCAACAAAATTGCCATTACATCATGCACAATGCTAGAAAGTCATTAGTTCATACCCATTTCATGTAGAATGACAACGTATCGGTATTTTTTGTAACTTTGTACAATTTTCTCGGAATTTTCTTAAACTTACACCACACAATTGAAGAACTGTTGTGTAATAAAGGTCTTTAATACAATGAATAATTAAGTTTTAGAAACATCAAATCACGAAATTATTATTTTTGGAAGTTGTTGCCAAGTTTGAGATACATAATCCGATATTATATATATTTATATAGCATATTCTAAAATGTTTTGGAACAAAATATCATTATTCATCATATAAATGATCATAATAAATCAATAAGAACTTAATCAACATTATTTTCCTAGCTATCAGAATATCCAAAATGATATATTTATTTATCAGTATTTGAAAAAAAAATGGACATTGTGAGCATTGTAGACCTATCCACTTAAAAAAAACATAAAGTATCATGCACATAAAATAAAACTTTTCTCACTCACCCTGTCTTCAGCAATGACCTGTTTTGAACCATCTTGATTTTTGATACTGTACTTTCCGAGCTTGCTAAAATTTCAAAGAATAAATAACTTTAACATTATAAACAGACGGGCAATTTTGCATACACACACAGAAATATATATATTTATAAGAAAAATGAATTATTTGGAAAGTTTTGATTGACACTATCAATTATTGTTTAGTTATACTTTATTGATAAGCTTTATTGTACTGATATGTTGAAACCAAAACAGAACAAAAATTGATAATGACGTCGACATTTTTTACGTTGCGTGCACATGTGAACACAAATAACGTCAAATGACGTTGGTTACTATGGTTTTATGTTTATTTGCCCTGATGATATAGATACTGGTCGGCATTATATTAAATTGAGAATTCACATACATATAAATGTATGAGTCGGGGATGACAAAATCAACATAGTGCGTTTGCGACCAGCATGTATCCAGACCAGCCTGCGCATCCGCGCAGTCTGATCAGGATCCATGCTGTTCGCTTACCAACCCTATTACAAGTAAAGAAACTGATAGCAAACAGCATGGATCCTGATCAGACTGCGTTGGTTTTGTCGTGACGCGGCTCATATATAAAACAAATAAAGTCATGAGCGAGAAATTATAAACGTATATTCATGACATAATTAAATGATGCAGGAGATATTTTCAAAAAAGTAAAAGTATCACAAATGTACATCAAAACTACCCAAATTAGTTCATTTTTCATGATTTTTTATTTACTTTTATTTTTTGTATGTGTGCAAAATTGTCTGTCTGTTTGAAATGAATGAAATAGTTATATTTCATATTTCTAAGAACACAATTATAAGCAAACTTAAGATTCATATGGTATCAAACTTGAAATGTGTAAAGATCAGCAGTCCGCAAAAGACCAACATCATACTTGGGTTCAGTAGGTTAATATCAAAGTTTAAGAATTATTGTAACAAAACCAATTTATTTTGAGGATTTTCATTTTATTTTACTAGAAATACAAATAAATCTAATAAATCAGGAAAGATGTTTGCGGCGTTATCTTTTGTTGTTTCTGCACATTATTAAGTTATTGTCCTGACATCTGAAGAAACTATCCGATATTTGCTAAAATGTTTCCAATATCTTAATTTTGAATACTTTCCAATCTAATGTTTTTATCTATTAAAATAATAAAAATTTAATTTTTCATGCGTACAGATGTGTGAATATTAAGAGGATATTTTAATCGTTTGAATCAAATATGGAATATATTTTCACGAAACATGATGAAATTCCATACATTTTCACGAGCCGGAAAGGCGAGTGACATATGTAATTTAAAAGAAGTGTTATCATGTTTAGTGCAGTTACAATTGTACAGCGAGCAATAATGAATGGATGACGCGGTTCGAATTCAATACACAATTATTCACATCCATAACTGTTTCGAAAAGAAGAAAAAAAACATAATTGGATAACTTTCGACGATAAAATGAATAGGTGAAAATAGTCTTTTAAATACAATTTTTGATTCGGCGCCCACGTTCATTTTCTGTTGTTTTTTTAATATTTCTTTTTCACAAATATGAAATATATTAGGCTGATATGACACCACATTTCATGGGTAGAATTAAAATGTTTTTATAAAAGTATTGTACCGAGACAATACATTTTTTACCTAATACAAACGTGTTAACTTCCATAACTTTAAATATGTTAAGCCAAATTGAACCCTTAAATTTGAAGATTTTAGAATTCATAAAGATTGATATTGTTGATATCATAGACATTTTTCCATAGTTTATTTAATATTCGGATTTTAGTTTCTTACATTCTTAGAAACACATAATTCATTCTTTATTTGTCAACTGAAAGCAAAAAAATTTAAACATAAGTTTGTGTGTGCTTTTACTCAGAGACAAACTTACTAAACAATTATGTTATTAAACAAAAGATTAATTTCCTATAATTAATCGTACAAATGACTGAATTGTAAAGAATATAAGTAAGATATAAGGAGTGTAAAAACCTTTTCTTCTTTTTTTTTAAATTTTCCAGCAGTGATAATATATTTTAACTTAGAAAAATAAGTGAAGATATCAAATAGAAATAAAGTTACACTTATTTTCTGACATAGTGTTATTAACAAAGAAAAAGAACAATGCAAAAAACACAATAGGCAGCAGAAGTAAAGGGGACTCCTTAGGACCACCAATGCACACTTGCAGCGGCATTATTGAAGTATATATGGAAAATGACCCATCTTACTATTGCCAAAATTTCATCATTATTTCATATTTAATTTTCCGGAAGAATTAGATTTTATATTTAAAATGACATTACGATTGTATTTAAAGAATATTATTTCAGTCGAGAAATTGATTCATTATACCCTTGTTTCATATTCTATTTTAAGAATGACATTATCATGTTTTAAATAAAAGAAAATGTCGTATAACCGGCATTGCCGAGAAATTAAAAAGATGTACATACTATTATATCATTATATCGTATATTGTTATCCATAAATTAATCGAATCAATATAAAATAATGAACTTTATTAATGCAAAAATAACTATTTTAAACGGATTTTTTTTAATTCCATTTTTCATTGAACAGCTTTGAAAATAGATAATTTTTATAACCAAAAATATTACTTTTATCGGCCATGTTTCCTGTTAGACGACCTGCGACAAAATGACTAAAATTATAAATACATCATATTTTTATTGAAAGAAAGATTAGTTATTTCTATAAATAGTTACAAAATTTGACTTTTCAACACTTTTTTGTAATATGTAATTGTTAATTTATGATTGTCTTGCACTTTGCATCTGACTTTGATAATATTTTATGGGTAGAATAAAAGGTAATTACTCGCAATTTATAGATATGTTCAAATAAAATAACTGACCTAGTATGATTTTAGGGTTTTATCGCATAATAATTATTAACACGGACCAAGAGTTTCGACTTTGTTGGTGTATTCTAAATTTACACCTTTCACAAAATTACAGAAAGTTAAATTTCTGTTTTTCATTTCTATACACTTATATATAACGTCCCATTACAAAATCAAAAGTTTGTAACCATTAAAAACTATGATTTTTCCCAGGGTTTAAAACATGACCGAATGAGTGCAGTAGAGTTCCAATGAAATTGCTAAAACCAATATGGTAATGTATATTTAAGGATGAATACCCTTAATGGGCACCTTAAAGAACTGTAAAATTGACAACATAGGACAGTTATATGCCTTTAACGTCACCTGCATGAAAATTTAAACAAAATTTACCGTGCAGTTTATGAGCGTTGGACATTTTTTGCCATTATCGTTATAATGAAAAATATTTTCCTATTGCTCATTGTTCAGAAATAAATAATGACATTCAGGTTACAAATTACACGAACATAATGATAGTTTCTAAACAAAATGTTTTTAATATGTATAAAAATGTTACCGACTCCACCCACTTTAAACATTCATATGTAAAAACTACTAAAAAGCCTTATTAAAAAATATCCCTGAAATTTGAAACAACGAGGGGCTGTTTTTAAAATTTGCCTAATTTTTTTCAAAAGTATATTAGTTGATCTTGCAAAATATAAAATACTTTTACCGCTTAGTTTTTATTTTATTTAAATTTGAAATCATATTGTATCCTATTTACTATTTAATTTGAAATTATTTAGCAAATTAACACATACAATAATTATATTATTAAAATCAAACACTTTTTTCTTTCCATAAAGGATCTAAGAGATACATAAATAATGTTGAAAAGAAAAAAAATGTTGCCCTTTTCTTGGGTTTGAACCCACGCCCCTCAGTTTCAATGCGGTTGACAGAGATTTACTCTTTAAAATGTAGGTAATGTATTAGGGTCGGTCTACTGATCAGTACGTTTCGTTTTACTTAAGTGTATCCATTAAACGATTATGTACTATCCTTAATGATATGAATACTTAATTCTTTAATAACAACTTTTCTGTCTTTTATGACGCATTGTTTTTTCGACATTACCTGAGAAAAAATATGTTACTTCTAGTTACATCCTTATTTTTAGATTTTTGATTTAAAATTGATTACATTTTCAGTAGTGTAGCTGATTTGTTCTTCCGAGACTAAAAATCGTTCTACGAACAATCCACTGTTATGTATCATCAGCTTTATTATTAAAATTTCTTCTTATATTATTGTTAATTAGCCATATTTCAACGTCTTTAAATTTATGAGAACCTGTAACGGATGTACAAAGCCGAGAGATTATATTGTGCAAGATTATATTGCTGGCGTGACTTTAGCTTGTAGCCGTAAGGGGCCAGTGGTAAAAAAGAATAGATATTAATATAAAACAGAAATTCCTAACTTGGTTATAAAATATGATACAACTTACATTTTAGTATCGACACAGTCAGCAAGAGTGAGTATCCAAGCATCAGAAATTTGTACACCAGCACAAACCTCATCATTCCCAAGTTTTATATACACTATCAATTTTTCTGTTGACCTCAAAGTGTTGGCTCTCTCACTAAGAAGCTTCTTCGCACCTACGCTGTCCACTTGCCCTAAAGTCAGCACATGAAAAATACATGACAATGTAGATTTAATAAATGGATCTGCTATAAAAAAAATAACAGTTTCTTTTAATTTACTAATCACTATCAATTAGAAAATTCACCATAAATGAAAAGAATGAAATAGTTGTTTTCAAAATATTACAATTTCGCTGAATAAATATATATACTTACATAGCATGACAAGAAAAAGTATTTTCAAGCTATCCATTGTGTATATGCACCTATACAAACAGATAGATAAAATAATACTGATATCTGAGTATTTCCTTTTATAGAAAAATTCGAAACAGCCAAAGGAAAAAAAAATATTCAATGACGTTTTAATTTATTTTACTATCCTTAGGGTAATTTCAAATACGTGTGGGATTGTAGGGATTGTGTAAGAACATACATGTAATTGAATTTCTAAAAGAAAGGTTTTAAGACTTTTGCTAGGCTTTGTAAACACTGTGCTCAAGCCTGACACATCAAAATTCGGAACGAAAAATCAATATATAAACCTGCAGTTCCATTTGAGAGAAGGACTCGTGATTATAATAGATTAGATGTATGTAGTCGTTAGCACATGTTTCGTTAACTTTTTTGGTATAACGATTTGCCTTTGAAATGCTTTCCACGTGTCTGTGCGAAATCATTTCACTATGAAATTTAGAAATTTATCTTATTAATAAGTCATTTTATAAAACTAAACACAAGAAATCATAAATTTCGCAATTTTGATCCATTTTAAAAAGCTCTTAAATTGTGTGCAAAACGTTTAAAACATATGGTGGCTGCAGCTCCGCCATTTAACTTGGTACTTCTAGACTGTTCGCTTAGAGGGGCCGCGGGGCGAAAACACAAATGGTAAAAAATCAGCCACTATAAAAACCTGACGAATTATTTAATAAAGCTATAGTCTGAAGTCACTTCTAGTTATAGAAAGCTGAGAGAGTATGTCAAGAATATCTGATCTATTTAAATTTAACACCACTAATATATGTTAATGTTTGAATAATGATCAGTATCTTCTCATGTAACACTTGTTAGATAAGATCCAGTTAATTTAAATTACCAACAATCACGAATTATACATGCATATGTATATAGTTTGAATCGCGATAAAAATCTCTTCGGGTAAACAACAGCTATAAAGGTCTAAACGCCAAACCTGAAAAGTTCTGACATACATGTATGTTAAAAATACTAAATGAAAATAAAGCTATATATATACACTTTTTTTCGAGAGAAAAAAAAGAGAATATATATAACGCGAATAAAAAAAAATTCCTTTTTTAGAGACTTGGAGGGCGGGAACAGGGAATACTTATAGCTACGTAATATTTATAATAAAAATAATAATAATAATTCGTATGTAATAAAAAATGACAGATTCGATGCATGATAAAAGTGAGATATTGTTTATTTAAAGTTGGTTTTGTTTGTACACGCTGTGGTTCATGGAGGGGTTATTCATCATAATATTAGCGCTTCAAGCTGAGGTAAACGGATGGTTATCAGTATATAAAATTTGATGTTATCATAAACTTGCAATTTTGTGTTAAATAAATGATAATTAAACTTTTATTACATCTCTTTTATCATTTATCATATCTGTCTTTTTAACTTTTGTATTATTAAAAAGAAACAATTATGAAAAATAATACTAATATATTTAAACTTTACTTTTTTTATTTTTATTGCTTGTTTTTTTTCTTTCATGTATCACTTGTTTACATTCATCAGTCGGTTTTCGCCAACTTGACCCGAAGCAGGAAGCCGGGATTGCTTGCTCAACCCTACCTCCCTGTCTAGGATGGTTTTGTTAAATTAGTTTAAGGAATTTATATTATCACTAAAGACTTCTCCCCCAGGTGATGCTTTAATTGTTACATGTATAATGCAAGTAGACGAATCTACCTTCCTTTAATTTAATTTAGAAGTTAAATATTCTTTCGTTCTCAATTTTGTTTTTTAGCTCACCTGTCACAAAGTGACAAGGTTAGCTTTTATGACACCGTGCTGTCTGTCGTCCGTCGTTCGTCAGTCTTTCTGTCTGTGCGTTAACTTTTTAATTCAAATGAATTCTCCGCCAAATTTAATTAAACTTGGCAGGCATATTCCTTGGATGAAGCTCTATTAAAGTTTTAAAAGTATTAAATTCCTTGAAGAACACTGGTTGCCCCATGGCAACCAAAAGAGTTTTTCTTACCAAATCTTAAACAGTCTTCTTGTCAAGACAGAAGATAGAGAGCCTTAATATTTGGTATGTAACATGATCTAATGGTGCTCTACACAGATTGTTCAAATTATGACCCTTGTGAGAAAAGACGCCCCACCATTGGGGTTACTCGATTTAAAAAAAGTCTTAAAACCCACAACTTTGATATTTAGTATGTAACATTATCTATTTATCAGCATATATATCACAACATTTAAGTCTAAATAGCTTTTCTGATGTACAACATGTCACAGAGCTACAATGGTTAGAATAAACGTTTAACTGAAGTGATAGTGCCATGATTGAATAGCATATTCTTTTAATCATTATCTAATTTTATCTACCTAATAAATAACGTGCCAATGAGCCAGTCTATAGCCGGTCGTTCTAAAACTTAACCGTTGAGAGAGGTAACGAATGAGGCAGTATCAGTCACTTCATTTTCTTCGCTGCTGTTGCAGTTCCGCCCGCCTTAAATTATCGCCAAATTTAAAGTGATGCTCCGTATGCTAGCATTTAGTCTCCGTTGACGGGGCGAACGGGAACCAGGACAACTTTGATCAATATCACTTGTCGAATTATGGAACTACAAGTTACATAGCCAAAACCATGTCCACTATCAGAGAGGCGGTTCTCCCTCAGCCGTTAAGAAAGTACGCCAAACTCTGCGCGCCGGTAACGCTACGACCAGTACGGGGAGACCACTGCAGAACAGTTCGTCCTCAAAATCATTCGAACATTATGAAAATTCGAACCAATATTTAAATGGGCATATTCTGGGCACATATTGTCATAAATTTATTTTAAGTATACTAATCATTTCAATTTTACTTGTTATCCAATTTATTTTGCTACAAATGATGATCATGTCGTCTTCAGAACGTATTTAGATCAACAGTAAAAGTACATTTAATACTCAATGGCTTCTTATTAAAAGAAGTCTCGATATTTCCCCTCTAAAAATTAAAACTTTTACATTTGACCTACTCACTTTTCTGATATAAACACCAATATTTCTTAAGATTCTTTTTTGTGTTGCACATTGATTTTGTTTTAAGAACATACAGAATCAAAACACTTATTTTTTATCAACTCAGTAAATACAACATATGATTATCATTCACTCAGAGGCAGTTATAACCCGACACTTACATTTTTCGGTATAAATTGATTATTTGTGGACGGATTGTGTTCAACTTTAGACCATAAAAAATTCAACATATCATGCTTATAACTTATAATTTTATTAACAATTCATTGACAAAAAATTGACACAAAAATAAAACAAATTAATATGCTACTGCAAAATGAAAAATCACAAATGGCTGTAAATACATGTATCGTAACAAAATGAAAAGTATCAGAATCCCACTAAACATGTATGTTAACCAGTTCTAATACTTTTTGTGTCCTCCAATGGCTATAACAACGTGTAAACACCTGTCTCATGGAAATGACATAGTTTCTCAGAGAATATTTCTCCATTACTGAATAAGAGCTTCCTCGAGTTTTAGCAGCTCCTGCAATATAAGTCTCCAGATCCGAACATCACACTTGTCGGCTGAATTGAACAGGCGTGTGAGAAAGCGACCAGAAGCCCCTCATAATTGGCTGGAACTCGAGCAAGCCTTTGTTTAGGAATAGAGAACTGTGAGGCAGAGGTGTTTATATTGTTAGAGCCAATTTTGAGGACAAACAAAGTGTTAGAACTGGTCAACAAACAGATTTAGTGGGATTCAAAGACTGCTCATTTTGTGAGGATTTTTACAGTCATTATGTGATTTTTCATTTTACAGTAGCCTATTTATTTTGTTATTTTTCTATTTTTTATCAATGAATTGTAAATATAATTCTAAGTAGTACATATGATATGTTGAATTTTAGATGGTCCAAATTTGAACAAAATCCGTCCGCAAATAATCAATTTATATACTGCAAAATGTAAGTGTCGGGTAAAATGTGCCTCTGAGTGAAGTCATTTAGATGTATGGCGTATGCACACATAAGACATCTATTTATAAAACCAAAAGTGAAATAGTAACCAGTTTGTTACAAACATTTTCAATTCGCATTTTGATCATAGTACATATAGTTATCATTATGGCATTCATAATTATACAGATTATACCCGTAGGTATAGAGGGGGGAGCTACACAAATTCCAGTAATGACAGTAGGTAAAAAGTAAGTAAATTATGTTAACCTTCATTAAATTTATCTGAAAAATGTTATGAATCTAAATAACAATCTAATAAATCACAAGCGCAACATTATGAAATAACTATACTTTCGTGAAAATAAATGGTTCGTTTCTAAAACTATATTTCTGTACAGAGTCTACTATTTAAGTATTAAATGTATAAATGAAAATATTACCATTTTATAAGACATTTAAATCTTGACAAGTTTAAACTAGATACGTCCGTGGCCGAGTGGATAAGATTATTCTCTTAAAACAATTTGCCCTCACCGATGTGGGTTCGAATCCCGACATAGGCTTTGGATTCTTTCATGTAAGGTGGCTATCCAGCTAGCTTACGGAACGCCGGTGGTTCTACTCCGGTGCCCGTTTGTGCCTGAAATTATGCACGGAAGAGGACCTGAGTTCTTCCTCCACCAGTAAAGCTGTAACGTCGCCGTTTGAACTATACTGTGTCGTAGTGACGTAAAACCCAATTAGACAAACAAAACATTTTTAAACAAAACTTGATCATATTCTTGACGAAAATACAAACAATAACCTAAGTTTAAATACAAACAATAACCTAAGTTTACAAGCTTTTTGTAGATGGTATACTATTTAGGTTTTAGATGTATAAGGTTTTAGATGTATAATTCTTAGCATGAATTAAATAATAAATATCTTGTCTCAAACATATTTATGATTTAAGGTAAACTTTTGTATTAGTTTTATAGAACAACAACATATACTTATTTCATGTTTTCTTCAGAAGTTGTAAGCAACAATTTGAAACGTTTGTGCAAATAATAAGGGATGTTTACAATCTTGATTTGGAGAAATAAGCATTTTAATTTTGAAAACTATCCAATTCCCACTTGTTTAACTCTAATAAGTATAATGTACATTTGCAAATATTTCCTAATACGATAATGTAAATAAAATGGAAATGAAAAACCATAAATGATGAGAAAAAGAGAATTAAAAACCACAAAAATTGAAGTAGATTAGAACCCACAACCCATACAAACTACGCATCCTCACTGAAAATGGATACTTTTCATAAAGGAGACTCTTACCTAATGCCTTAAAACGAATAACTAATTACAGACAATTCCTTAAGTTCTTATCAATTTATCCAAATGTTTAATTAAGTTAACGCATTCAAAGAAAGAGAGCTACAAAATACAATGAATTGATAATATTCGTCTGAAAAGGTTGGTCACTTTTTCTCATTTCCCAACAATATTTTTTGTCATGCCTATTTTCACCTTAATTAATTCTAAAATAATTTATTCTTGATCAATCAAGCGTCATTTTGTGCCATTTTGTTAAATGACATGTAAATCACAATAATAATGACATCAAAGATCAAATAAAAACGTTAAAGAAACTAAAACTTGATTTGTATTATATATAAACAACAATGAACTTAAAGAAAAACAAACAAACAAAATAAATGACAGAGTTTTGCTAACTAGAATTATCTTAACTATTAAACATCATAATTATATATATATATATATATATACAGCACACACACACACACATATATATATATATATATATATATATATATATATTATATATATATATATATATATATATATATATATTATATTTATTTATTTATTTATGGAATACAGCACACACACACACACACACACACACACACACACACACACACACATATATATATATATATATATATATATATATATATATATATATTTATTTATTTATTTATGAATGAATAATAACATTATGTTTTTAGTATTATTTTGAATAACATTCAAGTAACACAAAAATTTAACCTATACCTGTAGTGAAACTACACTGTCCAATACACATGTCCCTCAAAAACACAAATACTAGTTAAATCAATTAATTGTATATTGGCGGCTATATATGTGTATAAATAAAGATTATGCTATGTTATGATATGTTATAAACAAGAACTATCAGTAACTCTTACTCTTACGTATCACAAACATATTTCAAAAGAATTCTTTCAATTGCTGCAGTGACCCATTCATTACCGATATATCCTTTATCTTTTATTTAGCTAAATAAAAGATGTAATCGTTTTGCTTCAAAGCTCTACATCTAAAATCGTCATTTTCTCCTTAGTAACAATATTTACATATCACCTAATTTAATTATGAAAAAAATATTTCTTGAGCATTGACAAATTAGACCCGTTCTGATCTATTAAACCACTTTTATATGTGTACCTTTACTTTAAAGTCGTTGAGTGTCAAATTGATTGACTGTCTGTACCTGTCTATTTACTGGTTCTATAATATTTTAAATGCAATGTGGTCTTTTGGTATTGACATATCAGTATTTAAAGTATATAAACGCATCAGCTATGTGTAAACTAAATATACCAGGTACAGTATTTTGGTAATTATCTAGAAATATCTCTCCGATATTTTTCATCGATTTTTCTCAGCTTAAAGCCGACTTGTTGCACGATTGGACGTCGTTTCGGATCATTACTCCAGCATTGTTGAACCAAATTGATTAATTCGACCATCATTGTATGTTCCTTATCACAATTTGGCCTCTTTCCTCGTTTTACTGCATCGATAAATTGGGCAACACCAAAACCAGCAAAATCTGCATCTGAATACGATCGAGTACCATACCAGAGTTCCCATGTAAGAATACCCAAACTGTAAACATCTGAGCTGAAACTATACACTTTTTCCTCTAAAAGTTCTGGTGCCATGTGCGACAAAGTACCAGCTGATGTCCCAGAAACGACAGCTTCTGCTCTAGCAAATCCCAAGTCGCTCAGTTTTCCAACACCATTTATTACCTGTATTGAAAGATTTAAAATGACGCCATACACAAAAACTTGCATATAACTGCTTTTACCCGTTCCTGGTCACAATTAACGAATTTGTTATATAAAACAGCACTTTATTTATTTTCAGAGAAGAAATCAAAATATTAAAGCCACAATGTAAAATATAGGGGGTATGGGATATGATTTAAATTTACTTTTGAATTAGTAATAAATTTATAAAAATTTAATTAATATGTCTTACCAGAACATTTGAGAGTTTCAAATCCCTGTGTAAGTACCCTGTACTATGCATGTAGCTTAGACCCTCACATATCGATGAGCACATATTGAAGAAAAACTCATGCGTTTCTCCCCGTCGCAATGTTTTGGAAAATGACCTTCAATAAATATAAGGAAATACCATTACCGTATCAATATCTGTTAAAATTATGAAGAAATAAACACTTCTCATGTACGTAATCATATACAAACGTTATAGTTCATGCTTAATCTTGTACTATGTATGTTATTTAATTACAAACATACTTACCCGCACTGCTTGTCCTTCGTTCCAAAAACCAAAGACTCTAAACTCTGATCACATAGCTCCTGCACGAGCATCAGCCGATCATCATATAGGGGTAAACCAATTTCATTTCCAGATAGGCCAATTCGACCTTGACATCGTTCACGTTCAGCAAAGATCACGCCGTAAAAATCAACTATATTTTTGTGCCTTAACTTCCTGTGTTTAAAAAGTTAAAAATTTGGGTCTTACATTTACAACAAATTGAAAATTTGAAAAAGATAATTATTATATAATAATCAACTGTGCTTTAATTGTCTATATTACTACTACTTTTTAATGACACCTATAACTGATATGTCGCTGTGTATCAATAAATAAACTACATTAAAATATGTTAATCTATATTCAATAAAACCGCTTACTGTTTTAATGATGCACGAGCAAAATCATACATCATATTTAACTATGTTATTAATATCAAATATGTTTACCTTGAACAATCAACCTCACATAGCTGTAAGTACATGTCATGACCTTTTAAGATTTTTAGAGCGACTTCTTTTTCACTTCCGTCACTCTGTCTCCATGTCGCCCGATATACATCAGAAAAACTCCCCCCTCCAATTTGTCTGTACCGTAGAATCTTTGATATATCAATGACATCATCAGCTAAATATCTCAAATCAAATAAGAGCAGTGATTTGACAATAGACTTCACTTTTAATTTCTTTGGTTGAAATTGATAAATAATTTGGTCAGCACTTCTTTTATCGTTTAGAATGCTGAGCAGTTGAGCTCTATCGGCTTCAATTTGTTTCGGTAAAAAAGTGGAAAACAAATAGTTAATCCGCTCTATCATACTCTTTAAGTATATTCCTTCAATCAGGTTAGATATATTTTCTTTTTTATGTAAGTCTTCAAGTAGAATATGTGTCCATTTCTTCATAAATATTGCCTTGTTCTTTCGGTATTCTTTTCTTTCGAAAGCCCTTCTAATACTGTCTACTACACGGTATCCTAAGCCAATAGGTACAAATATGGCAAGTGCAGCAAGTCCAACAGGGACCCATATTGGAGCAGTTGCTACTAAGATCGCAATATGGATGCCCTCTAATTCGGCATTCTCGGTTGATTCGCTGCCTCCGCCGCCACCTGAAAGAACATCTGATTTCAGGTAGGCCACATATAGCTCTTAAAAGTGGAAGTTTTACATCTCTGTTTTAGGCGTGTTCTCAGCTATTGAGGAGTGAGTATGGAATAGAATGAAACTTAAACTTTTATCTTCAATAAAATCAAACCATTTCCTATACATTAAATAAACTGAAAAGAAATCAGAAAAATGTTACTGGGTATAAAATTCAATCAGTCAATACATGGGTTACAAAAATGGTTTCAGAAAACAAAAGTACCTACTAGTCTTTTTACCGGCATAACAAAATGAAGTATAGATTGTACCTATTTACAATGCCTTACCTAGAACAAGGCCGCCTCCGTCTGAGAGAGAACCGCCTTTCAGGATTTCGCTAACTTCTTTACATTTTTGTGATATTACTAAGCACTCTTTATTGAACAAGTCAGTAAGCTGCTGGGTTGCTCTTTCCACAATCCGTGTGTCATTCTCCCAAGTTTGAATAACATTCAGTAATTTTTTCAGTATCATATCTTTCGCTTCGAATCGTGTAACATCAAGATCGTTATCAGTTACGTCAGGCGACTCTTCTTCAGTCCACGTGTCAAGATAAGAAATGACGTTATCTTTTTTGAGATGACAATAGAGTTGTTGTGTCACAGTATGACATTCCTTTCGTGCTATATCAATAAGCTGTTGCCTTATCTGTTCCATGAAAGATAAAGAAACAAAATCCTGTTCAACTTTCCATTTTATTTTCGTAGCAGCTTACGCAATTGTACATATTTTTCATGGAATACCGTATTACGATTGATGATTTCGTCACTGAAATTAACATACTGGGATCCTACATGTTTACTGGCCAATCAGGTTACCGGACAAAAGCTATTCCTGCTGAATAGTGCTTTTATTTCTAGTCATCCGATCTAAATCGTACACATACTTTCTATTTCAAAGTTAATAACAACAAAACCACGCTCAAGTAAATATGGTTGATTCAGTTCTTTATTTACTAACATCCCCTTTTGTTTACTAGTTATTTTATGACCTAGTCATGCGGGGGAATAATCTGTTCTGCGTATATCCGAATAAAGAGGCCCTTAATGGGTTATTTTAGATAGGTTACTTTTAATTCTTCTCCACGTTGTCTCAGGAGATAATCGTAACATATTTTAATGATAAAAAATAATTTTAAATTTAGTCCAAAACGTATCTCGTTGTTTTCTTTTACAAAAACATATAAGGAAACGGTTTACGCCCATGAGAGGAATCTCTACATGAAATGTAAATAAGATAGATTTTATGGCTTTTGTATTATGCTACATAAACAGAATTCCATTTACATATCAAAATGTTTCATACGTTTAAGATTCATTTAGAATCAATACGTTAATTGAGTTAATAGTGTTAATTACAATTACACCCCATATATTGGCCTCTTTGTAACAAGCTATGGGGGGTGGGTAAACTTTTTTTTATACAAGATTTCAATAATTTTAAATAATTAAAATTTAAATTTTGCATGTTATTTTGTTTTAAGTCATTTTTTTTTAAAAACCAAAAAATTTTAGAAAACCCTTTTTTTAAAAATTTTAAAATTTTTAAAAGGGTTCACCAAAAAAAAAGGGGCCCTAATAAAATCCTACCTTAAATTCCAAAAGGTGGCCCAAATTGATTTCCGCGGTAAAATTTGTTTAAAATTTTGCATAAGGTTATTTTGGTATAATTGATTAATGTTTAATTTTTAAAAATTTCCTGAATAGTGCCCATTTAGGTCCTTATACCTTAAGAGTTATGTTTGTCTCAAATAAGAATCTGATTAAAGTTTTGCTTCCTACGGCGTACAAACATGATCGAAAAAATATATTTCATCGAAAAGAAAGCAGTATTAAATTGAATCAACTAAAAAATAAGAAAAATAACTTTTTGCGTTCAGATACCTAAATAGTTTTTAAAGATGGCCGATTACATTAGTAAAAACTCAAGAAATGTTTCCTTTTCAGAATCCTAATTTATCTTGACAACCTTAACACCACCAGTGTTTAACTCATTTTTCTTTCTAAAGATTTTTGATTAATTTAATCCGTGATAGCAATGTACATTTCTTTTGATAAAGTATTTATCCATCTGTAAATTAAACCAAAAATAAGTTTTAAACATATAATTTTTCAACTTTTTCATAACATTTTTTAAGAAACTAACACTATTTGTAACTCATTTCTTATCTTTAAATCTTTTAACAATTGTTTGATTTTATTCCGTAATCCATTTCTAATTTTACGTTTTGCCAGATGTTTTTTGTAAATGTTCCTTATTGTAAGGCGCAGTAAATTGATTTAAAATTAATAAATAGATAATACAGGTAAAGAATCTAATATAACGTGTTTTAAGTCGAGAACAATCCATGTCTTTTTTAACATTTCAAATTTTGAAATTGTTTTTCCGTTTTTAGTTTTCACTTTTTTAAAACTAACTTTTGTTTTACATTTTAATAAAATAGAAATATCTAAAAAAAATGTAAGCAGGGAAATCAAAAATTGCATGATTTTAGGAAAATTCACCCTTTTAACGAAACTGCGCCCCATGCGGAATGTTTCGGAGAAGCCCCTTTTTGAGCTAGTGGGGGGTTTTCAACGTTAGTTATATTACCCAAATTAAATTTTCGTAAATAAACGGACACAACCGAAGTGGGATCCAATATTTAAATGAGTGCTATAATGTATTCATAATTGACAGGTCAATAAAATCAGACTATATCAACCAGTTTATTCATTGAAGTTTTAAATTCTCAAAAGGCCTTGGTTAAGAGGCGTCAAGAAACATGAACATGACTATATTAAATTAACAGTGTTCAGCAGCCTTTATTATTCCCCGTTATTCCTTTGGAATTATTAATCCAAAATGGTTAGTATTGTTGACTAAAAGCCCACCTGTAATGTCTCTTTATATTGGCGACCAAACTGTCTTGGACGAATTGACTAAGTCCTTTCAGTAAATGCTGATACATTTCAGTATTTCCTATACTGCTCTTCTTGTATTTAACAGCCTATAATATACATATATAAAAGACAAAGTATCCCACTCAATCAAATTTATTACTGCTGTGTAAAGGTAAATAGGGTAAATGTATTACCTGTGTTTCATTTAAAAAAAAATGAATTATTTATTTTACTTATAAAAATGTCAAGGATCAAACAAAATTATTTGAAAACAATATAATTTTATAATACCTCTGTGACACTCATTTTAAATATATGATCCTCAGTTAGTCCAGGAATTGTCATCTTAAGTTTTCGAACTGTGTCTAGCCACGTTTTCTCGCTTTCACCACGTTTTATCACAACATCCCATTTATTGCATACAAACAGCATAGTTTTTGGATCAAAACTAGATAGTTCTGTTTCTGTGACAAGTTTCTGTTGTTCCGAAATGATTTGTAATATCTGCAAATAAGGAAATTGTAAATAAAACCCTGTATACGAGTATAACAAAAATACAATAAAGACGACTTTTTCATAATAAAGAATAATTTATTAATTGTTTATACAAAATAAAAAAATTAATATTTTCACAAACTTTTGTCCGATCTCAAAACTTAATTATGCGATTATATACAAAAATACAAAACTGCTGTTGATATTTGCCGTTTGGCATTGAGATCCTCAAACATAAATCCTCCAACAACAACAATTCATGCATGGTTTATATCTTCAATATTTATTTGACGCGTTCCGGAAAATTATAATAATTAATCAATACATAACAAATATGACGTCAAATCAATAACGTAAATTTATGTGCTGGCAATTAGGTTTCGCATAGGTTTCACGAATATTATTGTTTTTATGATAAACTTGCATATCTTTCTATATTACTGAAACTATCATGTTGCTTAGTTTTTAATTGCCACCATGACATAAATGGATAATTAATGTGTGGTTCAGAATAACTTGTGATCACTCTTGCTAATAGTCACCTACTTCAGTTTGTTTCATTGCTTACTGGAACCAGATGTTAGTATTGGTCTCTCTGTGATAGCTGCAAATTTTTTTCCTATTCTGCATTTCAGTTTAATTGTATGTTATGGTCCTTTGAAATTATTGACCCCAACAATTCTGATTTAATCAGTGCTATGGGCGTGAGACTCCATTAAAGCGAGTCTGATATTTGCACTTACATAATTTTGTGTCAATCTCGTGTTCTTTTAAAGATTATTAGATCATTAGAATTAAGAAAATACAAAATGTTTACTAAACAATTCATAATGTACATGTTTCACTAGCAAAAATTACCATAATTATCTAATTTTTATAAATTGTATTAAATTATGATGAGGCAACATTTTATTGCAAGTTGAAGCATGTTCTAACATTTTCAGTTTTGTAATAATTCTGGACATATATTCATATGATTATAAACAAATATTCTCTGACATACAGTATCTTCCTGGATTCCTCCTGCATTTGCACTGTTAACAATATAAATGAAAGCAACAGCTTTTGGGAGGTATTTAACTAGCTTCTCTGTCATTTCCTTGCTTTCTCCTACACCAGGCGAATCAACAATTGTCACATTTTCCTGTGTAAAAATGAAACATTTTACCAGGAATGCAAAAGACATATGAGCTTAAGATCAAAGGAATACTAGCAAGACCAAATTTAAACGCTACAGATCCAGTTAAATCAGATATTGTAGTGATATAACATGTATTCACAAAACCTTTCAAGAAGTAAATATGAGCAGACGTTCATCTTGATGAAGATATTTGTATATTATCAAGCGTGTTCATAAGGTATTTGTTATAGAAATTATTGTTGTAAACAAGTAGATAATAGATAAATAGGGATAAAACAGTCGTCATGTAATGAACACAGATATAAAATATGTTATTGCAATCCCATAACCTTGGATATTGTTCAAAATATATAAAATTGGGTTAAAGATCCAAAATAAAAAAAGTAAAAATATTAATATATATAAAAAATTTTATAAGTTTTATAAAGGAAAATTTTGAAAATTTTTAAACTGGAAAAAAACACAAAAGTTACCTTAAACCATACATTCAAAAAAAGAATTACTTTTATAAAGGTACGGGCCCGAAATGTTTTTATTTTTTTTGAGGCACTTTTTTATTCTAGACATTTTCTCTACAAGTCTTTTTCTTTTTCCGATCCTTCCCCAAATATCAAATGTTTATTTTCTCCATTTTCCAAAGTACCTAAATTTTTTAAAATTTTCTATTGTGTTTTTTGACAGATTGTGAATGTTGGAAAGGGGGAAACTGGCAAAACATCGGCCCCTTCAGAAGATTTGAAAACTGCTTTCCCCAAAAACAGTTTCACCTTTAGAAAAAATGAGTTACATTTGATAAAAAATTTGGGATTCTTCATTGAATTTTTTTATTTTATATTGGGTCGGCAAAATCCCCCGGGATAAAAATTAAGCACAAAAAACGCACACAAATATATAAAATTCAAAAATTTCAGTGTCCATTTTCGCCCTGTAAAACTGGTTTTCTGATTGGAAAGGAAAAACCTAGAAAAATTTAAAAACGCGTCAGTCTTTTTGTAACCCAAACAATTGCCTTAAATAAGGAAATTATTAATTTAATCCCACCTTTTTCCATAACATTTCGAAAAACGAACCCGCGGGCCTATTCTTTGCTTTGCAATCATTTAATTTCTTTCAGATAATCCCAAAGGTTCTGTTTAAAAAAAACCTAATTTTAAAAGGCGTTAAACACTTGTCTGAGCAAAAAAATTTATTAGTTTTATTTTAAAATTTTAAATTTTTTTCAATATTTGTTTTGTTATTTAAAAAATTTGACTCTAAAACCCGAATTGTATTTTTACATTTTTTAAAAAAAAGTTATTTTTCAAAATTTTTATTTTTTAATTAATCCCTGTATTAAACTTTATGAATGTCTCAAACCCTGGACGAAAATAACAGGGAAAATTTCCAAGTAGGGATTCTAAACCTAATAACATAAAAATTTTTGAATTGTTCTTATCTAAAAAAAAAAATGCTTTGAATTCTAGCTTAAATTTAAGTTGATAATTTGGCGACTTTTAAGTTTTATAAAGTGAATAAGAAAATGTTAACCTCTTGTTGTTGTTGTTTTACTCAAAAGTTTTGAAAAAAAAAATAAAAAAATTTCTAAAACAAAATTTAATGTGACATTTGGAAATTTAAACATATTTCGACCTATTTCAAGTCTGCAATTTTCATTTCATTTTATATCTCGTACCTTAAATCTATACATTCAAAAGATTTATGTGGTGTTTAAGTTACTGTTACACTAAACTTACATTCATAATGTTTCTCTCGCGGTGTTAGAGTCAGCATTAAGCGAGTGTTGCCTTTATCAGATCTAAAAACCTCTCCGTGTGTCTCTAAAAGTTCAAATGAGATACTCTTTTCATCCAACCAGTCTGACGCATCTTCTAAACTTAAAGAATCAACATCTTCTGGAGCGCAAGTCCATTGCCATATCTTCTGTTATATACACGTCGTGAAAATCCTTAGTCGTTTTTAGATATCGCTTTCTTTACAGATACGATTTAATCCGTCTTTGAAAATGTCAAACTAGTTGCAGTATTTGAAAAACTGTGGTCTAGCTGATTTGCTAAAATTAGAAACTTGACAATTTGTATATCTTATCGAAAACCAAAATAAAATCAAGTATTGCAAACAAATTTTTAGATGATAAGTCATAATTTCACGTTTAAAATTCTTTAACAAATTTATTCATGTTATACATGAGAATATAGTTCATGTTTACATTTTTGAACAAAAATAGTCCCACAAATGACATTGATTGTATTGTTTATAGAAGAAACATATAAATGTAATTTGACAATAAAATGGGCCAAGATGATTTACTTTCAACTCGTATACCACCGACAAGCTACGTCAAAATGTCCACAATTTCAATACCCGTAATAAATTGTATAACGATAGTTCTGTCTAAAACCATGACAAAATAGTGATTTCTTTGTTACAGGTAATTTTTTTGCGCATTATTATCTAGTGTTAAAATGTGACTATTAAAAGTGTTATAATTGACGAACAGTAATCTGATATTTAATTAACGAATGTCAAATTAGCCTACCAAATTGAGAGTGTTTTATATAAAACATGTCTTTTCGATTTTGTTTGATTATGCATGAAGTTTTTTTTTAATACGCTATTTATCTTGATATCATTTTTGTTTAAATTTATAGTACAGTTATTTATATTGTTACTTACTTTGTTTATAGTCGTGAGAAATGAATATGCCTATTTAAGCAGAGAATAGTAGTGCAATGAACACTGAATTGAGAAAATAATATGATCAATGCTGTATACATACTGTAAATGAATATGTTAACCTTGCTCGTCGTCGATTGATTCACCTCTTGTTGTGTTATTGCTTCAATTTTATTAGCTTTGTCTAAGTCGTTATCATCAATAATCCAGATGTACCTTACTCCATGAAAGCTATTCATGCATACATTTCTCTATATAACATGTATTAAAAAACGTTGATCAATGCACTATGACAATATGATAATCCGGAATATCTCGTTGATTACCCATAAATATACCGGAAACTAAAATTCAACACGTGACTTTAGACGCCAGGTGGTGTACTTTTTGCATAGTATATGTAACAGGTATATTTATTTAACATCCGGGTGTGGGGAAATATGATTCATTTCCATAGTATTATGTCTTCAAGGTTAGCTTTTAAAAAAGCTAGTAGCGACTCGCTTCGTAATTTTTTTCCAGGGGTGTGTTTAAATGTAAAAATGACAGTTCTGTTAGCTGAAGAGACTTCAGCGAAGTGACATATAAAGTTATGGAAGCCAGTTCTCTCAGTTTAACAAAGAGGAAATTCAATATGAGTATATATGAAGATGCATATAAACAGATAGAATGAAGTCCCTATGTCTATGCACATTTACTATATGGCCTGTTGACCAAAAAAATGTTAGATAGGTAGAATTCATAAAGATGTCTCTTTATACGAAGTTAAGTTGTAATATGTTATTTAGTATTGGAATGAGTGACAGACACAAGTCCTATACAGTATATTACTGAAGAACTCTCTTGCATGTGAGCGAATTTAGATTCATGGGGCATGATTAACATTTGATTTGGCATTGGTACATATTCAATATTAAAGCTGGAGGCATTGAAGTTTATATCAAAAAGACTTAAACATACTTTCCCTAAGCATTTTAATAAAAATTATGTCCACTTCATCTTGGTATGTGAAACACTTTAAACAAATGGATATGATGTAGATACATGAACAAAATTTTAAAGTAGTTAAGAAGGCAATACCACATGACAAATATTTAAGTTTGTTAATAAATAGCTCTAAATATACTTAAATCTTAAGTTAAATTAATTTATCATTCCTTACATACAATAAAAAATAAAAAGTTATTGTTTAATCGCCTTTCATTACGACAATAATCAACACAAATATAGTTTATTCCTTTTCCCTATATATCTAATACTATCCCGGATCCCCGGCGTCCCGGATCCACGGATTTCCCCCCAGCCTAGATACCGGAAAGGATAAAATGATCGGAAAAAAAGAAAAAGAAAAAATGCACAGAACCAGATGTACACTTATGTTAATTAACCAAACAAACCTTACTACAGAGAAAACAGGTGAAATCGCTAAATCAAAAGTCGGTGTAAATATGATTTATTGAAAAGAATTCATGAAAACAAACATTTTAATCATCATTATATCTTTGCGCTCAAAGCAATACTTGCTGCTTTTTAAAAATGGCGTGAAAATTGATGGTTTTTTGACGCTATGTAAGATTAAATTTGATTGGCTAAATAATTTTGGATTCCAGCCCTGACAGATACATTTTTTAGAAAGCTGGAAGCCAAGCTTCGATAAAATTTTTGGATGGATTCGGAGTTTTAGGTTGTTTCTCAGTAAAATCCTAACGTAATACCGGCTCGCCGTGGCGAGCCGGCATAACAGATGCCCAAGATGCAAGTACAATTTTAGAGGACAACTTACAAAGCCATAAAATGAAATCTGAAATACTATTAAAAGCAGCTACGTAATTTATTTTTCGGTTTGTAAAGAAAAGTTTTAATTTAATACGCGTTTAACCTGCTGGCAGCAACCGGGTAACTCATGGTTGATACCGTAAAATGTTGGGTTTTTGTGTGTATGTGGGTTTCTTTTTTCGGAAATGTGCCCGAAATTGTCGTAAAGGTAAGCTATACATATCTTAATCTGTAAATACGTCAGACCAACCGAAAGCACACAATATGGTCTACGAAAAATGGATTTTTTTGTCTGAAATTCGTAGTTTGTGTATTGTAATAGAAGAATTTGCCGCGCGGTCTTAAACAGCTATGTTATGAAAGGATCTGGCAATTTAATTACTTTAACCATTGAAGGACAAAATGTGAATGACCCGGTTGTTTCTGCAATATATGTATAATCACAAGAAAGTTCAATTAGTAGCGCTTAAATTCATCATTAGCATCATCATCATCATCATCAACAACAACAACAACATCTCTTCGTTGTCGTCGTCATCAACATCATTATCTTTCATTGAACAGTCTCATTAACGGAAATATGTACAAGTTGTAACTGTGTCCGTTTTTCTTCAACAAAAATGGTGAATATTCTTTTCGTAACATTCGTTTTCTCCTAAGAAGTAAAGCATCAAACTGGCCGATAGATTTTTTTTGACTTTATTAACAATCGCCCAGAACTTAATACTCGAATTCTTTCAGGTTATTTTTTGGATATGTTGAAGATATGTAAATAGCATTAAAATTGTTTTCGACGTATCTTGTTAGTTTTGGTATCCAGGCCACTTTTGAGATTGAAATCCAACTCTACTTGAATGTTCCTTTAGTTTTACTTCTTCAGGAAGTTAAACGTACTCTTACTATTGAATGGAATAAGTCTTAACTAGATTGTTTAAACAATATCGATAGTCAGCTATTGCGCACGAAATCATAATAAGAAATAATGGTAAAGTTTTGAAAATATTCAAAAAGAAACAATAATATAAAATAATTTTATCTAATCGATTTATTGGTAATATGTATGATTTTTTAAAATAATTATGTACATATTTTGATTGGTTGATTTTCTTTAGGTTTAAAACGCATAGAGATACAAGTTAAGGTATTTATATTTCTGTCAGTAGCGGGAATTCACTGCGCCTTTCTTAGTAGAGACAAGTAGTGCAATGAACACTGAACTGAATACAAAATATGATCAATGTTATACTGTACACAAACTGTAAGTGAATTGCTTTGTTCGTCGTTGCTTGTATCACATGTTGTCGTTATCAACTGGGTGAATTCTTAGGAAATGTGCACGATATTGTCGTACAGGGAAACCTCCAAGCTTTTGAATGACTTTATTTGCAAAGATGTCAGACTAATAACACAATGAGTTTCGAAACAATGGAACTTGTTACTGAAATTCGTAGATTTTATAGATTTTATATACAAGCAGAATTCGCTGCTTGGTCTTAAATGCCTATGGCATGCGAGGATCTGGCCACTTTGTTACTTTATCCAGCGTCCTGTGAGATATTATTGTAAAATAAATCATCCCGACTGTATCAGTATCATAGTTAATCCGCAACGAAATCAAATCGACTTTCCATTGAAACCTCCAGAAAATGTGCTCGTAGAGTTTATATGGTATTATTTCGGAAACAACAAAACGATATAAAACTTGAAACACATTTTATTGTATAGTCATACATACTAGCGTTTACAATTTCTTTCACTCATTGATATTACATGTAATAATTTTTTGACATTGTATAGGCACTACTCCATCAATAAACAAAGTTAGAAGAACGGGATACCGGGCACAAAAAATTATGTCAGGGCATCCCTTCCAAATCTATACAAACAATTGTCACAAAATCAAAACAAGCAAATGGAACAAACTGCATAATGCTTTGCAACAGTATGTTCTAGAAAATAAGTGATCAAAGTTCTTCAAACAATACTAGTCTTTCAAATCTTCATTCACAAAATAGCCTATTTTCACAAATGTAAATGAACACCAACAAAACATTGACACTGTTGCGCGAACATGGGAAGCAGAAACCAGTATTGCCAGTATCACAAAATGTCTATTCGCCGGCCGCCACTAGCTTTCAGATAGGGAATGGGACATAAAAAAGACAGTCGCTGGTGCAAGCTTTTTATAATTTAGAGATATCGAAGGCTCTGTATTTTCACAAACTGTAATAGTAACTGTAAACTGTCTTAAATCTAAAAATTACATTGCCATAGATGGTCTACTATTAAGGTTTTAAGATGTGTAGCAGAAATTGTTACAATTTAAAAAGACATTTAAAAGTTGACATTATTAAACTTTATCATATTATTGACATACATATAAACAAAAGCATAATTATTTAAATTACTATTTTGTTTAAAAAGTATTGATGATTAAATTCAAATTTTTTATTAGTTAAATAGAACAACACATCAGTTAATGAACAATTTTACTTATTTCATGTTTATTCTTTAGGGCGGTAAGAAACAATCGTAGTTTGAAATGAAGAGAAATGCATATCTGAAAGAAAATGTTTAGAATATCAGACTGAGTAACATTTGTAATCTATCGATGGGTCATCCTAATATATAAATATAATATTTATCTTGAAACAATTCTGACAATTTGTGCAAAGTGTAAGGGATGTTTACCATTCATATGAACATCTAAAGTTGTACAAGTACCCTACTTTTTATTATTAACACTAATAGGTACCTAAATAAACATTTCAAATAGTTCTGCATTAAAGAATTAAAAAAGAAATGAACAAGAAAACCATAATTATATGGTACAAAAAATATACAGAGTACTACAAAAAATTGGCTACCGGTAGGTTTGAAATCACACATCATGCACACTGCCCAACTCCACTGAAAATGAATACTTTTCATAATAGAGGCTTTGAATTTAGCATAAATTACCTTAAAAAATAATAACTGATGACATGCAAAATCTTAAAGTCTTAGAGAACTAATCAATTTATGAAAATGATTATACTATGCATTCCAAAAGAAAGAGTGCTTCGTTAAATTTAACATTACATCACATCACGCATATTATGATAACATCCATCGGAAGAGGTAAGTCAATTAAATCGTCATTTGTTTGATTTTTCCGTGAACAGTGTACACTTATTGTAATACGTTTATGTCCTTTGTAAATGAATGTATATTTGTTATACATGTGAATGTTCATGCAAATAAAGATTATGCCATGCAATGTTATGATATAAACAAGAACTAACTTGCATGAGTATACATTTAGTTATATATTCATAAATATTTTAATATGTCATACCAGAACATTTGTAGAGTTTTATAACTCTGTGAGCATGTAAGTAGCCTGTACTATGCATGTAACATAGAGCACCACATATCGATGAGCACATATTTAAGAAAAAGTATTCATCTTAAGTCTAATTATGGTTTGTCAAATTGTAATTATCACAAACATGTTAGAAAAAAGAATTCGATTGTTGCAGTGAACCATTCCTAACTGAAATACCCCTTATCTTTTAAAACAGATATATGAATATAAAAGAAGTTATTATTTTGCTTTCAACTCTCTACATCGTCATTTTTCTGTTTTCCGAACAATTTTACATAATTATCATACCTATTTTACCTAATTTTATTCTAAAATAATGATTTCTTGCTCATTAACAAATCAAAATCATAAAAATATGCATGTTATCTCCAAAATACTAATTAACAAAGGAACCGGTAATATGTACCTTATCTAAAAATCGTTTAGTGTCAAATTGATAGGCTATCTACACCTGTCTATTTATTGGTTCTCTTAAATTTTAAACGCAATGATCTAGGTCATTTGGTGTCAATATAAAACTATATAGTATATATATTCTATCTACAAGTATACTTTTCTTTCAGCTTTGAGTAAACTAAATATACAGGGTCCAGTAATTTAGTAACTATCTGGAAATATCTCTCCGATATTTTTCATCGATACTTCGCAGGATTGTGCCTACTTGTTGCACGGTTGGACGTTGTTTCGGATCATGACCCCTGCATTGTTCAACCAAATTGATCAATTCGTCCATCATTGTATGTTCCTTATCAAATTTTGGCCTCTCCCCACGCTTTTCTGCATCGATAAATTGGGCAACACCGTAACCAGCAAAATCTGCATCTGAATAAGACCGAGTACCATACCAAAGTTCCCATGTGAGAATACCCAAACTATACACATCTGAGCTGAAACTATACACTTTTTCCTCTAGAAGTTCTGGTGCCATATGCGACAAAGTACCAACTGCTGTTCCAGTAATGACAGCTTCTGCTCTGGCAAATCCCAAGTCGCTCAGTTTTCCAACACCATTTATAACCTGTATTGAAATATGTAAAATTACGCCATTACACAAAAGCCGTTTCTGATCACAACGAATTTATAATTTAACCCATCACTTTATTTATTTTCAGATAGGACTCAAAATCTTGAAGCAGAAATGTATAACATAGAGAAGTTGGAAATGAACTTTACTCTAGTAATAAATTCATAAGTATATTAATATGTCTTACCAGAACATTTGAGAGTTTCAAATCCCTGTGTAAGTACCCTATACTATGCATGTAACATAGACCCTCACATATCGATGAGCACATATTGAAGAAAAACTCATGCGTTTCTCCCCGTCGCAATGCATTGGAAAATGACCTTCAATAAATATAAGGAAATAGCATTACCGTATCAATATCTGTTAAAATCATGAATGAAGTATTAAGCACTTCTCATGTACGTTATCGTATAATTAAGTTATAGTTAATGTTTAATCTTGTACTATGTATGTTATTTAATTACAAACATACCCACACTGCTTGTCTTTCGTTCCAAAAACCAAAGACTCTAAACTCTGATCACACAGCTCCTGCACGAGCATCAGCCGATCATCATATAAGGGTAAACCAATTTCATTTCCAGATAAGCCGATTCGACCTTGATATCGTTGACGTCAGCAGAGATCACGCCGTAAAATTAAACTATATTGTCGTGCCTTAACTTTAAAAAGTTCAAAACTGTGTCTTACATTTCTGATAACTTGAAAATGTTTAAGATGATAATTAAAAGAAAAAATCAATTGTGCTTTGGTTGACTATATTACTACTACTTTTGAATGACACCTATAACTGATAAGTCGCTGTGCATTTTAATCTATATATTCAATGAAACAGCTATGGACTTTTAAACAATATCTAAGGTACAATAAAGGACGTGAATCTGATAGACAATATGATAACAAAACATCTGCGGAATGTGTGCCAAACTGCTTACTATCTGCAATACCCTTATAATACGACTTAATTAACGCTGCCGAATAATGCACAAGAAAAAGCATACACAATATTAAACGGTCTTTACTTGCAACTATAGTCATCCATATAAAACATTTAATAAAATATAAAATATTAATACCTTGAACACGTAACCTCACATAGCTGTAAGTACATGTCATGGTTTTTAAAATTTTTTAAAGCGACCTCTTTATCGTTTCCGTCACCCTGTTGCCATGTCGCTCTATAAACATCAAAAACCCCACCCCCAATTTGTCTGTAGTGTTGAATCTTTGATATATCAATGACATCATCAGCTAAATATCTCAAATCAAATAAGCGCAGCGATTTGACAATGGGCTTCACTTTTATTGCCTTTGGTTGAAATAGATCAATAATTTGGTCAGCAATTCTTTTGTCGTTCACAATGCTAAGCAGTTGAGCTCTATCGGCTTTCATTTGTTTTGGTAAAAAAGTGGAAAACAAATAGTCTATTCGATACAGCATACTTTCTAGGTATATCCGATCAATCAGGTAAGATATATTTTCGATTTTATGTAAAACTTTATGGAGACTATGTGTCCATTTTTTCATAAATTTTGCCTTATTCTTTCGGTATTCTTTTCTTTCGAAAGTCTTCTTAAAACTTTCCACTACAAGGTACCCTAATCCAACAGGATCAACAGAGAAAATTATGGCAATTGCAACAAGCCCAATAGGGATCCATATTGGAGCAGTTGCTGCTATAATCGCAATATGAATCCCTTTAAGTCCGTCAATCTCGATTGAGCCGATGCCTCTGCCACCTGAAAGAGGTAAATAATAAATGTCATTTTGTTTCAGAATGTATATGTGTTGAAGCGTTTATTATTAAAGTGTCGTGTCACTTAGATATAAAGGTGCTCCTATTAAATATATGATTTTAGTTAGGCCCCCAATAGCTCTAATTAATAGTAGTTTTGTAATGGCAACATGCATGTTCGGGCTATTGGGTGAGTTCACAGCTATTAGGGAGCAAAGAAGGGAATACAATTAAATCAAATATCTTATATCTACCATAAAATCAGCTCAGTTCCTAAACATTCAATATACAAAAAATACATAATAAGTAATCATAAGAAATGTTATGGAGTATGAAAACAAATCAGGCAACACTAAGGTAACAAGAATGATTTTAAATCCACTGGACTCCAGATGGTAAAATGAGAACAAAATGAAATAAAATTTCAAATAAACAGTTTATAATGATCTAGTTAAGTTGTATATGTAAATCTTTTATTAATGACATCTTAATTTAAGAAAGGGTGTTTGGAAAAGCGCCAATATAATGTGTGTCTTCCTTGCATAATCGAGTACGTTACAATATAAATAGGAGAAGATAGGTCACGTGTCAAAACACTGGTCCGGAAAAATCCTAGAATCCGGTACGCCTGGCCCGTATATCCATTTTAGTAAATGTGTAGGCCCTGGTCATAATTTCAATCTAAAGTTTAAATCGATATATTGGTAATCATATAAACGTGTTTATATATTATATATTTGAATATTTGATTTTTGATATTTGCCAAAAATTACTACAAATATCAGAGCCAAAGCAGTAAATTCGTTTCCCTTTAAGTTTGATACGATCCAGGATTCCGTGCGATCCCGATCACAGGTCGCTATATTGTCATGGCGATATTGTCATGTACAGTCATGTAATACTAGATGGAACAAGAGCCCGGTTTGAGCCGGGTGATGCTCCCCGAATAGGTTTTGGACATAGGAAAGTACACCTCTTGTAGTTTCAGAGTAATGTCCCTGGAAACTGTTCAAAGTGCAATAATTCCAAAACAAGGTAAGGCAGAGGAACTGTTCTTTACACTGCACTTCTAATCAATATGATCTATCAACTTACAAAGTTTCTTGTTGATACATCTTATGGTTTTTGAAGTATGTCCCGGACAAAGTTCAAAACGTAACAAGAGGGCCATGATGGCCCTGGATCGCTCACCTGACACAACCGCATCCAAGCAATGTCTTAAACAAGCATCATGACCAAGTCTGATGCGACCGAGTCAAACATGTGACCTCTAGTGTGTTATAAAGATTTTTTTCATATTTGGGCAATGTGACCTAATTTTTGACCGGACACGACCCATATTCAAACTTGACCTAGAAATCATCAAAACAACCTTCCTGACCAATTTCCAGGAAATTTGGATCAAAACTGCAGCCACTAGAGTGTTAAAAAGATTTTTCTATTTTCAGCTCCTTTGACCTAGTTTTTGACCGGACATGACTAATCTTAGCACTTGACCCAGAAAACATCAAAACAACATTCTTGACAAATTCCCAGAATATTTGAATGAAAACTGCAGCCACTAGAGTGTAAACAATCTTTTTCTATTTTAAGCTCCTGTGACCTAGTTTTTGACCGGAGATGACCCATCTTCGAACTTGACCTAGAAATCATCAAAACAACCTTCCTGACAAATTTCCAGAATATCTGAACCAATACTGCAGCCACTAGAGTGTTAACGAGCTTTTTCTATTCTTAGCTCCTGTGACCTAGTTTTTGACCGGAGATAACCCATCTTCGAACTTGACCTAGAAATCATCAAAACAACCTTCCTGGCAAATTTCAAGAATATTTGGATGAAAACTGCAGCCGCTAGAGTGTTAACAAGCTTTTTCTATTTTTAGCTCCTGTGACCTAGTTTTTGACCGGAGGTAACCCATCTTCGAACTTGACCTAAAAATCATCAAAACAACCTTCCTGACAAATTTCAAAAATATTTTGATGAAAACTGCAGCCCCTAGAGTGTTAACAAGATTTTTCTATTTTTAGCTCCTGTGACCAAGTTTTTGACCGGACATGACCTATCTTCGAACTTGACCTAGAAATCATCAAAACAACTTTCCTGACAAATTTCCAGAATATTTGGATGAAAACTGCAGCCACTAGTGTTAAGATGCTTTTTCTATTTTTAGCTCCTGTGACCTAGTTTTTGACCGGAGATGACCAATCTTCGAACTTGACCTAGATATCATCAAAACAACCTTCCTGACAAATTTCAAGAATATTTGGATGAAAACTGCAGCCACTAGAGTGTTAACAAGCTTTTTCTTTTCTTAGCTCCTGTGACCTAGTTTTTGACCGGAGATGACCCATCTTCGAACTTGACCTAGATATCATTAAAACAACCTTTCTGACAAAATCCAGAATATTTGGATGAAAACTGCAGCCTCTAGAGTGTTAACAAGCTTTTTCTATTTTTAGCTCTTGTGACCTAGTTTTTAACCCGAGATAACCCGTCTTCGAACTCGATCTGTATTTCATTGAGACAAACATTCTGACAAAGTTTGATGATGATCCAATCAAAACTGTGACTGCTAGACTGTTAACAACCCAATTATTAGAGTGTTAACAAGCTTTTTCTATTTTTAGCTCCTGTGACCTAGTTTTTGACCGGAGATGACCCATCTTCGAACTTGACCTAGATATCGATAAAACAACCTTTCTGACAAATTTCCAGAATATTTGGATGAAAACTGCAGCCTCTAGAGTGTTAACAAGATTTTTCTATTTTTAGCTCCTGTGACCTAGTTTTTGACGCGAGATAACCCATCTTCGTACTCGATCTGTATTTCATTGAGACAAACATTCTGACAAAGTTTGATGACGATCCAATCAAAACTGTGACTGCTAGACTGTTAACGACGCACGACGACGGACGCCGGACATAGCCCCATCACTATACCTCACCTTGACCACTTCGTGGTCAGGTGAGCTAAAAATGAACAAAGGGCAATAACTATAAAATTTGGCAAGGCGGAGTTAAAGTTCTTGTGCACTGCACATTTATCCATTGAGATCTTCCTACCTACAAAGTTTCATGTTGATATCTATTGTTGTTTTAGAGTTATTTCCCAGACAATAATTTTTAAAAAGGGAAGATAATTCACACAATGTGCAAAACAGAGTTATGCTTTTTGTACTGCACTTTTACTCAATGAGATCTATCTAACAACAAAGTTTCGTGTTGATATCTCTTATGATTTTAGAGTAATGTCCCAGACAAAGTTCAAAAATTAAAAATAAACACAAGGCAATTTCTCCAAAAATAGGCAAGGCAGAGTTATGAATCTTGTGCACTGCACATCTACCCATGTTGATATCTCTTATAGTTTTACAGCTATGTCCTGGACAATGTTTTACTAAAAGGGGAGATAACTTAACAGAGTTATGGGTTTTTTTGCACTGCACTTCTACTCAATGAGATTCATCTACATACAATGATTCATGTTAATTTCTCTCTTATAGTTTTAGAGTTATGTTCCGGACAAAGATCAAAATGTTAAAATTAACAAAGAGCAATAACTCCAAAATTAAGCAAAAAAAGTTTTGGTTCTTGTGCACTGCACTGTTGCAACACTTGTTGCTGCAACCACTATTGAAATAAAACCACTATTGAAATAAATTATTTCAATAATGGTTGGGAATGCATTTCATTAGAAAAATCACTTTGCAACCACTATTGAAATAAAACCACTATTGAAATAAATTATTTCAATAGTGGTTGGGGATTATTTCATTTGAAGAATCACTTTGCAACCTCTATTGAAATACAACTACTATCGAAGTAATTATATCAATAGTAGTTGGGGATGCATTTCATTTTAAGAGTCACTTTACAGACACTTTTAAAGACTAATGTTTCATTTTTTTTATTGTAGACGAGAATGAACTTTTTAGAAATATTAATTTGTTATTACTATTGTAACGCAAGAAACACTTTATCTAACGAACAATATCATATATAAAAAGTGGGTATTATACTTGCATATTTTACGGTATTAATAATCAAGACTAAAAGGAAATATGGTATAATGTTACAATTTTCACGGGTGTGCAAAAATATACAACCAATTCACGCAAATTAAAATGCAAATAAAAGGTATTAAAGTCTTATACTTTACAGTAATTATAACCGAGACTATGAATTTAACGTACCTCTTTTCGGATTTTTTTACTGTTGTGCAGAAATAAAAAAAATATCGTAGAATGATGTATAGAATTGTTTTCATATTCTTTTCTTTACCTTTTTCTTTCTATTGATATATAATATGAAAATCGTAAATTATTTGTACAAGAATTAACACATTGGAAATTACCGGAACTTCAATTCAAACCCCCTGTATATTAAAATAAATCAATTAAGGATACATGTAATTATAAACATCACTATTAAGATAAATTGTTTCAATAGTGGTTAGTGATCAATTTTATTACGACCACTATTGAAAGAAATTATTTCAATAGTGGTTAGTGATGAATTTATTACGACCACTATTGAAATAAATTATTTCAATAGTGGTTGATGATGAAGTTTATTACGACCACTATTGAAATAAATTACTTCAATAGTGGTGGGTTATGAAGCTTATTATGAGAAATAATTTGCAACCACTATTGAAATAATTTATTTCAATAGTGGTTTTATTTCAATAGTGGTTGCAACACTGCACATCTACCCATTGAAATCTATTTTCCGACAAATATTCAAGTTGATATCTTTTATAGTTTTACAGTTATGTCCCGGATAAGATTTTTCTAAAAAGGGAGATAATTCAAAAAACCGGGCAAAGCAGAGTTAGGGTTCTTGTGCACTGCTCATCTTCCTGTTGAAATTTATTTACCTAGTTTCATGTTGATATCACTTATAGTTTTAGAGTTATGTCCCGGACAAGATATTTTCTAAAAGATGAGATAATTCAAAAACCGGGCAAATAGAGTTATGGTTCTTTGACACTGCACCCCCCCCCTCCTCAATGCCCTCTACGACTGTATGAAGTTTAAACAAATTATTTCCAAGGGTTTTCAAGTTATGCTCCTGACAAGACAACGGACGGACAGACGGACGGACGGACAAGGTGGCGACTATATGCTCTCCCTCGGGGAGCATAAAAATTCCGTAGTTTAATAAAAGAAGGTACTGATTGTTTTCGGTTCAACAATGTTAAAATATGAACATTTGAAGTGCCATGCCGATTTCTTTTATTTTATTACTTAGACAATAGTTTTTCTGTTATCCTCTTCAGGCCTGCTGCTTTAAGAAAACAAAAGTACCTAACATTTTTTGAATGATATAACAAATAGAAATAGAGTTACTTGCAATGCCTTACCTACAACAAGCTCGTCCTCGTCTGAAAGAGAACCGTGTTTAAGAATTTTGCTAACGTCTTCACAATTTTTAGATATTATTAAGAACTCTTTATTAAACAGGTCCGAAAGTTGTTGGGTTGTTCTTTCCACAATGCGTGTGTCATTCTCCCAAGTTTAGATAATATGCAATAATTTTGATATTATCAAACCATTCGCTGCGAATCGTGTAACATCAAGATCGTTACGTAACATCAGTTACGCCAGGCGACTCTTCTTCTGTCCACGTGTCAAGAAAAGAAATGACGTCCGCTTTTTTGAGATGACTGTGGAGCTGGATTGTCACATTGTGAAATTCTTTTCGTGCTATATCAATGAGCTGTTTTCCTACCTGTTCCATAAACAATAAAGAAATCGAAATAATGTAAGACCTTGGTTTTCATTTTTGTACAAGCTTTACACACAAAGATGCAGAATTAACATAGATTACCGGTAGTACGATCAAGACCGTCTAATGGACACGCTCAAACAGACTGAATCTACAACAGTTTTAACTTTTCGGATTTGTGTCTACTTTAATGCTACACGTCTGTCCTATATAAAATAGAGAAAAACAGAGTTCATAAAGAAAGCCCAACACGGCAAAATTGAAAATGTTGCAGGCTCTGTTCGATAGAGTCTGTTCATGAACGGTATTGTCAAGAACAATTTACCGTTTACGCACCTTGGCACCGGCTTAAGTAAAGTTCAACATTTAAACAAAAAAAATGGTAAAATTTTGAATTTAGAAACATCTGCAGATGTGTTTAAAAGGCGGTTATCATGGAATCTTCAATATGGCAAAGTAGTGCCATTCCATGAATAGCTGCGTATGGTCCCAAAGTGAAAGAATGCGTGTGCCCTTAACGAGAAAACAATGGGATGAACTAAATAGAATGGAATTCTGAAAGGGATCTGAGGTTATAAAGCCTGCATATTACAGAAAAGATGACAAAATACTAGTACAAATTGAAAAAGCAAGCAGCATATCCTAAGAGTGATTATACAGTATTCGTGAAGGAATACTGGAACCACCCTAGTTGAAAAAGGCCAAGTTGCTGAAACTAAAATACCAAAGAACCACCCTAGTTGAAAAAAGGCCAAGTTGCTGAAACTAAAAAACCAAAGAACATATATGCACAACAATAATCTTGTGCTGAACGATCTTTAAGGATCGAAACTATTACATCCTTGATAAAAGGTACTTGGAGACATTAAACAGCCGCAACACGGCAAAAATAACTACGACTATGGCACAAACAACTACGACTATACATGTCTAAGAAATAGAGAGAATGAAGAATCCCTAAAGAAAGCCAAACACGGCAAAATTAAAAATGTTGCAGGCTCGGTTTGATTGAGCCTGTTCATGGACGGTACTGTCAAGTGCAAACTACCGTCCATCCCGCTAGCACCGGCTTAAGCAGAATTCAACATTTAGCATGAACTGGTAAAAACATCCGCAGATGTGATCATATGGCGGTTATCATGTAACCTTCAATGTGACACGTTAGTGCCATTCCATGAAAAGCGGCATATTGTCCCCAAATACCATAAATAGTCTTGCACCAGAATATGTAACAAATCTCTCTCCCCCAAATATTGGATCAACGTCTTCGTACAACCTTCGAAACCCAGATCAGTTGAGACCTGTACATTCCAGAACTAACCAATATTACAGTTCTTTCTTACCCGTGACAGTTCGCGATTGGAATAACCTATCAACAGATGTAAGAAATTCACCCACTTTAAAAGTTTTTAAAAGTAAAGTTATGCCAGTCTGTGATAGTACGCCCGCTTATTTTTACAGCGGATCACGAATGGCACAGGTCTTACATGCTATGCTTCGCATGAATTGTAGCAAACTAAATCATCACCTTTTCAGTCGTAATATAGTCCAATCTCCCCTTTGCCATTGTGGACAACCTGAAAACAACTATCACTATCTTCTCGAATGCCACTTTTATAGTTGCCACCGTACATGTATGCCTTCTTACAAAAGTGCGCCAAATCACTCAAAATGTCTCTCTTTATACTCTTCTGTTTGGGGATGTTTCTCTTTCTCAATCAGACAATACGGAGTTATTTCTGGCCGTCCAAAAATACATAATGGATAGTGGGAGGTTTGCATGACGAGTAAATGTTGCAAAGTACTGTCTACGACTTAACAATAACACTGGTAATAACAATAACACTTAAAAAATAATCATAGTCTTTATACTGTCCGTGTGCTAAAAAATCATTTGTCTCTTCATCTCTAAACGTTGGTTTTCATCTTAATATTCCTTCTTCTTTTTCTCTTTCTTTTTTGTTTTTATATTAATATATTATATTAAAATATCTATCAATTACAAATAATGCAAGAGCCTTACCACATAACCTAGTTTTGTGTATTTTTTTCAAACATATTTTATATACAATCAATAGAAGCGGTTGTGGTACACATTTTTATATGCTCTTTACTTGCTTATAGATCTACCAGCCTTGTATTAGTTTTAATGTTATTATCAATAATGGAGATTGACTTTAATAAGCACCTAGTACTTCCGTCAAAATCCTTTGCGTGTATTATGTTAGTATGGTTATGAAACTGAATGAATGTATAATGTATGATTAAAATATATGCAATAGATATGTTTAAACCAAACCTGGACAAAATTAAGTATTTCGGAAGACAGTTGAATGTATTTTTGTTGCTTCTGCAAATCTAGCTATCAAACTGAAAGAGTTGAACATATTGTACTACATTACTGAGTCAACAATAATCGCAATTAAATATTGTTCTTGTAGTCACGTAGGTATTTGATATTTTGAATTATAAAATGGCTGTTCATTTCAACTTGTTGTAACTTCCCTAAGAGTAATCTTTAATGGTAGAAAATTTTGCATGTTTTAGCTAGATATGTTTAGCTTCACAAACAACAGCGTTTTGTCTGTATATCTTTAAGTTTATTTTTTCATTTTTTTTTTTTTAATCTATTTGTGCCTCACTAGTGATTTAAGGTGTTTAGCTTTCTGTCGGGCATGAATATGTGAGTTTAAATGAATCTTTGATCTGAGGGAGCTATCTAGCTTGTAAAGCCAATCTTTCTTTGACCTAAAACTTCATAATTTACTTGTCCATTTTTTGACAGTTTTGCCCATCAAGTAAATTCAAGATTTGTCAGAATTTCAGCATTTTTAGAATATTATCAAAATTGGATGAAATTGGATGAAACGGTTGAATGGGTTTTCATGATAAAATGCAAGCGTATCTTGAGAAAGCATTTACTTGCCCCACTACAGGGTAAACTTAAGGGAACCATTGTACCAACTCATTGGCAACATTGCTTTCCTCGTATAACGTACATCGTCTTTTTGTTTTCTGTTGGATCTGCGTCTTCTCAAATGCTTTATTAAAATGAAAAACAAGATATAGAGTCTTTGAACCATTGAAAATGTAAAAATATGTTTTATACAATAAATATTACATCTGAAATAGATTCCATTCACTTGCAGTTCTGAAAAAAAGATATTTATTTCATTCTTGAGGAGTAAACGATGAACATAATTATTGTTTAATCGATATTATCGGGGTAGCAATACATTTGACAGCGTGTTTGTACAACAGATTAAACTGCATATAGCATCTAATCAACATCACAAAACAACGCAAACCTAAACAACCAATATTTACAGATATCTGCAAAACCAAATGATCAATTTTGAAAATGTTGACAAGACAAAATTACTCAATACATCTCAACGACTATCACCAAAATATATATGTTACCAAAGAAATATAACTAGACAACCAAATATAACTCAACAACCAAATACAAATTAATGCAACCATCAATGAACACATATCAATTAAGATAACTACAAATTTCAACAAATAAAATAAAACTCCCTTCAGAAAAACAATATTATCTACTATCAAAATTAATAAACAACGCTACACACTCTAAGAGTGCCTTCCCTAAACTGATGTAAATTTCCCCCAAAAAATAGTACTATCATAAAACATTGTTATCATAAGCATGTAAAGAGAGTTTATACAAACTGCAAGAAGCTACATATTAAAAAATACTGCACATTGAAACAAAACATATACACTACATCTCAGACAACGTATTATTGTAGGGAAAATATCACCTCGTTTTAAAAAGATAAATAAATGAGCCGCGTCATGACAAAACCAACATAATGGGTTTGCGACCAGCATGGATCCAGACCAGCCTGCGCATCCGCGCAGTCGTCTGATAATGATTCATGCTGTTCGCTTACAAACCCTATAACAAGTAGAATCAAAGCACTGAATGTACTGATGGGGAGGCTATGACAGAATGTTTCGGACTTATAGTTTCTTTTCTTTTTGCTTAAAATGTGCTGTTAAATAAGAAGATATGCACATTGCGCCATTTATCGTTCAACCATTCATATATATGGTTAATATGGTTGACTATTCATTTTGTTAATATTCCAGAACATTTCATTGAGGTCTACATTCGGATTGTTAATCACGCAAATTTTGAAAAACCTAAAAACCATTCATAAATGACATACCAGCAGGTATTACGACTGTTCATTATAATATCATAATACCATTTTACATCTGACGGTTCCTTATCAAAATATTCTAGGACTGTTCATCATAAATACTTATGTCATTTTAATATCATTGAATGATAATAACAACTGCAAGTTAAGCAACATTTTAATTGAACATAAAAATTATACACATTTACATGTACCATATTGAGATCAATAAGACACTGTCTTGTGATGAGTATTAATATGGACAGAAAGTTGTCTTCTCCAGAAGCAAATCTCGAATAAAATCACGTTTCAGACAATTATTCCCATTTCATTACTCGTCGCTGACTTTGACGGCTTCGGATAATATTAAAGCTAAATATTTCTTGAAAAAATACATATCTGCAAAGCTTATTCAAAATTGAATCAACCTAAGTGAAAATTGATCAGGAAGTTATATCTTTTTTTTTACCGCCAACACTCAACCAACTTATGGTTGTTAATCGATAGATTTTAAACCTCGCTAGCTTGAAATATATACTGCGGAAACTCTGTTGTTAACAAGGTGTGCGGTTATTACGTAGGGTTTTCCTTGTCGACCATTTACCGCAAAAAGATGAGAACATCGAAGCCGTCAGTGCTATGAATGGTGTTATAAATAGCGTGTTTTGGAGGTTTTTGTTGAAACTTCTCCAAATCCCTCCAGGGATATGCACGTCGCTGAGAAGCCACACGGCAGGTCAAGGTCAAGTCATCTCAAGTACCAGAGGTGATTGGTTGACCTGTCGTAACTTACTCTGGAGGTTTGGCGCTAATGAACGCCGTTTTTGTTGTCGTCAGTCAGGAAGTTGATGCCTTGACAGTACTGTCGTCTCCTTTACCACTCACGAACGAAGAATAGGCTACCAGGAAGATTCTGCTTCAAAAAGACGTCCCCGATGCTATAATCTCGGACATATGGTTATTCCGGCGCCGAGAATAAATGAACTTAAAACACACACTCTTGTTGAAAACAAAACAAGAAAAACAACATATTTTCTGTAGTAATTTTTCAAGTGTTGTAAAATGAAAACGAAATTCGGTTCATGCCGCCAATTATTTGTAGAACACAAGCATATAAGTTCTTTTTATTTGATTTATTCAAATAAACATTAATCACTTCAGCGCGCGCAAATATCGTTTTCAAATTAAAATTTGTAAGTTGATGAATTTCCGATGCTCGACTGTAAGTCATTCGTATATATATGCGTTTTTTTTGTTTTGTTTTTTAAAGCTTCTTAATATTTAATATTTTTATGTATCTCACAATCTGTATTGAAAATTTTATTACATATGGACTATCAAATTATGATTCGTTGCCCTAGAATTGAATAAACGTTCTAATTACACAATACGGGGTCATTCATTTGATTGAAGACTGATCTTTGCCTCTTTCTCTGAAATAATTATTTCCTTGTTAAAACATATTTGACCACATATTTCTGTCATTTAACTGTTCACTTTACTTCCGATTTTTGTTGTACCGAAACACATGTTTCTATTTGTGATTTCTATTCGAATCCATAATCAGTTTAATGGGATCACCACCGGGTAAACGACTACTAGGTACTTTGGTCATGTTTTTTACCCCAAATATTTGAATGTTTCTATTGGGGATTAAAATGAGCGTAGATAACTAAACAACTGGTTGTATAAATCCCTGACCTGTCTAATTCTAATTATGAGGTTAGTGGATATATTAAGACATTCAATACAAAATATTCCTAAACAAAAGAGCACATGTTTAACTTTATTCCTTTACAAATAAAAGATCAGAGTAGGAATCTGTCAATTGCCAGACCTATTTTTAAAAGATACTTTTATGTTAAAAGTTTGATTAATGAATTATGTAAGATGAAAATATAAGTATTGTTTTTTTTTATTTTGCTAATATTAAATGTAATCTGGTGGTGAGATTTTGTCGGAGGGTCCTTACGGATTTTGTAGTTAAATAGTTTTTTTTCGGCGATACAGGGTTTAAGAATATAATATTTTCAAACTATATGTTCATCGCCATTAGTGAATTTTTACTTAAATGTATGCAAAATATTTACTAACAGCTACATGGTATAGCGGTTTATGAGCGTTTTCCGCGTACAGCCTCCTAAGGTGTACTAATAAGTTAGTTTTCCTTAGTTATCACGCAAGTATGATCCATGTCTCTGATGTAAGCGACAGTTTACCATTATTTGTCCTTAAAAATATTTAGGACTATTAATGGTTTATAACAACAAAAGAACATGCATGATATTGAGACTACGGTGTTGCAACGGTCTAGTTAATGACCCGTCATAAACAGTTGGTCGCTGCGTAGTAATTGGAAAATTGTTATCAAAAATAAAAAGAATATTTGCCACCTAATTAAAGCATTTAACTATAAATTTTCATTTATGCTTTTTGTTTAAAAAATATTGATAAAGTTATTATATAAAAGGGTTTTCATACCAGAACTATTTATTACCAACGTACGTATGCCTAAACCTGATTACCGCGGCAGTATGACGTCACGGAGTAGTGATTTTGAAAAAAATAACAAACAAAATCAATAATTTTTCAGAGAATTATTATCTTTACAAATTGCAGATATGATATAAAAGAATGAAAATATTTTCATATTGTAAATGTCTGTATGGGTGATGAGTCAGCTTAGAAAAAATCAAGGTACCATTTTTTGACCTGATTACCGCGGCAGTAAGATTTGACGTGGGGAGGCATAGCCTCCCCAAAAACTGATAGAGAACAGCATGGATCCTGATCAGACTGGCTTTATCATTAATAAAGTAATTTTTTACTTATTTTTCAACAGATTCACTTGGAAAAGAAACTCGCATTTTGATATGAATAAAATATTGCAGGTCATGCACGTATCTGATAATGAAAATAATGTATCACATTAGCACAAACATTGACACTTGAGAATTTTAAAAACAGCTTTATGCATAGCAATCACTTTTTTTTCTAAAACAAAATCAATTATTAGCTAGGGCTCTTTAAAGTTATTTCCAGAGCTCGTATTCGCTACATGTAGATCTAATGTAAAATTTACCTAAGATTTGTGTTGCAAAAAGGCCTTTGTTCATTTCATCTATGAATCATTCTTTATTCATCTAGGCCTCATGTCAGTTTTTTTTACTTTGTCAGCTTTATCGTGGACTCAAATTGCCTTTTATATACTAACACCAGGGTTAAATAGGACAAATATAAGCAAGAACTAGTGCTCACGGTTCCATTTACAATAGTACATTTTGCTATATTAAGAGCCCATGTTTTTTTTTCTAGCGCTAATATTTTCTTGACATTTGGTCAATTAAAGCTGTTTCAAGGGTTCATGTAAGTTTTTACTAATGTCCTATTTTATTTATATTAAATGATCATTGCAGTTGTATAAAGACTTATTGATATTTTCAAATGTAACTGTTTCTTATATTTCTTAATGTTAGATTTATCTGTGGCTCGTGTGAAAGATTCACGGGTGTTTATTCTTTTATTCTAAAAGTGATGTTGTTTTATCAAGGACTCACATTAGCGTTATTTTATTTTAATTCATTTTTTTCTCATAAAGGTATCATGTAAAGAATAAATCATAGTGTTACCTTTATTTGTAGGTTTAAAGTAATGCCACATAATAAATCTATCTAGGATACACAATATACCCATAGCCACTTTTGATATGAACAACGTAAATAACCGAGGTATATCAAGTGAAAAAATACAAACACAAATTAAGCCGTTTTTAAACCGCTAGTTTGTTGTGATTAAATGTCCGATTTTAAAAACAATTACATCAATGGAAAGCTTGGGATCTTAGCTTTGTCACAGTATATTCTTCACACCAATGTATTTTAATTATCTGTTAAACCCACCATATGTCAGACCATATAACATACGATTTATACATTGAGATAATCACATTTTATTTCGACATCATAAAATTCTTAATGAGTTTTTAATTCAAACAATGTTCCATATGTTGTGCATTTACTTTGTATCATCAACAAGGACTCTGACTAAAAATATTGACCACGACCTTTCATAAAAACATTTTTTAACAGACAATTACAGATAATCTAGATTACTGTACCGACGTGCAAATGTCATCTGAGGTAGGTAAATAAACAACACCAGTCTTTCAGAACGTTATTTATTATTGATATATTTTCAATATTTGATTACTTTTCTTGATTTGAATCATTTCAACTTTGAAAAGAATAAAATAACAACCAAATGATCGTAGCAAGTACATCTTTTTAAATACTTTTTCCTGGTATGTTCTTTTAGTTTTCTGAAAGAGAAGAAATGCATTATATTCACTCAATCATGGTGCACAACCGTCTCCGAAAAGATCTTTTAAAGACACTTTATGATTCTATTTTGATATTATACACTGTATATATTATGTACTTCTACTGAGTTCGGTTTACATTTAATCAACAATATTACTGAGCTGTAGATACAATATGATACACCACAACAAATAAAGAAACACATTGACAGTGTTCTTTATCATTTATAGAATATAAGACGCTGGACCTTCATCAACTCCGACAATAAACGTTCGAAATAAACAATTTTCTAGTTATCAAAGAAAAATGATTTTTATTCTTACAGCCATGATAATTAACCGTTCACTTATTATCAACATCGGAAGCTCATAAGTAAAACTGCAAAACAGAAATCTGAGATCCCAGGATTTCTATCCTTGGTTTTAGTCTACAAAAATTTTAATGATTACATTGTAACACAATACAGTTACAGTAATATTGTAACGCTACAGAATATCTCCTTTAAAAATCAGTTGTCATTTCAACACTTGAAAAAAGGAATTATTATAAAGATTTTACTCACTGACTGACATTTCGCACATGTATGCATTATAATCTCCACACCATGTTACCCACCATTCTCCAACCCCTGTATCGTAATATACACAATCTGTTTCAAGATAATTGTAATTAATAATTGAATCGCCTGATATGGAGAGGTCAACCGTTGCTCCTGTATAATCCCACACAAATGTACCTTCTTCTTTTATGTCGCTTAATCCCATCCAAGTATCTGAAAAATGATATTTTATTGTCCCAATGTACAATTTTGTTCTTAAGATATCAAACGTTCAAAAATTACGTTGTACCCCCTATTTTAATGTAAAACAAGAAACATTTACAGACTGTAAAATCTCCTGCTGAACAGAAAAAAGTGCTTTAAAAAGAGGATCATTCATATGCACCGACTGACATTTAAAATTTATGAAATATGTTTGTAATAATAGCTCAACCTTTCTACTAAAAGTGGAACACTTATAAAAAAGAGTAATAACAATAAAAGGGTGGGGTTCCCATCCCTGACTGCATTTCTCTTCAAGGACATCTGCCTGGCTATATATCCGATTATAATGCTAATGTGTACTGTTAGTCATAGGTCCATCGGTAGCTAGCACAGTTTGCATTTTTAGGTGATGCACTAACATTTCAATTTTCAAATTATGGCGTTTTTTTATGTTAACAATTATTTATATAAGAGATGCACTGAACAGACCTGTGTGCTCATATAGATTTCAATGTTTGTCTCTTTATCTATGTTAGAAAATATATTTAACTTTATAAAAAAAAGTGAATCTGTAACTTAAATAAAGTTGATATATTAATCACAAAAAGAAAAACGTGTAAAGGCACGGATGAAGATTACTGTATTCCCATATCCCTCGCAATCTTTTCTGTGAGGGAAAACGTGTATTTTTTTTCAAATTTATTTACATTTCTTTATATATTTGACTATAGATACAAGCATATGGACTGGTAGGTTTTTCATATGGCATAAAATATAAATCTGATTTTTCTAGAAAGGTATTTAATTAAATATAGCACGTCTTTCATGTTACTGTAAAGGTGATAGTTTTTGTGACGATTATATTTTGGCTCGGATGCATTGTTGATTGTAAGCTGACACTGCTGTTGTTATAACATTTTGCCCTTTAAAGTGTCAAAGAAATATATTTCCACAATATTGATATAGTGATATCTCTACTCCATAGATTTCTGTATATAATATAATGTAGATATTATTTATTTCACTGAAGTAAAATACAAAATTAATATTCATAAAGGTATGCATTATACATTTTAATGCTCCCCGGAAATTTTCGGGGGACATATAGTCGCCGGGTTGTCCGTCCGTCCGTTATCTGAACGTACGTCCCGAATTCGTGTCCGGCCAATAACTTTGTTATTTGAAGTCAGATTAATGGTCACCATATTGAAAAGACGTGTTGCGCGCAACATTTGGGTCGCTAGATTGAAGGTCAAAGTCACAGCATGACTTTGCAGCAAAATCGTGTCCGCCCATAGCTTCGTTATCTGAAGTCGGATTTAACAACTATTTCACAAAAATGATCACCATATTTAGACGACATGTTGCGAGCAACATTTGGGTGACTACCTTGAAGGTCAAGGTCACAGCATGACCGTGCAGCAAAATCGTGTCCTGCCCATAACTTCGTTATTTGAAGTCGGATTTTTCACAGAAATGATCACCATATAGAGACGACATGTCGCGCTCAACATTTAGGTCGCTACCTTGAAGATCAATCACAGCATGACCTTGAAGCTTAATCGTGTCCGGTCCATAACTTTGTTAATTGAAGGCGGATTTTACAACTATTTTACAGAAATGATCACTATATTAAGACGACGTTTTGCGCGCAATATTTTGGTCGCTGCCTTGATGGTCAAGGTCACAGCATGACCTTAAAGCAAAATTGTTTCCAGCCAATAACTTTGTTATTTGAAGTCGGATTTTACAACTATTTCACAAAAATGATCACCATATTGAAACGACGTGCGATGCGCAAGTCGGTATAAA